>NW_022639495.1:440124-488653 GCF_010583005.1 Odontomachus brunneus | reverse complement strand
AAGGGGGGGGGGGGAGAAAGAGATAGACTCACACTCACGCGAGTTTGACGATGATGAGGGGAGATAGAGGGAGGTTGGTACTCGAAGAGGAGGAATTCGCGCTGCTCTCGGTGGAGTCGACATTGTCGGGTGGCGGCCAATTTTCAGGGAAATTCCATTAATACTCGTGGCTTTGTCCCATTTCGAATTAATGATTCGTCTTTCCGCACTTTGGTACAGTCGGATGAACCATTTTGTGCGAAGTGTTTCTCTTTTATTGTCTTTTATTCTAAATTTGTGTGGTCTTCTCGATGAAGATCCTTCTTCAATAATATTCGCAACTTTCCTACTTCTCCGCGTTAAATGACAGAGATTAAGACATTTTGTTAAAATATATTGTTTGAAACGAAGGATTACATTTCGGCTGTCAGATTCATGATGCCTCAGTTGAAGTTAGCAAAAGCCTTCAGTGTTCAGTCAAGAACCAAATGAACGATTCGAAGATATATTGAGACAGACATTCGTTTATTTGATTGTTATGTTAATTTTAATGTTCTCTTATTCAGTTACTATTTTTATCGTGATCTTCAATATTTCTCGTTGAGAGAAAATTGATATTTCGTGGAAAAAAGTGCCGTATCTGGCCGTAAAAATTGATCGATAGTACATTGGAACACGAGGAAAAATTGCAATGACAACGAAATAAATTTTGCGGGACGCGCGAGATATGTTTCGCGATGATATGTGACCATGTGCTCGCATGATGGACGTCTCGCTGTGTCGAAAATTACGAACGTCTCTTAGGAGGATTTTAACTTCACGATAGATACGCGTCGACGTGCGCGTATATGTGTGGCGCACACAACTGCCAAACTATTTGCATGCGTCGTGATCTAATACCGTTTTATAGGTTTGAAAAATGTCGTCCGCCCACGTGGATATTATACTTTCTGTATTTGTACACATTGATCGCTCGCCAGGATTGCACCTGTGCATATGCGAGCGCAGGAAATTGACATTTCAATGTGATCTTCTCTTCAATGTGGACTTAGGTTCAAGGAAAATCAAACGTTTTTAAACTGAACTAAACGCAAGTGAAGCGCTTTCAAATTCAACGTCATCATTAATTACTCTAAACGTCTCGTTAGTACACTTTTGCACGCATTTCACGTAACTCAAGGTTCAGCTGTCAAATACTTAACATCGAACATTAGAGAGCAAAAGATAGCCTGCCTTTTTCGTTAAAGATAGATCAATCGCAAAATGAAGTATGCGTCTTTTAAATTTCAGTGCAACATCCTGTCGGAGTCTTTGAAAGGCCAGGTTGAATATGATTGCGGCTCGTGAGTACGAGTGGAAAGCCTGGTCGTGGACACATCGACTCGAAGAACTTACTTCCACAAAGTAAACGGATTAACGGGAACGTCTGCGGAAACTTCGCAGTTTGATTAACCCAATTCCATAGCTCTGGGTGCGAGCCCACGCGGCCGACCTTTACCTCATCTCTCCGTGGACGGATCGGGGCGAGGGATCCAACTTGCAGAGTCCACCTGCCATCGGACACCAGCGCGACTGACCAAGCTGACTGTCCGGCCGCACGCCTACACGAATTGCTACCGCATTATTTCGAGTGCTTTGGCCTTGGGTAGTGGCCAGAGAAAACTTATGCGAGATATCATGGAACGTGCCGAACTACTTCTTCTTCTTTCACAGGAGTGCGATAAGTACAGGGGAGAACTTCGGCCGAGATAGTTACCTCTACTAACAGCGCGAAGGTGCCACGTGGTAAAAACGTGCACGGTGAAACTATGGCGAACGGAATAACGTCGAATCGCCGTACTTTCTTGTTTCCTCCTCGAGTGCAAAATCAAAGGAGATATCTCGGCTCGAAAGGTGAACGCAATTCGTGATGATAGCGCGTGAAAGCGCGAGATCTTTCTCTTCAGGTTCTTACGGCGGACTTGAACTCAGACTTGAATTTCGATGCGCGAATTTACGGGCGACATTCATCTGCCATGTCGTTTCATCGTGCGTATATCGCGGCGCATCGTCCGCGAGGAAAGTGTCGCTTTCGCTGGACCGGCGATGAGGATGCGCGTAGAATTTGAGCGTGACGCGCGTGGCGTATGTGATTATTCGAGACGGACAAGCCGTGACGAAAGGGAAGAGGCCGACGAAAGGAAGGAGAGAGGAGAAGCATCGGAGGGAGAAGAAGGAAGAAATGATATATGACGGATGGACGTGAGCGGCGATCGATGGCTCGCGATCTCGCAAGGTGGAGCATAATTGGATTTTTCGAGAGAGAAGAGAACGTCTCTTTGGCAAGCGAGCGCAGAGAGCACTTCCTGCTAGGCTATGAAAATGAGCTTCAGGTCTGGCCGACTTAGAATCGCCGAGCTCGCGCGCGAGTCATAATAATAACAACTCCCGCGAAGATTTCGCTCACGAGCTGAATCTTAAATTTAAACAGAATGGCGACAGGTATTGCGGCGAAGCGTAAAACGCTTGTCGTTTTTGCAACACGCACCACCGTGCTGTCCCTAGGTTCTGTTTGCCTAATTTTACAGGACCTCCGTCGGGAATGACGTCTCACAAGTCGCGCAGGATGGCCTCCGGAACCGTCGATCGTTTATTTTAACGACTTGTTCGAGGCCCTTTTCTTAAAGACCCTGCTGCGGTTTAAAGTTGACAAGAGATGAGTTGCAGAAAGGCTAGAACACTTCTCGTATCTTTTCTATTATTATAGTCAAAATGTTGTTTACATCTTTGTGACTAGTTTCAAGTTTCATATATAAGCCTGGATATCTTTTACATTACTCTCTGAAGATATCCACAGAATACGCATATAAGAATTGCATTTTAAAAAATCTTCTGGAACCTCCGATGCAGCATCCACGCTAAAATTGCAGTGGAAATAACCACATTGCTCCTATAGAAAGATTGATCGATTATGTTACAAGATAAAATGTCACAAAATTACAGGATTACACACAAATAACAATAAAATAAGAGACTAGATTAAATTAGTAAAAAAATTGCGAGTATTATTTTCGGCGGATTATCTCGTGATGTCGACATATCACGAATTTCTCGAAAAACAGAAACAACATTCAATTATCTCCTATCACAAGAGATGTTAAATGATTTGAATTCTTTAAACGACACTTCCGCGGCGTTTTAAAAAGATTCTACGTCAAAGGTGCTCCTTGCTTCGTCAAAGGTAGAACCGTGTCGACGGATCTGAGGGAAAAAAGTTGCGCGAGCGTTTTCACACGAGGAAAGTCTAAAACCGGATGGATTCTAAAAACGGAGACCGAGAAAAATCGCGTAAGTCACCGATACACGAGAATCGCGAACCCTGGTTACACGGCACTCGCGCGTACGTGTGTGCAATGTGCGACACACGCGGATAGACGACCTAATTATAGCATTTTCATCATATTCGAGACGAGCGCGGATTGATATATCGATGTATGAATCAAGACAGCCGGAGAAAGATGGCTAGAATCGACAAGAGACGGAAAGAGAACGGACGTCCCCGAGTCTTTCACCCGAATGTTAGGTAATGTGACGGCCGGCCGTCGTCATAATGCCTTCGCAACAATTGGCAACGTGATTCGTGGCTTCTGCATCTACGGCAATGTCGACGCTAATTAGAGACTTCGTGAACACAGCTTCGGCCCGTCCAGTGCCATTAATTTGTTTGACGTAATGTGCTCGCCGGCGACCGCTAATACAGATTGGATCGGCCGCAACACATCGACCACCGATTAAAACCTGGACTACGACACCACGAGGTGCTTCGAAATAGGTGCTAACCGCATACACGTGGCCGGTCTGTCGCGCGCCGTTGCACCTGCAAATTCTTCGATCGATCTCGCCCCAATATCCGATTGCAGGTCAATTTTTTATTCTCGAGATTGGATGTCTCGATGGTTGTATAAGATTTTACATCAGAAGAGAGTGCACATTAAGAAAAAAAAATTTTATTTGAAGAATATAAAAAGCTTATTTTTGTGAAATAAGCTGTTTCATCCCACACAAATATATGTTTACATATTTTTTTCTCAGTGTACCGTGAAAAATTATATCTTGGCACTTCTCAGTTTTCCTAAATTGCTGAATCGGAGAGTTCAGATAATTAAAATACTTACGATTATTAATTTTATTTCGATATTTAAATACTTTGACTCACTATGGGGAAATTATTAAAGTAAATTTTTAATGGGATGAATATGCAGATTCTATGTATCCGCATGAAAACAAAGGAACACCTTCTAAAGTTCTTATTAAGGAAACATCGAGTTAAGTGGATCGAGGAATTTGCAGATGAAAGGAGCAGCGATAGTTTCCGCGATAGTTCCTCTTCCTACAACAATGATGCAATTGATGAAAACGAACCGTGAGACAATGTAAGAGGCAACGATTGAATCTCTCTTCCGAACTTGAGCGCCGCAGTTTACAAATAACGGAACAGAAATAAAACAGCGAGTTATTTCGGACAAGTCTAAACAAACTAGCGTTTCATTCACGCGTTTAATTTCTACAAACGACCTGCATCTGTGCCAGATTATCATGCAATTGTCATCGATTGTTTCGCAGCACGCTTGGATTTATACTTTTTCTTTTATACGTACCAAAAAAAAAGTCGTATTGAGGGCGAGTGACATATCGCATTGTAAGGGACTATGTACAGTTCCTCCAGATCCTCCTTTGAAAAGTACAATATCTTCTGAGCGCTGCAAGAAACGAAGGTAATCGCTTTAGACCATTGCGTCGCGTACAGACGAAGACGCATCCAACAATCTTGATCGTTCCGCTCGATGAGATAAATGTAATAACGTATTAAGCCAATTTCGCGTGACAAAAGTTGCACACGTGTGGCACTGGCGAATGTAATAATAGATTGTTAATAATAATGTACACACGCCGGCGTGTAGACTGCGGCGATCTTTTAATAAGCGTCGTAAATATATCCGCAAAAGTTCGTTGGTAAAAGCGACATAGAGATGGGAATGGTGCCAATGACGGAGAAAATCTTACGCGTACAATATGACGGCACGAGTTGTGTGATTATCTGATGTGCGAATATGATCGGAAAATCTTCGTCATGAAAATGTATCAGTACATCTCGTAAGTGGATTTATCTTTTTAGAAATACACGAGGATCATTCTTATAAGATACTTTCTTGATCTGAACGAAAATGTTCTGAACGAGGAATTGCTAAACGTTAATGACGTCAATAATAAGCCTTTAGTTACACAAATCCTTACACGGAAGTGAATCATTCCGTCCTTATATTCGAGTGAAGGAATGGGAAAAATGTTAATAATTTTTCAGAGATGATAGTGGAGTAAGGATACGGTATGTCGAATATACGCGTCAGGATATGTGGATACAAAATCTTATCTTGCTTCATCAATGATGTCTGAAATACAAGATGCATTACGTGAGACAACCATAACGTTTGAATTGCCGCGGTACTCGAGGCACTTAACGCATTCGTTGTCTCAACACGACCAGTGCACGCTCTCTGAAAAACAAGCGAGTTGTAATGGACTCACTGAATTGCGATATTCGACGGACGATAGTTTGTGTTTTCAGACCATCTGAACTAGACAAACGCAGTCGATCGATCGCGCACAGCAGACCAGAGAAATAAACTACGAACGAATGTATATTGCGCGGTTCACTGGGACTTGTACGCGCGATGTGTCGTGACGATTTGGCTAACGCGTGTAAAACAATTGTAAACTGTATACATAAAAACGCACGTATTAATATCACAATTTGTGTGATACACGCTTGGAAAGTGTCCAAAATAATTCCGCCACCTTACACCGAAGTAGCTTCACATATTATTATAAATTACTAACCACATACTCGATACCTAATTGCATTTGCTTTGTATAGTAGATACCGCATGGACGAAAAGTATAAAATCGTTCAGCTTTGTTACACGACACTTGCGTGAGTGCAATATTTGATGTCGCACTGTATCGATGCACAAAATATGATTATGGTATTTCACAGACGTCTCCAAAGCGCGGACGCAGTTGGCAGCAATTGCTTTCTCACACGGAAAAAAAGGTTTGGTTAAATTAATCAAATATCTGGTCGAATATGGACGATCCAGAAATTCCGATTAAAGTAACTCGGATTTTATTTAAGTTAACACGATTTTTGGTTGACTTAAACAGAATTCGGGTTACTTCAATCGGAATTTTTGGATCGTTCATATTCGATCAGATATTTGGTTAATTCAACCAAACCTTTTTTTCCGTGTAATATGTAATATTGCACCCTAGTTATCGTACGCATGAAGTATATGCAATTGTGAGTAACGTTTAACAATTTCTCGTTAGTTCAAGACATTATGATGTGATACAGTTAACAGCAAAATTACATGTCACGATTCTTTTGATGTAATAAGAAACCGTTCTCTTTTATCGCGTCACCGCTAGATACTTCATGATTGCTGTCCATCCTATCAGTTCAAGTTAAAAAAAAAAAGAGAAGAAAAATGCTTGGAAAAGTTTACGATTCATTAATATCAAGTTTGTCAATGTCGCTCATGCTAATAACGAAGTTATTAGCATAAACTTTGTCGCAGTGATTCGTTAAATATTGATTGCTCTAAAGACTAAAAAATGAGCATTTTCCCTCTGAGTATACTCGTTATCAGAGCACACCCACGTATAATGCAGATAGTAACATTAAATCGCTTAATTTCCATCTTTAAATTTACATTGTATGCACACGCTAAACATACTGCACATATGGAAATAAAATAGATAAAAATATCAACGGGAAAAGGATTCGATGAAACAGTATAGATTACTGACCTTTCTTGACTTCTTACTGCGACTAACATGCATTTCGATGTGATTTTCCTTGCATCAACAGAGCCGAATTTCGACAATCGTTTACATATCTTAGAAAAAACGTTACAAGATTATAAACTGATTAAAAATTATTCACTTTATACATCTATCGCGTTTATATATTTAAAGTGCTTAACATTCCGATATTATCGTATATTAAGAGATATTAACTTATGATCAAATGTACCTCCGTTTCGGTTATTGGCTTCGATGTTAATGATTTCACATAAAGCCAATTCGCTCGAGTTGGCACAGGGTCGGGTCCGTCAAGTTTCTGGAAAATTCATGTTATTTTCATAAAAAAAATAACGTACATTCGATTATATAATGTTTAATTTAATTTTAAGATGTTTTTTGCATTCTCCTTACCAAATATGATATATTGCTACGACTAATATTTATGCAGTTCTCGAAACGTTTAATATAGCTTATTAATACTATAATATCATATGGATCTATGTCTCTGTATGCATGTATTGTTTGATTAGAACTATAAAATAAAATTTTGTCTTGCATTACCATCATTATATATAATATGTTAATTAAAATTAAAAATAGATAAATCTTTTGATAGTGAATGCAATGTAGAACTTACGAACTAATCGAACGATATGTAAATGCCATTTTTATAAATATGTAACCAGTAAAATAAGCATCCCAGCCTGCAGTATGACATTTCATAGATTTGGTAATAGCTAAAAATGCAAAGTTCTTCAATATTCGTAACAACAATAATGTGACAGAGTCAACAATATGGATAAGAAAGAAATATATACCTTCTGATTGATCTGGTATTGTTTTATGCACAATCCCAATATAAGGTGAGTAATTGTGTACATTATTGTTTTTGTTACTTAATGATACAAAATGAGTATATATGCATCCTAATGAATTTTGTTTCCATTTTTCTGAGGAAACAAAGAAGCATTTAATATATTATTTAATATATATTTTAATATATTATAAATCATACAAACACATATGAATATTACCTTTTGGCTCAAGAACTTCCCATAAATTGAAACTTATAAATTTTGTATCATAGATTATTGGAAATAATTTATGTATATTATTCTTGAAATCAATATATTTTCCTGGAAAATATATTATTTGTTACAGTTTAATACTTGTTCGTTATGAATGTTGAGAAAGTAAGTTGTTTTTTCATCTCAATATAATTATACATACGTGGTAAAGGCTTATAAAACTGTTGATGTATAAACATTAAATCTAGTAAGGCATTATGTCCCACCATAGGCTTCTTCAGAGTAACCAAGAGTTTAAACACTTTCGAAAAGCTTATATATGATTCTATTAATGTATTCTCCAACATGGGGCCTTCTTCTTTTTCCCAACTTTCTTTTATATCTGGTTGAACCTTTATTACAGTTATCTGAAAAGTTATAAAATTTAAAACATAAAACTAAATTTTCTTGACACAGAAAAGAGAATAGCTAATATATACTGATTTATCTCCTGAGCAAGTCCAAACACATGGAAAAAGTTTCCTCAATTTTTTATGCATGAGATACTGGAAACTTGGAGTAGAAGTATTGATCTTAAACGAACTGGTTTCATCAGTAGTAGTGCTTAACCATTTTGATATCTGATTGATGTAATATTTGAGTTCATCTTTTTCTTTAAAGGATATGTGCTGTTCTATGTTATAAAGCAACGTGTCATCTTGTACTTGCTGCCGTAAAATTTCTTCGTCCTCCTCATCAATGTATGAAATACCATTATGAACAAACTGCAATTTCATGACACATATAATCAGTTTGTTTCTGATGACATGATAAAGTATCACATTTACTTTGAAATATTTATATTACTTGATAAATATTTGTATCACTTGGTTATTACAAATATGAATAATTTTACTTTTAAAACGTAAACTAATCTAGAATGAATATGATATACTTTATTGAAATCAAATTCATATTCAGACAGGAATTCCAATGTAGATACATTCCAAAGAAATCGTCTATTTTTCGATGGAATAGATTTAGGCAACAAAAAGAAGTTGAAGACTACTGCATCATAGCTAAATTTATATTCAAACGCAGTAATACCACACTGCACTATTATATATGGTTGAATAGTATTCCTGATGCTATCATAGCGCTCCTCAATGGAATCAAACAAACTGCAAACATGCGCAAACAAATTCTAAAATAACATTGATATACTTTGAAATATTTGGGAAAATACAAAAGGGCCACAACTAACCTATTTCTTATATTGTCAGTTTCTATACCTGAAAATTCTAAATCAAATGATATGAAAGTCGCATTCTTCAATACATCCTCCAATATTGGATATATCTCTTTAAAATTTTGTTTTGTAACTTCAATCATGATAAAAGTATATTCTTTTACACATATGAGATTGACTAACCAATATTATATTTTCATATTTGACCAGAAAGTTCAAATCCGTTTTTATAAAAATTGAAGATTAGAGACCTTTGAGTAAAGACTGGGCAGTGTTGCCAGGTGGTTGAAAAATTATGCGGTAGATGGCATACCAAAAAGCGGTAGATTTGAAATTTAAAGCGGTAGATCATTTCAGGTTGCATTCCAAAACATCTTTTTCGAGGAAAATTTTACTCTTAAATCTATAGTTCATGTTACATACACTATAGACTATAATTACTTACAAGTAATTCTTACTTATAAATTTCTTAAAGCTTAAAGCTTTAAAAAATTGACCAATCATAGTCGAATTATAGAAGAATAATCAATTGTAATTGGTTAATTTCTTACGGCTTACAGTTTACTACACTTATTGTAGATCGGGACTAAAAGAGCTGCGGAATAGAGAGTGCGTCATAGAAGTAACCAATCAGCGTTATGCCGCTCTTTGCTGATTGGTTGCCGTTTTGCACTGATTGGTTGTTTCTATGACACACTCTCTATTTCACAGCTCTTTTAAGGGCCGTCTACATTGGAAGTAAGTAGTAAGAAGTAGGAAGTAAGAAATTGACCAACCACAATCGAATATGAGAAGAATAATCAACTATAATTAGTCAATTTCTTATTCTTACTTCCTGCTTCTTACTGCTTACTTCCAATGTAGACGTCCCTTTACTCTGTATATAATTTCACTCTAAAAATAGCTCACTGAACGCTCTTGCATCTGGTTGGAGTATATTTTGAGATTTGAAAGAACATGCCAATCAGATATAGAAGTTCACTGAGCGTTCAGTGAGCGATGTAAGGCCAATATTACATGTGTACGACAAGCTTGACGGCCGTTCTAATTGGCTGCCGGATAGTGAATTTCTGGGGTACTTGGAAAAAAAGTTAAGGGAAATTCTATCTATCAACCAATCGATATGTCCGACAATGCTCGTCATACGACGCATGTAATATTAGCCTACTTCTTGGATGTATCAATTGCATGCACTGCGTATATTCATTGGCCTGATTTACATCGTCAAAACGTTAGTAGGCGTATTAAATTTGTTGCGCACCAATGCTTTAATACGAGTGCGTTTACATTGAACGTATTGAAGGAAAAATATAATACGAATTTAATTCATATCGTTTACCTCCTAGTGATAGTATTTGGAATTGCAATTTGCTTGAGATAGTTTCGACCGGACAGGAGGAATGCATAATTCTAAAAAGTGCTCATTTCTTCTTTTGTCCAATTTAACTCTTTTTTACAAAACGTTTTACGATAACATAATTTAAGTTTTAATTAGGTTAGGTTCCCTCCAACATTCGTTTTATACATTTACATCGACATTTGTATCATTTGATACGCGTATTAGTTTATCCAGCGAGAACGTAGACGTCGATTCGACGTCTAACCGACGTCGGAGAAGTCTAAGTTACGTCTAGTCTAAATGCACGTCTAGAAAAATGACAATTTAGACGTCTTCTATTTTGAGTAAATTCTAATGTTTTAGAATCCATTCATAATATATTGACCATTAAAAGAGAGTTTTCGATAAAATTTCGGAATTTTATTTTGTCGATTATTTACAATCTCTCTAGACGTCTATTCGATATTGAATCGACGTCTAATATCCCAGTGAGAAATGACTTATCGATCGACGTCAAAAAGACGTAGAATCGACGTCTATTTGACGATTTCGACGTCGATTCAACGTCTTTTTGACGTCGATAAATAAGTAATTTCTCACTGAGATCGCGCGTTTTGCATAAAAAATTTATTCTAAGTGGAAACGTCAGTTTTTTTTTTTAGATTTCCGATTCAATTATAGTATTACAAAAATAGGAATGCCAGATTACTCGAAAAACATTAAACTGGAAGGGATGATCAAAGTCATTTTGCAAATAACTACATAAACTTTAGAGATATTAAATAAAATAGACAGCGAATCAACGCGTGTATTTGCTAGGTACGTTATAATATACTGTGAACACTGTAAGTATACATTTTATAAATTGTAAGAACATCGTTGGAGTCATTGGTACACCGCGTACCGCTCGATCGTCAGGTTAAGCAACGCAGTCAGGATGGGGTGCGTTCAGATTCCCTACCCGGGTGCACTCTATTACTAGAAACACTATAGTATATGTTACATATACTATAGCACTTCTGGTATTAGAGTGCACCCGGGTAGGGAATCTGAACGTACCCATGGATGGGTGACAACTTCAAATTCGAAATTATCGAGGCAGGATTTGCGAAAGTTTTAACGTGTGTTTAACATTAATCTTCGGTTTCTAGCAGTTTATAAGACATAAAGAAAATTAGGAATTAGTTATTTTTATAAAACAATCTAGTAAGAAATGACTTATTGATCGAAAAGACGTCGAAATGACGGTCTATTAGACATCGATAAAAGGTACCTTTACATGGGAGCATCGAGAGTCGAGCGTTAAAGCGATAGCCAATCAACGTGCCATTTTCCGCAAGAACTACAAGTATACTTCTGGGACTTGATACGTTGATTGGCTAACGCTTTAACGCTCGAACGCTGGAACGCTCCTATGTATTGGCGCCTTAAGACGTCGAAATGACGGTCTATTAGACATCTAAATGTGGACCGTTTTTAGGTCGATATAGATCTTAATCTAGATTAGACGTAGATGGTAGATAAACGTTTCATATAGACGTCTAGTAGACGTCGAATCGACGTAACCTTTCTCGCTGGGTAGCACGATACTCCTACTTGGTACGTTCACACCAAATTGATCCGTCAGTGTTTACATCGTATTAAATATTTAGTACAAATTTGTACGAATATAGTACTTGATATGCATATCAAGTACACGATGTAAATCAGGCCATTGTATCAGCGCGCCGCATTAATTATCGGCGGTGGCGGCGGCGTATTTTAAAAATTTCAAAAAAAATTGGCGGCGGCGGAATTGTCGAGATCAAATTTTATGGCGGTGGCGGCGTGGCGTGGCAGCGCCTAGGTCTATTGATGCGTATCCCCACTTAGCATGACGTCATTTATTTAGTTTGGCCACAACCGGGGCCGAGCGTAGATGGCGCTAGGTATAAGTGATGCCACTTACAAGATAGGAGTTATTATCCTTTATATTTGACTCACACAGTGTATGAGTCGCTATCATGCCTTTTAATATACATCTGTTCCTTATAACTGCACCAACTTACACTATCTGCACTTAAAATGAAGTATATATATGGTGAAGTATTGATGAAGTATTTCACATGGTGAAAGAGAGAAAGAAATAGAAAAATTGCAAATAGTATTTTGATAATATACAAATGTATATGTAGAAAAAAAATATATATACATGTGTGTATATCTACAGAATATTTGTAATTGAAATAATTTATGCAATTTTGAAAACACTTGTAATGGTCTGTGTGAAAAAAATATTATTGTAAATAAAATTTTATCTATTTTATGCAAGTTACACAATTTACAGCGAAAAAATAATAAAAAAATTATTTTTTTAATAAAGAATTCTAGATCATCTTCAAATTTTTAAGAGTGGGATCATATAATTTTCTTTTAATAATATCACAGAAAGAGACATTAAAACGAATTTAGCCGACATATGACATCATGATAAAGTGAATTTGGCAATGTGCAGAGGAAATACGTCACGCGAATTGATGAGCTAAAGCGCTGCAACACTTTAATGAGAAAGTATATCGTTAAGTGCGTGAAAAATCATTGAGGTTACAAGGCCACCATCACCACGAAGATTAACAGATACCAAGTTCGCTACGAGAAACACCCTGTACAGTCCTAGCCGTGTGAGTTGGAACCGCGCACACGGCGCCGTTTCCGCACTTGCAAGATCTTTCTTTTAATCGGGAATCGACTCTCTCTCTGGCAATGAACTTGCTTGAGCGGTGTTAGTGTGTTCGCAGCTACGACACCGGCCAGTCTCTCGAAGCCTCGCTTTTCCTCGCTCTCGCGGCTCGTGATCACGCTTCGACATCTCGACTCTATACCCAGGGATCTGTCAATCAGCGGACGCGGAGATGCTCTTCAGGTTTGGGATCTTTGTTGGCCTAGGTTCTGTGGTTGCGACTATCATCTACCTTACGCCGGTGCCAGGTAAGCGACGCGCGATTGTGTTACGGTAATCGAAATAACGTAAAGTGTTATTAACTGATAATGGAAGCAACAGTATTTGTATATTAAGAAAAGAACGCGAAACGCGAGGTAATCTCCGCGGTTCGTGGAAATGGCATTTGGTTTTTTACGGCGATCGATCCTGTTGTAGCAGATGCAAACAACTTAGCTGGGTATAACTGTCTATATTGCTTTTGCTTATTTTACTTTTTTACTTGCAACTTCTCGCTCGCGAGCACAAACACTTCAGCTTCCAGTACGAATGAACTATATTTCTTTGTGTATATATATATATTTCTCGATATATTCGCTTGATAAATTAGTAAACAAAGTTATTTCTGGAATAGAAAATATTTGTTTTAGTGCGATACACCTTGTTGTGTTTTAATGCGATATACCTCGTTGTGTAACGTTTTTCATTATTGTACTGGATCAAATAATCGGATGGTTTAGTTGAATGTGCACTGTAGTCGTTTTCTTCAGGAACATTCTTTTTGACTGTTCTTCACTTTCATCAATATGTATTTGTGAGTTGTTTTTAGATATTTAATTAGTATAGTTAGTATAAAAATCGCTCGCTGAAATTAGTTTTTCGTTTAGGAGATAAGAGAGTTAATTATATAAAAAACTTATAAAAATTATCTCTTTATCTTACACCGCGCATAACGACCAGATAATCGGTACAAGTTGAGATGGAAAGCTAGAAAGACTAAATATAATAAGTGAACAGCTGATATTCTATGCTGCATCATCGGCTATTATTAAGATCATCGTTCGGTGAATTTATAACAGACGACATGATTACATCGAGTGGTTTCCTGTATAATCTATAGCACAGTGTGGTTTTATACGGTTACTTTAAAAGTTTTGATTTAATTAAGATTGAAGGAAAGAGAATTAAAGTATTTTTGTAAAATACCTGTTAAATAACTTTGTTCTCAATGTTCTTCATCGTTTGAATTACGATTTTTTTTTCAAACACTCGTGTACACTCTATTTAGTATTTCCTCGAAGGATATACGAGATAGCAAATCGCGCAGTACGTTTATAAAGATCGAACTTTCTGCAAAAGGTGAATGTCCTTAAATCAAGATTTACAGTTATATTCTGATAGTAAGAACCATTGCCAAGCATACTGGCTGCTACATTCACCAGATGAAATATGCCCTGAGGAGTATTGTCTCTCGAAACGTGCTACACGAAGCCGACTGTTGCGCTGTCAGACGCAATGAATCATTATCAATCTTAGAGTTGCCCACTGGAAGAAGTAGGCAGTTCTTTTCACCTCACTTTAGTCTTCTGTCAGGCGATATATAGAAATCTCAATTATTTTATTACGGAAATATAGATACATATCGGAGGATTATATATTCAATAATAATTTCTCTTCTCGAATCGTGTCGGTAACCAAACAAGTAAGTGTCATAAACTAGTGTTCGAAAGTATCGATACGACTATTGATACGTATCTATATGCCTCTGGCATCGATACGTATCGATAATTGTATCGATATTTTCGAACACTAAACCTTCTTCATTATGTGATTAGGAAATATCCTGTCGTCAAATGCATATTTTTATTGAGTAAGGTAGAATCCAATGAAACTGCAGATGTAAATATATGCTTATAATTGCACAGAGAAATCGCACATCCCGGTTTGTCACTGCTCTTATTTGCAACTCACATTATCATTAAAAAGACGCTCGCTTTCACTCGTATATGAACATGACTTTTTACAGCACTTATGATCTCTCACAGAAAACAAGATATATGCAATGATACACTGAAAGATTATTCCAAAACATATTTTAATAACATATGTTTCGTTTTATGCTAAAGAAGTAATCATTTTATTGAACTGCAAAATTGATTTCCTCTTTTGTCACAGGTATTGTATCAAATAGGATCTCTATAATATATGCCATCTTTTTTCTCACACATATACATTATATATATATATATATATATATATATAATTATTATATTATATAAAGAGATATATTTATTATATTATTGCACATTAATTTTACATTTTCATGAGATTGTGAATTACGCAACCATAAACTTTCTATTTGATTAGTTGCAACAGGGAAGTGGGGGTGTTTTCTTTTGAGCTGCATAAATCACAGATGTTGCTAAAAATATGTCGAATTGAAAATCGGGAGTCGGACGTGAAAGTGTGTAGACTTCGCGCGATAACGACACATGCTTACAATTACTTTCGCTTTTCGATGACGTATCATTTCCGCTTTAGAGAGGTACTAGAATTTCTTATTTCCTATCAATGACAATTCAATAGTGTGGATTGTGATAAATATAAACGATTCTTTTTATAATGTGCCCCTATTCAAATATCTCTCACTTTCTCCCTTCTTTAACTTCGAAGAAATATCCGTTGCTTCAAAGATTTGCGCTGCGCTCGTATACCTGTTTGTAAATGTTTTAGGAGCGGGTCTTGATACTATTTCGTTTCGATACAGAGATCTTATTTGCCATCTAAGAAATGGCAAATTTCCCGGTGAAACGGGATACGCTCGTAAACCGTGTTAGTTACTGATGTTTTATACGTTTTCAATTATTAATGGACACTAAATGACTAAGCAACCTAATGGTTTTACTGAAATCAGATATTCAGCGGATAAGAAATTCGGTGTTTTCTGTGTATAGAAACTGAAACAATAATACATGTCCTCAATTACTTAAAAATATAGACTTTATTTAAGCTATTTAAGTTAAGGAACAAACAAAACATCTTCTCGATCTTTAACAATTATTTCACATACATAACAAATAACAGCTATCGCTTTAAATTATCGCTTTCACAATAATTTTAATTTCGAAAAAATTAGTGATTGTAAAAAGAAATATAAAACGCGTACGAAAATTTTCCCCACTACATTCAGATTTTCGACACAATGACTCATATACTTCCATTAGTTAAAAAAACATGAACTATATAGGAAATAATTAACGTACATACATCAGGGATATAGAGGATGATTATATAGGCAAGGTATTGTAGCTGCAGCATGCATACACAACTATATATCGCGTTACATACGTAATGAATAAATAAACGGACATATATCATTCTCTGATGATCGTGCATGATTATATTATAGTTGAAATCATGATAACATATATATGCAGATACATATGCAATTGCGTATTTACATCGTTTGATTGCCAAGTTAATTAAAACAGAACACACATTTAATTAGAGAAAAGTATAATCGCGGTATGCATAAGCAATCTGCGATCCATCCATGACCCGTACACTTCCTAGAAGATGAGATAGTGGTGAATATCAAGATACTCGACTCCATCATAGCTGCTTGTGAAAAATATGAAAGAAGCGTTACGCCGAAATAAATAAGTGAAAGCGTCAATTATTGCACGATAGACACGAAGCGAGGCGGGTTTCGTGCATGCATGCAGTTATTCAGACTGGACGGATCTTAATCTTTAGAAGGCCGGCATTTGAAGTACCAGATTCCACGAAGAAAATCGATAAAAAATGTACTTTATATCGTATACAAAGTACCGATCACGGAGACCACCACTTAAGTGGTGATCGCGGCCCTGGGGGATAAAAATTTTAAAATTAAAAAAAAATAGGTTTCTAGAGGTTTTTGAGGTCGCTGAATAAGATGGAACTGTCAGTTTTTGTAAATTATGAGAATTTATAGTTATATCGTTATATAAAAAAAAAATAGCAAATAGGGGGAAAGAGAGAGGGATGGAGAAGGAGGTACAAACTTATATCTGGATATGTAAATACCTATACACACATAAGCAGATAAATGTAGAACATGAATGCAACTAATTGTCTATCACCACTATAGTGGTTTTCCGGCTCTCTAAAGGTTAATTTTTGATTATATTCATCATTGTAGAATACTTGAATCTTGACGCGAAGTAGAACGTAAGATTACGATTATAGATAATATTATAAGCACAAGAACACTGAGAGAAAATGGATAATAACGCCGAAAAGATACAAATTGCAACGAAGTACGAAACCAGTTGTCGAGTTATCGATGCATTCGTGTGTATGTCTACGTTTATTTTGTTATTAAAACAGATTCATATAGGAGATACAACGAAAAGAAGATCATTATTGCTCAAACTGTTTATCAGTTTATACATATTTCATTGTACATGCGTGCATACACTCATTATTAACCTGGTTCCTTTCTAACATTGAAGCAAACGTGTTCCTCTTGATTACCTGGTAACCTATATGAGATCATTCGTGACAATCATTGCACATAGAGAAATACATTGAAAAGTATATCAAAACGTCTCAAGGCAAGATAAGATCCTATTTAAGTGTTACTGGTACATGTGCAGAAAAACACGTTGCCCAAGAGGAAGCGAGATAATAAAGTTTCCACGAGTAACATGGAATAGGTTTTAGAGAAATTCGCGATGCGTCTTTCACCTGTTTAGCCCGGGGATAATAATTTTTATCGACAAGTGACTGTCTTTTCACTTAGAACAACGATAACGTCCGATAGCACTAAGCGATTAAACTCTTGAATCAGGTCAACTGATGCGTGCGTTCATACTGAAACTCTCCTGAACAAGATTTCGTGAGTGAGAGGATGAGATGCAGAGAAAGTTACAATGAAGGCGAAGAGTCGCGCATTGGATAAAGAGCAAAGAAGGAACATGTAATTACGAAGTACGATATATTTTCGTGATAGGAAACGTCCAAGGAAAAGCGGCCACTTTCGAAGTACAGTTCGTATAATAGAATGTGCCAATTGACACGATCGTTATTTAGCATAAAGTCAGGAAGCGACACTCAAAGCTTAGCGTATCATGCAATAATGACAGCCGTGTTTAATGAGGATTGAGTAACGTAATGTCAATATGGATCTGGGTAATGCAATTTCGTTATTCAATGTCGCTCATTAGGTAATCCGTGACACATGTCATCGGAAAATACGATAGTTTGCATTTCGCGAATTATATCGTACACTATTTATATCTAATCTAATCATTTCGCGACGCAAAGATTTATTTATATAATATCCGTCCATCTTTTTCATTCGCGTGCACGCATAACTAGAAGTTTATTCTATAGTTTCGATCAGGTTAATTCTAATCCAATTTGTGTAAGGTGTTGTTAGCGGGTTCTGGTAAATCGTGTAACGCAGAGCGGCAATTGGAACCCGTAATTAGGACTCGATAATATTATCTTATACAATCCAGATAATTGATTGGGATCAAGGGATAATTTCTAGTTTAGTATATGTAGTATATACGGAACATGAGACGGCAAAACGAACTCGTGCGAGAGGAATACGTTGACGAGTTAATCTCAATACATTATTTATACATGATGTCATTCGATTATTCGTTCATAGCTTGTGAACTCTTAACACTCCTATGGAGAAAATGCTCGAATTGACATCATTTTGATAAGAAACGTCTAGAGCGTTTCCTCCAGCGCCACATACGATGACTTGCTACCGCGTAGAAACGCAAAGTCACGACGTTTAAAAAACAATTATTAATTCGTTTAATTTCCATATATTTAAATCGCTCGATTGAATTAACACGACCGCAATTTATCGCCTGATTTTCTCGCGCTTTTGCGTTACCTGGAATCTAGCCAATATTTTTTATTCAACGGGCCGGATAGTCTTTCTCGTTTTCCTCGCTCCGATGAAGGGACGATCGTCACGGGAAATTCGTTGCGTTCGCGAAACACGATCGATCTCTCGTCGGAGCCGTGTTGCAGCTTCGCAATCTCTATTGTTCAGGTAGATTTAACAACATATGATCTTCTTGGTTAGAAAGTCTTGCTTAAGCAGCGATGTAGCAATCTGAATGACCGATTAACACCAAGGCATCGAACGCATTCTCTCCGTCAGCGAAACGTCACTTGCTTTCCACAAGCTGTGGAAGCGACCGACCAGCTGCAGGACCAGCTATCGTTTCCATCCGCTCACGTGAGTAAGAGTCGATTCGGCGGGCATCAGCGAAAGCGAAATCGGCGCGTCGGCTGGACCAACGACGAACGAGGAGGAGAAAGGTCGGGAGATGAAAGTGTTTGTATGGCTGAGAGATGGAACAGGGTCCAGTCTCTGAAAATGGAGATGGTAGGACGCTATGGGTGCGGGGGCCCTCCGAATGCAACTTTCACCTATCGATATACCGTTTCTGACACATATTCCAAGCATACAGGTCGTCCTGTACGTTGGACGCGAGATACGTACAATGCGCGAGGCGTAACCGAACACAACCGCATCCGCAGGTCTGGGTGGAAAAAGTTCTTCAGCAATCTTTGATCACCAAGCTGGAAACATGTGGGCAACTAGCTGGCTCCTTGGTGAGGGAAGATACGTCATGGTTTGTCGTGCTCTGCAGAAAACGAAATCGAAACTGCTCGTCAGTTGCCAACGGGGTGCGCGTACGGTATCGTTAACGGCGGCGACGTCGACGTCGGTCGTCACACCGCACGAATTTTGCACGGCTGGTAGCCGATAGTGGTGCAGTGATTTATGAGACTTAGCCATCATCTCGTCACGATCGCCGTTATTTTTATCATCTTCATCGTCGTCATCATTATCATCAAATTCATCATCATCATCATTATTATTACGAATATTTAGATCTTCAGATTGCCATATCTGTTTCACTGACCATCTTATTCGCTTTTTGTCTTCATCAGCTGTTGATAAAGCTTTAAGAGGAGATAGAGAGAAAGAAGACGCTCTGATATTTATTACTCAAACTCGTCTTTACTTCTATTATCGATTGCATTATCAGGATAAGTTGCGTTATCGCGTGGATACAGGTCACTGTCTAGATAACTCCTGCGTCATTTCAATTGATTCATTCGTCACTGTGTGTAACCGCGAAACCAGTCCTTTGCTGATGATGCAGAATGGGCAATTTATATTCAAACGGAAGGACCTGGTGCTATCGATTTGTCGCTGCTTTTGTCCCACAGAACGTTCTTCAATCGAGTGGGTGGCGAACTGGTTCACGCGTTTCGAGTTTAACAGAGGAAAATTGCATAGCTTGACGTAATTGAGGATGCAACACGATAATTCATAGATTTATGTTAAAAATTCGAGGCGACGTGCGTATGGCGAAAGTAGTGAAAATTCCTTTGTAAATATTTATAACATAACATTCATCCGTTCATTTTTTTGTTGTTAGTTGTTCGATCGTATTTCATATTCAGAGAGTCGGTCCTTCTCGTTCTAGACGGATCTAGCTAGTAAAGAAGTTCATGCCGTAGGTGTACATACTGGCAGTAAGAGCGAAAGAGAGAAAGAGAGAGAAAGAGATGGGGAAGGAAAACGTTTAGGAGCGAAAGAGAACGAAAGACAACTCTGTTTCTGGCAACAAATTTCGGGCTCGGTGCTCCCATCAGTCGTCGTCGGGGAGCGCGACTGTGCCCGCGGTTTTGTCATATCGGTTCTACAAATGTCCGCAGTGGTGCAGTGACATAAAAATCTATATTTTTCTTCATATAAATCTTTTCACTTTACGTCTCTCGCTCTCGCGCACGTTGATAGATTGCTGAATCTGGACACTTTTTTTCATCTATTTCTCTGTTCTCTATCATGTTTCGTGACATATGCGGCTTGTCAGTGAATTGTCCACGTGTAATATAATGATTTATTCTGGATGATAGCGTGTATCTATTTTTATTGATATGTACATATAGATTTGCATTTAATAAGAAAAGAGTATCTGATCGATGTGTGTTGAAATAAATAAAACAAAGTGTAGTATTATATATTGGGAGATTGGTGAATTGGAAAGAGAAAGAGAGAGGACTTCTTTGATTAATAATTTCAGAACTTCTCTAAATTGACATATGAATTTCATTTACTATTATTATCAGGGGCATTTCCCTGTGTAAATAAGTTGGGAAACAAAAATGCGAAATCTGTATCGAAAGAGAAAACTTTAGTCAATACTCATGTAAACTGTGATACCGTGTGCATGCGCATCCGTAATTAAAACTATATTTCACCTAAACTTTTGTCCGATGTTGCATTGTTAAATAACCTTTTATGATGGAATTCTTCTTGTACGGTTTTAAGTTTTTACTAATGAATAATATTAATTTTTGACGAAAAAATTCTCGGACGTATAATTTTCGTTAAGTCGTGCCACACGTGTAATCAAATTATCTTTATACATATGTTATATAAAGATTATACAAGTTTTACGTAATTATACTGACTTTGTGTCTAATGGAGAACGAAAACAACATAATTAGGCGGCCACATATAACACCATTGTTCTTGACCTTCTCTCCTTTATATTTTTGATCTTCTTTTCTAAGGTCATATAACACTATTCATCATTCATAATGTAACGATACTTTTCACGAAATAACCACAATTTGTGTTGTATTCATAACGAGGAATTTTATCGGATTTTTTAACGAATTAACGATTACAGCCGTAATCAAATATGCGAATAATCTTATACTTTGCACGATCGTTCTGCGAAACTTAGCTTGTAAAAAGAAGCATGTCATAACAATATCCGATGATATTGTTATCATTACCGTGATCGATGATCTCCTGAGATCTTGTTGCATTTCGAATTTATTATTTGCAAATCATCCACTCGTTTCTCGTGAGAACTGAACGACAAATGACGCGGCAGCTGCTGCGTTTAGGCTATAAAATTAGCCTACCTAAATGGAAACGAGGCAGACAGCTGCTGCACTTTCGGTCTCACTTGTACGAGCAATATTTCTTTTACTTTCAGGGTCGACTTTCCTTCTCGACCCTCTCGTCTCATCACCCTCGACATCGACCTTTGAAGCCTTCAGGCGTAGAAAGTCGCCGTACACTTTTCTCTCGTTGACAGGACTCTATCGTATATGGCTAATCAGTACTCAAAACACATGTCGTGCAAACTATAAATAATAGTGTATGTTCACCGCTTTCATCGACTTACTTATGGTCGAAATTATGTTCTCTAAAATTTACTGACATAACTTTCATTCAGAGTGTGTAGGTAAATTCTTGAGGGCCCGTCTGGGTTTAGCATGTCGTCTCCTCTTGTTATCCTCGCATAATAACGTCGGCAGACGATGTATCCTCCTAAGCGCCTCCACCATCACGTGGTGACACCAACCACATACATTTTACGATGTCTCGTGGTTGTAACTATGATCGCGGCTGCGGCGACGTTTTTGCACATTAACAATTACAGACCTAGTAAGTTGAAACAATTACTTTAGGAGAATTCTAGTGCACCGGGAGAAATTTAGACTCGTTTTATAAGACGCATTATAACTTGGTTATATCTAAATAATCTCTAAATCTCTAAATAATCCTCGTTATAAAAACGTGAAAAAAATTGATTCATGTAATAACGTAGAAAGTACTTAGGTGCCAAGAAACGATATCAGTCAATGGTAGCGTGCGGTAACTCGCAAGATCGATCAAAAAGGATTAAGGATTTCCAACGAAACTATTAATGATCGCCACACAGTAATAATAACGCGAAATAATGAGGGAAGCGCGTACGTTTCGCAACTCCATACAATTTGCACAGTATCGATACACGTGCTATAACGCACGCACGCATCATTAATTTTTCTCTCCCGAACGGTACTTTCTATACAGCTTATAACTTTCATCTGTCCCGTCTGTTGAATCGTGTTTTTACTGTTTAAACCGTATACATAAGGAAACCGCTTTCATCGTGTGAGATTCTTTCATACTTCTCTCTCTTTCTCTTCAGCCCGTCTGTTTTTTTTTTTTCAGAACAAACATTTCTCTCCTGCGACAGACCATGTCATCACTTGGATTGGCCCATGATCTGCCGGGTGAAACTCACCTTGGAGGTCTTCCAGTCGCTCAGCAAGTAAGTTGAATCACTACTCAGCTGAAACTTTGCGATCTAAACGCGTGCACGCGATAACAATCTACAAGTAATTTACGAGTAACGGTCTCTCAGAGTCGTATATCATTCTTCAATGACTGTTTGAAATGTACCGAGGTTAAGAATTTGATGAATTAAAAATTATTTTATATATAATCTGGTTTTTATGTAATAAAATAATAAAAAAATGTTTCTTCGTGTAATAATATATAAATATGGAAAATAAGCAGTACTTAAAGTTACTTAAATGGGATATCATGCGTTATTATAACGTAGTTCTTACTTTGTAACGTTTATGTAATAGAAATAGTAAGATAAAAAACTTTGAAGTAGATTTTACTTTCGTGCCAGCAACACGAGCAGCACATTTACGTTACATGTCAACATACATTGCAGTTTAATGACAATTATATAAGAAGCATTCCAATACAAATTCTGCCCTAGTTAATCAATCTTCGTTGTTGTATTATCGTGTCGAATTTAGAAAGTACAACCTATCGTGTCGTTTATTTAATATATATTATGAAAAATGGAAGAAACACCGTATGGAAAATAGAGTAATGTGTGCGCATAAAGAGAATCTACAAGTACAAACTTGATTTCATTATAGTAATTTAATGTATCAAACAAAAATGAAAAACATAAGATTATAGTTTTAGTTTTCATTTTTCCTAGCTTTTGTGTAATTTATTCATGTTGAATTTCATGTTGGGATTTTATCTTCTGTTCGCGCACAGAGCGCGAATACTGTGAGCGAAGTTTCTTTACGAACATATCATAAAAATGCAACAAAACTGCATTTGCAACTCACAGCAAAACTGCAACTCACGCAAAGAAAGCACGACATATTTCTTCACGCGGTGTTGCATGCATCTCGCAAAATGATAATATTATGGACAGTCTGTTTTTATGATTGCAGCACTGAAGCGTTACTCTTACTGTTACGTTAAACATGCAATCACTACGAGCACAACGTTTGGTTTCGGGCTCGTTGGCGCAATAATCGTTATGCAATCTTTAAGCGTTAACCGGTGTAATGCGGAAGACTTGATCGATCATATGTCAGTCTATCGGAATCGGCGTATAAAACGAAGATAGTGACGGCTATAGCCAGTCACCTAGTATTTAGGATCAAGCATTACCGAGAAAACTCTCAACTAGCGTTCCATATCTTCCAGTCATGTCGATAAAGACGGATAATGTTGCGCAAGAAGTACACTTATTTAATGATATAATTCTGTCCCTTGGCACAATGTTTACGCATTTCAGAATCTTGTGTGAACAATTCGTTTGTACGACTCTTTCGTCTAGCTGAAATTTTGCAACTATCACATATCTCTTTTTAAATCATAATTAAGAGATTTCTCTTTACATCTTCATCTTTGTGAAAATTAGATAAGGGATCGATGTGTATATAACACGAGAAAATAAGCAATAATTATATCAAAGTCACGCGAATCGCTCTTTTACGTTGTTATTTATAGATCATGTGGGGATTGCCCGTTGAATCAAACAGCTTGCTTGGCGAATCACTGCGTTTCCGCGGATGGACAGAGACGGGGTATCCTTACGGCCAATCGTCAGATGCCAGGACCTAGTATTCAGGTATGACCTCAATATACACCACGGATCAATAACGCGAGCGCATAATAATTGCAGTTGGGAAGTCGGTAAATCATTCTAAATTCTTTCCACTTCGTCA
Organism: Odontomachus brunneus; assembly: GCF_010583005.1. Taxonomy (NCBI): domain Eukaryota; kingdom Metazoa; phylum Arthropoda; class Insecta; order Hymenoptera; family Formicidae; genus Odontomachus; species Odontomachus brunneus. The sequence goes on along the minus strand of NW_022639495.1, from coordinate 463,670 downwards.
CTTATCACTTTTCCTCATTAGTTTCATGTTTAATAAGAACTATTTTTTTCGTTAACGATTTGTCGATGCTTTGAGATTTTTTACAGTTTGACTTACTTGAGACTAAACTGAACGATTTCTGCGTTTTTAATACTTTATGATGTATAATGTTGCGAATAAATTTTTAATAAAATATAGGAAATTCTGTATTCTACATTGAAAATCGAGATATTCTTAAAATATGAAATATTGAGAAGAATTAATTATCTAAACGATTTAAACGATTTTAGTTGTCGCCACCGATATAATTTTAGAAAACTGTTGCATAAATTTCATGTAGCTGTATGTGACTTAATTCAACGTGGCTTCGCAATTGATACACTAACCTTCCTTCGTCTGCAATTGGCAACCTTCAACTGCAATACTGCAATGAAGGTTGAGCATTCTATCTGGCGTTAAAATTAACTCTTGCGTGACGTGTGATCGAGAAGTGTACACAATACATCCCTTCTGTAATTAATCGCACTGCTTGAATTCGCGGAAACAATTTCGCGCGCGTGTCTCGTTTAACCATACAAGCACTTTGAAGCGAAGAGAGTTATGTCAGACCTCTGATTGATCTTCTTCGTCTGCAAAGATTCTGTTATTCTGAAACTCTAGAAACGCTGATCTTGAGGTTAGATACCTTATTCAATTTTGTGAAATCAGATACCTTATACAATTTTGTGAAATCAGATATTAATTAGTTACTTTCAATAATCTCTTATATTAAATCACGATATAATGCTCTTTCAAGAAGTTCTCGTTCCGATTTATGATACACGTAATTTTTAGATCTATACAGAAGTATACAAACACGAAAAAAACAACTAAATAACAACTAGGAACACAGTTGCTTTATATATTTAGCAGATTGCTTTATATATCTAGCAGATCTATCATTTCGATTTACATAACGGATAAAATGTGCATTTCGAACTTCTTCTGTGTTTCTTTTAATTCTCATGAAAAATTAAAAAAATCAATCGAAACGTTTCGGATGAAGGGTAAGTAGCGAGTGCGCTCTCTTGGTGTTCTTTTTTAAATGCCAATTGAGATTATTCGTTTAATTTCGAGATAAGAAGGATCACGTGAAGATTTTGAAAATAGATAGCGGTGTCTTTCACTCCGGCTAATTGTGAACTGTCAGACACGCTTACGCTTTTATAGGTCTGCGAGAACGACATCCTGGTGGTGGATGTGATTAACCGTCTTCCGGGTAAAGCTACGGCGGTACATTGGCGCGGACAAACGCAAGTGGAAATGCCATATATGGACGGCGTGCCGTTGGTGACGCAGTGTCCAATACCGAGTTATACGACTTTCCAATATAAATTTCGAGCCTCCATGGCAGGCACACATCTCTGGCACGCACATGCAGGTTCGTAATTGCTGCTCATTGCGTGACTATGTAATGAATTGGAGCAGAATAGCTACGTGTATATATAAGTGAAGGCATTAGATCATCCAAGTTCGTTAATTGCGATATAAAAATCAAATATTAGTAAAGTTTTAACGATAACGCTGCGAATAAAAGGGGTCATTTCTCGATGACACTATTTGTCAGCCTAATCGCCCAACATGTTCCGCGTTGCGTGAGCGGCGATTCACGCCGGTGGATCGCAAGAATTTCCGCTCACATTAATGGACATTTTCATTACCGAGAGAAACGTTATCACGGGTCACAGGTGATCTAAACATGACGCGAATAATAAGAAATTCAGTGAGATCCGATGAGATAAGATAAGTGCGAAACGAAATCGCGTACCCATTCAAAAACTATTAATTAAAGTCATAAACTGTTACTGCTAATCGATCCATCGATAAACAAAGTTCTTTTTTAGAGTTTAGGGGTCGGAAGAGCGTGAAAAAGTGTGTGTATATTATTCTGAATAGAATTTAAATCAACGATTTATAAATATGAATTTTGCATGTTATATAGAATTTATATGTTTCTAATAGACAAATAAATTAATACATATTTTAATTGTAACGGAGAGCTTTTTAACGATTGATGATACACGCGACTGAGTTTAATCATTTTATTCGACTAATTGAGCGATAATCTGGCATGAGAAATGAATAGAAATCACGTTTATTATTGGAATTTTTATTGGAATTTTTCAGGCGCCGATGTGACTAACGGTATTTTCGGCTCGCTTATTGTGAGGCAAGCGGATCTTAAAGAACCTCATCGTGCTCTTTACGACATCGACGACCCTAATCACGTGATCCTGGTGACACAGTGGCAACACTCGCCGGAAATCTCGTTTAATCAGGGTCACATGAAGCCGGCGATTCTTCTGATCAATGGAAAGGGTCGTCAGCCCAACGGACCTACGGTACCCTACACAGCATTCACGGTCGTTCCCGGACGACGTCACCGATTCCGCGTCGCTAATGCCGGAGGCGCTGGTGCATGTCCCGTGACGTTGTTCGTCGACAGCCATATGCTCCTCCTGATTGCACTTGACGGACATCCTATAAAGCCGCGACCAGTCACCTCGATAACGTTGGCGAAAGGTTAAGATCCCGTTAAATTTGTCGTCTCTTTCTTTCTCTCTTTTCACTTCTCTCTCTCTCTCTCTCTCTGTCTGTCTATCTGTCTGTCTATCCGTCTGCCTGTCTGCCTCTGTGTAATCTTTAGATGTTAATATAATATGCGCGATGTTTCTCGGGTTTTACGACAGCAATATATCGCGACACTCATGTGAAAGTTAAGCGTGAACATTCTCTTTCTTTATGAAGCTGGTTTTGCTGATTTAATTTCTATTTTCTATTTTTTTTTTAATATCAGATACATGATTAAAAAGCGAGATAGCCTTCGCGTTCTCGTTGGACCGCATGTCTCTAGTCGTAAATCTGCTTCATTTAATGACGCTTGTCTTTTCATTGATCGTTTCCACTTTCGAATGGTGAGGTCTTCAAAAAAATGAGTGACCTGCAACTTTTACCTTCTTGAGACGCGTTGTCTGCTCGAGCCGAGATTTACCGCGAGAAACCCGAGGAATTGTAGTTTCACACGATAAAATCGATGACTGTAACGTTGACTTTTCTCGCGCAAGACGAGGTCTCGTCTCTCGATTCGCCGTGTCCGTCGCCGCTGCCGCGATGGGAATGACGAGCGGTTTTCGATATTCGTTATAGGTGAAAGAGCAGACTTCGTGCTCAAAGCGAGTAAACGCATCGCTTCCTACTGGATGAACGTTCATACGGCGAAAGAATGCGGGACGAGCACGATAAATGGCGCGGCAATCCTCAACTACAAAGGTAGTTCGGAAATTCCGGTGGCCATGGTGGACGGTATCGATCAGCAGGATATCGACGAGATGGAGACGACCAGTTTGGCCGCGACAACAAATCCCGTGGAAAAGTGTGGCAGCTCCGAAAATCTGTGCGTCACAGACATACAAAACATGCGAAAGATGCCGCGCATCCTGGCTAAACCTAAAATGGACGTGACAATGTACTTGCCAATTAACTACAAAATGCAGGCCACCGAATTGATAGGTGAGTTAACTATATTAAGGAAGGTAAAAATGACGCGTTTATGAGTGAAAGTACAATTAAGTCGCACCGTTCGTTATTTGAAAGGTATTCGACATTAATTTACGCGGGTAAACATGTAGTGTCGATTAAACGCTAAGTAACCATTTTGCCGTGTAAATTTTATAGAAATAATTAGATAGAAATCGCATCCTCTATTGATTTTTATTTGAGTTCGAGTTATTAAAATTTACCCTGCTATGCGTAGCTCGCACATATTCCGGTTAGAAAGACACGCGTTTTCACTGCCCTCGAAATGGCTGCATTTCTCATTATATCAATGTCGAACGAGTCTGCAATCGCTCTTTTCCCTGACGGATAATTTAATGGACACACGCGTGTGTGCAATTGCCAAAAAACAAAACTGGATTGTAAGGGAGCTCCATCGAAAGACTTTTTAAAAAACAACACAATATTCAGAGGACCCAAATGGATGCGAGCGCAGAAAGTTTCTTCAAGAGTTATTAAAGTAACGAATGCCGCAAATCTTAATAAGAATAAGCATCGCCAAAAGCGTTGATTTCTCATTAACTTACTTTCCTGTAGCGAAATCACTTATAAATAGGCTAGAAAATAAATAACTATTCGTATTAATATCGAGAGTAGGACAGTAATGGTAAACGTCGTAAATATCACACTATATGAAAGAAACTCGGGATACTCCTGAGTGTACATTAAGAAAACAACGATCGTAATTAAAGTCATGTCAAAGCGAATTTGCGATTAAAGACTTATCGCGAAGATAACGTGTGATTAATCTCGGACCAACGTGAGACGTTAAACGATTATTTGAAATCCATCAAGCGATTTACAGAACTGGACTAAACACTGTAATTACAACATGAGTGCCATTTTCTCTGTCCAGGTAATGGCGGGTCGGAAATGCGAGTGCTGAATGTGGACAACGCCACTTTCACGTTTCCGTCGTCGCCGCTATTGACTCAAGGTAGTGACGTGTCTCCCGGGATGCTGTGCTCCAACAGCAACCGGAACGGCAACGAGGACGAACGTGGTGAGAGCAACGAGACCGTGCCGCGACGTCGATGCCGTATTGGCGGCGACACCACCGGTGCGAGCAACATGTGCGAGTGCGTACACGTGCGTCACGTGCCACTCGGAGCGACCGTGGAAATTGTTCTCTTGGACCAGGGTAATTAATCCGATTCGAGTGTAATTAAAATGTAGCTTGCAATGTGACGCGAGTATCTCATGTCATCTCAAATCTCACGCGTATCTATGCGACTTTCGTCTCTCCCTTTCCTTTTCCGCGTAAAGAACATATTTATCGTATGCGTTTGCTTTGCATGGAATGTAGAAAGGTAAGAAACAGATTTTTTATCCTCACAGGTAAACAAAACTCTCGACGTACTTTGTGCTTTCGCGAGATTCGCGTAAAAGTCTATTTCCCTTCGTTTACTGATCGTAAAACAAATATTAAGGAATTTTTTACGAGACACTTTTATAAAGAATGATAAAGTATTAGAAGACTCATATAGCAACCTGGTACATTGGTCGTGAGATGGAGAGCTTTCTTTCGCGCAAGGTCGCGCATGGCGGCCTATTAGATCAATTATTACGTAACTATTAATCGATGGCGCACACGTGCTTGGGATAATCTTGTAGCGAACGAGACGGCGCATGATATAAGATGGTAACACACAATGGCGTATAGGCTTGACCGAGGGGTGCCGATGTCCTTGATCTATATCCCGTATTTCTCGCGAAAGCTGGAAGTATTGATCGAAGCTTCTGCCTGGAATCATTCACACAGAGTGTGTTGTATATATCGCCTCTACTCCCTTGGGAGCAATATTTGGCGCGTCATCGTGATTTTTCGCAACGACACGCGGGAGCTAAAAGAAAGCCCGCGATTTCCAACGACCACGCACGAAACGATTGGTCTCCCTTATAAAGCTTCGCAATTAAATCGTATACGAAGTAATCGTCGCATCAAACGTCGGTTCGCAATGTCTCTCATGAAACTATGTTTCTGCTAAGTGACAATTTCCTTCTGTCTAGCGACAATTTCCAACTTTCTATTGGACTTATATACATGTGTCTTTGTTTCGGGTCTCTTTAATTAATCAAATAACACGTAAAATAGGAATAGCTATATGCTATGTTATAGTCACTTTTCTTTTGCCATAGGTGGTCTGGACGATTTAGTGTATCACTTGCATGGCTACAGCTTTTACGTGGTAGGTGCCAGACAATTCGGACGAAGTATGTCATTGCAAGATATAAAAAATCTGGACGAGAGAAAGCAACTGTTCTCGCGAAATCTCGACTGTGCACCGGCCAAAGACACCATCGTTGTACCCAAATTTGGTGCCGTGGCGTTGCGATTTAAAGCTGACAATCCGGGTAAGTTATTCACATTTAAATTTGTTAGTTATTTATGCAATAGTTGCTTGATTAATTAATAATTACTTGGATGAACTGAATTATGAGATGTCTTACTTTACCTTGGTTCAATCGTTAGCAATATACTGGGATCTATCGTCATTCAAGGTTAAAATTTTTGAATTATCGTGTATTGAAAGTAAAAATTTCTCACGCCATTCAAACTTCGTGGGTTCCGATAGATAATAAAATATCTTTGTTCACTTAATTTCAAGTAAATTTTGACAAAATTTTTATATTTGTTCCAAAAAGATATTTGATACGCAAATTTAGAAAGTTGTTATAAATAACGAATTCTCCGTCAGTAAATTTTCTGAGGAACAATTGGTTCTAAATTCGTCAAATGCGCTGACGGTAACAATTTGTCTGTTAGTAAGAATGAGGTATCTTGTATAAGAGCGTAATTTACGACGTAATTTGGTGAGATTACTACTTTCACTTGGTTTCGTAGGTTATTGGATGTTACGAGATGAACACGCGGCTGATTGGACTCGCGGTTTAGATGTTATCCTGCAAGTCGGGGACCCTAGCGACATGGTAGTTGCGCCGCAGGATTTTCCCAAATGCGGATCCTTCGTTGGACCCGATTATTTCCTTATATAGACTGTTAATCACTTAGTTCGATTATATGTATATATTTGTATATAACAATAATATTCCGAACACAAGACTAATTGCAAGTAGATGAATTTTATTACAATATTTTTTTATGAATAAATATTCGCTTATATATTTAATTCGTTTGTGAATATCTTTCTCTTTTTTCCTTAAAGCTCTTTTACGCTTTCTCTCTTTCTCTCTCTTTCTCTCTCTCTCACTTATGATTTTCTACACCATCATAATTTTCTTTTCTTCGTGAAAAACTTGATTATACGCCACACAATTTTCCTGCACAACTTCATTTTCGATCTTAATTAACTCGATCCTGCGATGAATAATCTGTTCCGGGAATTCCTCTGTAGCAGAGGCGCAGCGGAATTTCCTATAATTTCCAACTTAATAATTAAATTCTACTTTAAATCATAGTTGTATTATAGTGTTGCGTGGCAAGTACATTTTGAGCTTGGCAAGTTTTTGGCACATCCCTCGCATCCTCGTCAGTCGTCCTTCTTCCTTCGAACAGACGACAGACGCCGCTTTCGCGGTTCATTTCAGCGCGCACGTCACGCATTTTCGCACGCGCTTTGACATGATTGGATGCGACTGCAATTATAACCGTGACTTGTTCTTCCGCGGTGTCAAAAAATCCCGAAGGACTGACGCGCGACCACGTCAGTGATGTCCTGCCTGAGCGCGCTGCGTTGGCAAATAACGACACTGTTCTCGGTACCTCAGGAGTTGCTGCTTCTGCGACACAAGGTCTTCCGCGAATACGCCAAGATCGCGGTCGGACCGGATTTTATTCACACATTTCCCTCAATCTTGATTCTGACGGCCGCAATAGTCATCCTGTGGAAACATCCTCCGTCCAATGGTCGATTTCTACATCTTTTAGGCGCAACTTTCGTGTACAGAGCTTTTCAGGTATGGATATATCTATGATATGTAACTAACGCTCACGTACATGTACACGTGCGTCCATCCTTCAAGGTATCAGTCAGCTGGCTCGCGATTAATGCGCTTTTATGGCTGTGGCTGATCCTCCAGAGTGTGCTCTACTGCAGCATCTGGTATTATTGGAGTTACGTGAGTAGAATCATTCTATTTGTAAGTCGAACCATTCTTTCTCGTAAGTGACGTTGACGAAAAATTGGTCAGCAATTCACTTTTGTTCAAAAGAGACTAAGAGTTTCTGAGTAAAGTGAGCTTTCTAGTGTCTCGTGAGATAAGAACAACTACGGCAATTTGAACTGTTCAATAAAATAGCTATTAACTTTGAGTTTCAATAATTAAAGACGAGTATTTTCAGCGAATGATTAAAGTGCACTGGAGATCTTCTTTTATATGAATAATTTCAAGACACGAGAGGATTCTCTTGAGAGATTTGCTCGACTTAAATTAGCAAGACTCGACGGTTGTTTTATTTGGCACAAGTTATTGTACATCACGGTATCTTGAAAAATTTGTTACGATTGTCCTGTCGACGCAGGAGTCTGAGCAACGACAGGTTCTGTATCGCGCCTGGTGGCAACGTCTCTGGTCCTCGTATTATCCCGCTCGTGTGCAACCGTCGGTGGTATCAACTGAATTTATCAGTTGGATTATCGCAATGTCGATAACGACAACCGCACTAGGATTTGCGGTTTATATGGATCGCGTGGCATCTATCATCAAGAAGATTCTGATTAAAGTTCGAGATGTACTTGTGATGGCGATCTGTTATGTCAAGCAGCCATGGGAAAGGTTAGTACCATTCTTTTGGTATCTTTTTCTTCTTTCATTATTTTTATCTGTTTTATCTGTTTTTGACTAACATACGTTGTTCAAATCGAGCGTATCTTCATTTACAGTTAAAATCGTTTCGATCGAGTAAATTTCGAATTAGAAAAATTCAAAATGTAGACTGATATACGAACGTTGGAAAATTATGAACAACTAAAGATTAAAAAGATATATAGATATAGAAGAGAGAGAAAGAGATGTTGGAGTATCACGCAGTGATAAAAGTAAAATTCTTATGCTCAGAGCCGAAGCTGAAGAGATAATGATAAATACCGAGACGAACATGATGGAGGACAGCGAGATCGGTTCAATTCCCGACGATACTCCTTCGGAGATGTCGGTCGATACGAATGGTCCGACGTCAGGGGACGTGCATCAGATCTCTTACAGGACTAACTGGATACCGCAGCCAAATTTCGCCACGTTCAAGGAAGCTCATCGAAAGATATCGATGAAGTCTTTTCACACGGTAGCAGGCGTAAACGATATTCAGGTAACGGTGGAAAGGACAAACTTTCTTTTCATCACTCGAGATATCTTCTTTCTCTCATTATTCTCAAACGACACCACGACAACTTTCATGTTGGAAATAAAGCCTGCAGCCTTCGGTACATATGCTTGTTTAAATAACAACAGTTGTTATGTTATTCGACAACTGAAACCATAAGCAATAGTTACTGACGTAACTGTTCTATTTTTGGCAAGAAGCTGCAGTTCCTTGGGAACTACGTTCGGATTCCAAAGGGATTGCTGCCTCTATAGACGCGAGCTGTAATTGTAACGCCGGTTGTCGTTTTCAGGATTCCGATAAGATCGCCGCGAAGCAAGCGCGACACCGACGTGGCTGTCACACCATGATACCTAGCAATTCTAGTGATCAGTCGAGTGAACATTGAGGGAATGATCTGTCGGTCTCGCTGAATGTGTCTCTCGATAATTGAATCGTACTTAACGCCGGGCAAATTTATTTCGAATATAGCTCATAAAAACTAGAAAATATTCGCTTCAATTCGTGCAAGTATCGCGCCGTGGCTCGTATATCACTAAACTCCAATATTTTCTACATTAAGTTTATACTAAATTTCTGACAGAAGTATTTTGAGAAATGTATATTTTTATGATTCCGCTTTTGCTCGAGAGAACGCGATATCGTGAGAGCGTGGATTTTACAATAATTGCAAGCGTCGATGAGAAACGTCGCTCCAGCAGTATACAGTGAACGCACTCATTACGTAAAAGCGTAACGTAACGTAACGTTACGTAATCTCAGAATCGCGTGCTGCTGATTGTATTTTAATAGAGTTATATTTTGTATATGAATTTTTCATAAATAAACGTATGAAGTTTTCGTAACAACGTAGGGGCGATCGATACGAAATTCGCGACTCTTTTGTGATGTTCTATCAGCGCGCGCGCATGCACGCACAGATGTACGATACCGTAGGAGAAGCATATTTACTGCGGATGCGGCGACGGAAAAATAAGTTAAACAGCAACGGTTTTCTCGTTTAGCGTCTTTAAAAGAACGCTTTTATCAAGCGTGGTGTTATCGCGTGACGCACCATCCTCCTCGTTTTCCTTTTGATTATTTATCGAGTAAAAAGTCCTGCGCTTCTGACCAACCCCCAGGACTCAGCTTAGTCGTTTGGTGGGGTGGAACGGCCGGAAGGGCGCATGCGTCCGACGGGGGTAACATACCCCATCTTGAACCGGAGCATTATTCTGTAACCACATCTCCTGTGGGGTAGGTCGCAAGTATTCGTGATAAACACAACGTACGAAACAAACATCGGTCAGAGCCGAAAGTGCACCTTCGTGAACATCGTTCTCGAGAAGCGGAGCCGCGCGCGAGTCGCCCCGGAATCGATTTTCCAGTCGGCAAAACCCGTCCGGGTAGAATCCAGGGAGAGAGATTCGGTGCTGAAACGGAGAGAGAAAGAGAGAGGGAGAGAGAGAGAGAAAGAGAGTCGGGCGTCAACGATCCTTTGCGGCGTAACGAACATCCGTTCCGTCGAACGATGTAATTATCACGCGCAATAGCAGATTGTGCGAGTATCATCACGAAACACGGAAATTCAACGGTCACGATTGTTGCATCGGAATTCTGCGCGGATTCTTTGGTAAGATCTTATTTAACCAAATAGACAGTGAACGAACGTAATACGTAAATATTCACGCTCGTTTTGCTGATTGAAAATGCAGAAACTTAAAGTGAGACTTGATATTTGATAACGTGAGGAGAGAATAAAGATTGATGGGTTTCTTTCCGGCTAAGATGTGCGGATTAATTGCGGATTTGCACTCGTGGGAACGTGATTACGTATAGGTGAAGGCGTAGATTTAAGGATAGCGTCTTATCTTCACCGTACGCTAATTCGCAGCTATAAATGACAAATCGCTTCGTCGCGTTCTCGCTTAGTGAGTAGCTGTCTTAATCGATAAATGCACGCGTACATATGGTAATTGATATTATACACGATTTACGTCGTTCATTTAACAAGAATCCATTTCCCTCGCGTTATCGGGCGTGTGATGTAAAAGCATGCCGGTCATCCCGCGCAGAAACTTCGTCTAGGATGTTTATCGCGATAATGCGAACGTGATATTGCAATATAATCCTACGATACGATAAATCCATTAACCGTGACGTCTAAATAAATACCCGAGTGTGATAAATATGTACAACATTGATAATTTTTCAGCGTTATTCCGTTGTCTGTCGTAACGTTGAATAATATCGCATCCTACAAAACGACTTGAACGTAATGCAAAAAGCACTTAAATGCCAAAGATATCAAGGTTGAATAATATTACTTTTCTCTACACCCTAAGTAATGTCTAACTCCCTTAATGTCCGTCACGGAAATGAAACATCATTATCGATTATTATTAATAGTCCGTTTTAATATCTCTTCTTATCGTAAGAATTGTGAAATTAGACGTGCATCCACGTTTTCGTGACTTGTATTTCTCTCTTCGTCGCGTTTTTAAAACTATGCTTCTCTTTTTCTCCCACGTGTGTATTTAGCTTCAGCGCGATTCTTTTCGCGTTAAAATATTCGGGATATTTCGTTTCATTACACGAGCACGTTCTCTGACGCAATCGCGAGCCTATTCAACACCAGCTAGCCCGGCGTTGCGTGGTGTGCAAATTTCACGACGGGATTCGCGGGATCCACGTGTATGTACATAGACGCGATGTAAACTTGATATTGATTTTGCGTTCAGCATCCAGCGCGTGGAGTGAAGCGCGCGCACGACCGAACGGCGCAAATGCGCGCGTACTGACGCGAACGTGCACACACGCGCGCACCCACATACGTGCTTCACGTGTATACACAACTTAGCACGTGCACCCTCTTCAGCCTCGGCCCCGAATTGGCTCGGCTACAATGGAGAAAGAGGCAGGGTGGTAGAGGGTTTCGTAAAGGAGGGGAAGTTTTCAATGAGCGGACGCGCGAGCTAACGAACGTACGTTGTGGCGAGGGATAATACGCGCGAATGCTTCCGATATGCCGGATATGAAGGAACCGGTTGGTTACCACTACTGGGGTCCACTACTGACGAAAGGTGACACGCTGAACGCGCGTTGTTGCTGAGAGTGTAACGAAAAAACTTGCCGGGCCGCGCAAAGATTCGCGAAAGGTCTGAGAGCTTTGTGAGCCCGTTCCCCGGCATTTAGAAAGCCTCTTGGTTGAATAATTAGCTGCCTTTTTTATTGTAATCTCAACTATGGTATAAGAACGGTATGAAAAAAATGAAGAGAAAAGTTTTAATTAAATTTAGCGATATTTGCGCAAGACAAATGTGAAAGGTCGAAAGGCAACGCAAGTAAAAAAGAAAAACACATTTTCCTGTTAATGTTCTAGGTGGTCCCTTGAACGAAATTTTTTGAAAACTGGAAGATTAAAAAAAGAGTTTGATGTTGAATATTAAGGATTTGTAGAAGAAGTGATATAATGACGGTGTTCAATTGATCTTTTACGAGAAGAAATTCGTCTCATAAAAAGAAATATTCGTCTTTTGCTTGAAAAGAGGATTATTATTAAACTTGATAAGCTAAGAGTTATTATCGTGATTTACTGCTAATTATGATTCAACTGTTTCACCTATCTTAGAAATATCAATACTATGTATTACGTAATTTTGCGTTAAATTGATTAAAAGTTAACGAAATGTGCGGTCGATACCTTTTCCATATTGGAAATCAGTGAGGTGGATGAAACGAAACCGATTATTGGAAAAGCAATCCCCGAACGACACTCGTAATTGCCCGGCTCGCAATTGCGTGCCAGACCTTATCAGAACGTGGGCGGGCAGATTTATCAAGCGGACACATCGTGTTTTTCTATGAATGCAATAAAGGTCACAACAAAACACTACCATTTAAAACACGTACTCATACCAACGGTTTTCCAGGAATTCGTCAATGCCACAAAATTAACTTGGTTGATTCACGTTGGAGGACATTTAGCGGAAATGTAGCAAATAAACGGATTAAAAGAAACTAGTGGTCATTTTGTAGAATTCTGCGTATGTAAGAAATCTTTATTTAGGATTAGTCTTTATTTTTTTGGAAAGAGGTTTAACGAAATAAAGAGACATTCGAAATAATAATCCAAATATTTGGAGAAATCTAATTTTATATGAAATCTAGAAGAAATAAAAAGAATTCTGGAAATTTAATATTATATAATTCCTATATATAACTTTCTTTCGAGCAGTTTATTTTTAGAGAAGCTATATGTAGAAGAAGGCAGTAGGAGATATATTTATATTTCATATAGATATATTAACTATTTTTCGCACCCACGTTAAAACATCGCGTAAGTCCTTTCTAGCAACAGAACTGTTCTAAAGCGCCGTAAGACAATTTTATAATGATTGATCACATGAAATCGATTGCCGCGCGAAGGTCGCGTGAAACTACGTTTCACCCTACCAATTACGTCCAAGGACCTTCGCGCTCCCCTTTATACTCAGTGTCCTCTTTCGACACGTTTCAGACCCCATGGCGGAAAAAATGTACTACTGGGGTGAGGAGAAGGATCAGGTCGATCCCGACCAGACCTTCATAGAGTTCAAGGCCAAATCGGTGGGGGCGGAAAAGAGACGTGAGGCTTCCCGTTCTGTGCCGAAGATGACGGTGTCCTCGCCACAGGGAAAAATGACTGAGATCACCGGAAACCGAGAGGAGGATGCTGAGCGCGGTGGTTGGGGCAATAAACTCGACTTTCTGTTCTCTTGCATAAGTGTTTCCGTAGGCTTGGGAAATGTTTGGCGGTTCCCTTACCTCTGTTACAAAAACGGCGGCGGTAAGTCGACATTTTAAAATTCACCAACAAGCAAATTAAACAATTATTCAAAGCTCATTACGATCTTTTCAATGAATTAATTATAATTATATACTATTAAGAAATATATACTCCATTCAATTTTTTATCAAAGTGGAACAATTATTCTCTTGAAAAAATCAAAGTCAAAATCAAAGATATTTTTATAGACGGAAGAACTGCTGTCTCCAATTTAAAGCCTAATTTCTAAGAGATTGTTTTTATTTTAGCGTAGGATCTTTAAATCTGTTATTTCGTTTAGTTTTGCTAGAATTCGTTACTTTAAGTCGAAGACACAGGGAGCGTCGGATTGCAGTAGCGCCCGATATCCATAATTGTCCTTCCAGATTAGTCACGCAAATCTTAATATGATGAAAGTAACGTACATTAAGATTTAGTGTCTGTGGTATTCCCGAGTTGAATTATTACTTCGCGGTTAATTAATTAATCCTTTTATGTTCGTGTAAGAAAAATATGCCTAAGGTAGAAGAAAAGAATAATATAATTATTTGTATATTCGAATGGCGGATAAGAAATTATTAAAATCTTTACAATTCAGTTATACAAAAGCAAATATTGTTATTCAATAAAAGATTGGTATCTTTATACATTTTGAAATTTTGCAACAGGTGCTTTCCTGATCACTTATGGCATCGCTATGCTATTCTGCGGAATCCCTATATTTTTTCAAGAAGTCGCTATCGGACAATATCTCGGAGCTGGTGGAATGTCGTTAGTGGGACAACTGTGTCCTCTCTTGCAAGGTATATATTCTTGTTCTCTGATATTATATATTCTTTAAACGGAAATATATATCAAGTGATCAAATAATCATGATATGACTGTCATAACACATATCTTAATGTATCTTCAACATCGTATTTCAGGTGTGGGATATGCCACGATGACCATTGTATTCTTCCTCGACGTGTACTATTGCATAATTATTTCTTGGACACTTTTCTACCTCATAAGCACGTTTGTGAATTTACCCGGAGTACCTTGGAGTGGATGTCGTAAGCAGGATATTTTTTAATTATTAAGAAATTAAATTACTAAATATTTCGAAATTTTTAAAATATATTCAATAAAAGATGTAAAAGTTATCCAGAAGTATTTTTAATTACATTTTCAAAACCATATGAACCATCATAATACGAAGCGACGACTAGATGCCAAATTTTTATTAACTTATTAACTTATTATTATTTATTTATTATTATACTTATTATTATACTTATTTTTATTTATTTATTAACTTATTATTACCACTTTTACGTTATTACAGCATTTAACATCGGTAAAATGTATGTTTATCACGGAACATATTTTTCAGATAATTGGTGGAACACAGAAGATTGTTTCGACGCGACTCAAGGGAGCAAAAGTATACAAGGAAGAACGAACTGCACGATTTTTATCGGAAATAATACCTGCCATCATACCACGCCAGTGGAAGAGTATTGGGAGTAAGTAAAGCGCTTTCAAAAAATAATCACGATACATCACTCATTATACAGAACGTAAATGCTGATCAAACACTTCACGTTTTATTTTCCTTTACTTCCTTTCACTTCTTTTCTTTTCACCTTCTTTGAGATTGCAAAACTTTTCAAACTTCGTAGTTAATAAAACAGTGTCCCTTAATCATATGTGTCCCTTGTGAATTTTGTAACGCTCGTGATGTAAATTGTAAGGTACCAAGGGATTCGACGTAAGAATCTGGAAACACGACATTGATTTTCTTAAATCAGGTCAGAGCAACTTCGCTCGCGTATAAATGCACTTACGTAATGCACAATATCGACGACAGTAACACTCGTCCCGAGGGAGCACGTGTTCACGTGCGTGTATAGCGAATTTGCGATTTTTATCAGTCTAACATGAGGATGTTGGATTGAATGCGCTTCATGTAAGAGCTACTTTTAAACTAATTACCTCGTGCCGATAGTAGTACACGACAAGGGCAATCATTACGACGCGAAAACGCAATCGGTCGTTCTCATTTAATCCGATAATTGCGCGCACCACACATCTTATTATAGATATAGCTCGCAAAATAACGATAGAGATTTTTCACACGTTGTGATCATCGTCCTTCACGTCTAATATTAAACCATTGTGATCCTGTATCGAGTCTACGTCGGCATGACATTATGTTTCAGATGATTCGTTCCTGTTAAGCAATTTTTGACATATTAATACGACACTCAATATAAATTCACTATTATGAATGTGTGTCGTTGCATTAGTTAGATGCTCAAAACATCAAATCAAACGCACAAACCACTCTCTGAAATCTGTATTAATAATTATTACTTGAAACTCGTCTCTAGTGAAATACTTAGATCTCGATTCAGAGTTAGAGGTTACAGATACATAAATATCACATATACTATGGCCGGTATTCATAGTCAGATCTTATTTCAAGACCGTCTTAAGATGCGAATACGGCTCTGTAAGTGGTTCATGACATCTTAAAATAATACTTAAGATGATCTTAAATATAAGATCGGACTGTGAATACGGGCCTATGATTCAATTGCAAAACTTTTGGATCCAACTCTGAATAGAAATTTGAGTATCTCACATGAAATTGGTTTCAGAGGTGACGAGTGTTTATTCGCCTAATCTCTTGTGGTGAAATTCCACTTAAAACAAGTGATTTCTGTATTTTCAGGCAACGAGTTCTCGGAATTACATCCGGCATTGAGAGTATCGGCAATATTCAATTGGAGCTACTCGGTTGCCTGATTGTCGGCTGGCTGCTCGTTTACTTTATCATCCGGCGCGGTCTTCATCAGAGCGGTAAGATCATCTGGTTTTCAGCCTTGTTCCCGTACGTGGTGCTTTTCATTCTTTTGGGAAGAGCGGTGACGTTGGAGGGTTCCTACGAGGGTTTGCTTTACTACGTGACGCCGCGATGGGAGGAATTGCTCACGCCCGGGCCATGGATAGACGGCGCTACCCAGATCTTTTTCGCCTACAGTATCGGCACCGGCGCCTTGCCCGCCTTGGGCTCTTACAACAAGTTTCATCACAATTGTTACAGGTAAGGAATCGCGCATCCGGTCATACGATCGCAGCTGTCCTCGACGGGTCGTTCTCATGCCACGTTAGACCGTGCCACGGCGACGTTAAATCTTCGTAACGGGTCACTTAGCCGATCGGAAACCGATTTTTCATCGACGAAAATATCGATGTGCTAAAATAGTTTTCATGTAATTAGTGACAGAGAGCGAGAAGCGTTCCGTGAACACCAATAAAACACACGAAAGCATACGCTTTGGTAGTGGAATTGAGTTAATTTATTCTTTTAATGTTTTATGGCTGTTCTCCAAACTCCAAACGGTCCGAGAAAGCCCATCTAATAATTTCCTTAACTCTAATTATCTCGGACTTCTTTGACATATATCGATTGTTTGTGGCTTTAATAGCGCGGTCTATTCTTTAATCACGACGCACTCCATACGGTGTCGTCGCTGCTGGAGTCTTTCAAAAAGGGAGTTTTGTCTTACAGAGACGCAATAATCACTTGCGTAGTCAACACCCTGACGTGTCTTCTGGCCGGTTGCGTAACCTTTTCGATACTGGGTCACATCGCCCAGGAACAACAAACGCAGGTGTCCGAGGTCGTCAAGAGCGGACCTGGTCTCGTGTTCCTTACGTATCCCGAGGTCGTTCTCAAGCTACCCGGTGCTTCCTTGTGGGCCATTATATTCTTCATTATGCTGCTCGTAAGAAATTGTTATTCCGACGGCGGTATCGGACACCGCCGTCAATGTTTGTTAACGCGCCTTGCGCTATAAGAAAGGGGCTGAGTGATACCCGTTGCCACCCTAGGCAAGAATCTTCTCTCGACGCGTCACGGTTTAATCGATATTGTACTATTTTATTCCTTTGCCAAGAAAAATTGGCGTTGACCCGACTGTACGAAACGAGATAACCATTAAAGTGAGAAAATTTGGAAGATAAGCCCAAAGTAGTTTTCTTATTGTTGAGTCAATGACTTGCCAATTGAACGAAATTGGTCAGGGTAACTGAACAAATCCGCGTCAATGTAATTCAGTAACGTCACTTTTATATTTTAAGTCCTATGAACATTTCGCAAGTTTCATGTTTCTCAGTCTGCTTGATTTCTCTGCGTATGCGTTTTAAAACTTTTCTCTTTTAGCCTGTGGCTCATATTACTGATCTCTCATGAAGTATTAATCTACTTTATATCTAAGATCTGTTAATAATTTTATTCAGATCGATTAGAATATAACAGCGATCGAAATTTCAGTGTAAAATTGAGTATGTACGAAGATTCTATACAAATTGCTTTACTTTCATGCAGATACTCGGTATCGACAGTGAATTTTGCATCGTGGAGTCTTTCATAACGGGTATGGTCGACTACTGGCCGGACAAACTTCGCCCTCACAGAGTCAAGTTCACGATAGCTATTTGCCTGATAATGTTCGCCCTGGGAATCCCAATGGTCACGAACGTTAGTATCGTATATAATGAGAATTTAACGAAATCGTTAAAAGTTCTAAACGTGTAGAAAAATTTATTGGGAAAAGGGACAATTAAGATTTCGCTTTTTAGGGTGGAATCTACATTTTCCAACTGATGGACTTCTACTCCGCGAGTGGAATGTCCATTTTGTGGGTGTGCTTCTTTCAAACGATTGCGATCTCATGGATCTTTGGAGCACAGAAATTCTGCGATTGCGTGCATCAGATGATGGGAATTCGATTGAACAAATTCTGGTACATATGCTGGGTCCTACTCGCGCCGATTATCATGGCTGTAAGTATCGCGTAAACTACGTTTGCGCTAATTATCATATATATTCTAATATACTAACAAGTAAATCTATCCAAAAGGTACACTCCGATTTTTTTCTAATTTGACACAAATGTAAAAGTACAACAAATATTTAGGTCATATTTCTTCATTTTGGTTTACTTTGAGTTTCACGGGCAGTTTATAGCTTTTTAATGTTCTCACTCCTATCATCAACAAGTACAACAAAAATGCATAAAATATAAAATTGAATACGAGATATAGTTAAATAATTTTAACAAAATCGGCATAGCTAAAACACGAATTATTCTAAATTTCTTTAGCCGAGAATCTAACCGAAATATTTTAAATCTGTGCTAAATTAGTCAAAAATAGAATCTCGGCCAAACCGAGAGAAATCCGGCAATTTTAATTAAAATTTTAACAAAATCGGCATAACTGAGACACGAATCATTTAAATTTAAATTTATTTAAATTTCTTTAGCCGAGATTCCAACCGAAACATTTCAAATCTGTGTTAAATTAATAAAAAATAGTTCGAATTTCAGCTGAGAGAAAGAGAGAAATCCGGCAATTTTAATTAAAATTATGATAAAATCGATATAGCACTGAGACACAAATCATTCTAAATTTCTTTAGCCGAGATTCCAACCGAAATATTTCAAATCTGTGCTAAATTAATAAAAAATGGTCCGAACCTCAGCCAAACTGAGAAATTATTAGTATAAATAATTTATTTTCAACTTTTTACATGTTTTGTTTTAAATATTTTATTATTTATACAAATAATTTTACACATTTGACTTCATATTCATAATCAGTAAACCAAAAACGTCTATATCTTGTATTTAATTTTAGTGCTTATGCATTTTTGTTGTATTTGTTGATGATAGGAGTGAGAACATTAAAAAGCTATAAACTGCACGCGAAAGTCAAGTGGACCAAAATTAAAAAATATAACCTAAATATTTTTTGTATTTCTACATTTGTGCCAAATGAGAAAGAAATCGGACTGTAACTTTTGGATAGGTTTACTTATAAGATCAATATTTATCGTAAATATTTTAACAAGTTCACAGAAAATCATTGACCAACCGTTTTCAAGCAAATTAGAGAACAAGCAATATTACATGATACAAATAATTTTTCCCAAACTTGATTATGGTTATTTTATCTCTTTCACTCCAGTTTATCTTCGTATTCCAATGTGTGCAATATAAACCGCTCAAGTATGGCAGTGATTACGAGTATCCGACGTGGGCAGAAATAGTCGGTGTGTGCTTGAGTCTCTCATCTATGATCTGGATACCGGTGTATGCGATATATTACGTAATAGTCACACCAGGATCGATTAAGGAGGTAAATCTTCATTTGCGAAAAGTCACTACTACTTGCCGTCGTATATAACGCGACTATAATTCTAGAATTTCTTTCGCGGATGTAAGTCACCGTTATTGTGTTATCTTCTTTTCAGAACATCTTAAAGGGTTTACAGCCTAACATAAAATCGCACGCAAAACTACCGAAAGGCGAGAAGTCGGCCGTGATACCAATGTCAGAAAGCAGTGCAGGTTTAATCACGAAAAATAACAGTTTCTTAAGTCAAACATGATTGGCGCTAGCGATCACTTTTAACTCATGTTAGGTTACATTTATCTTAAAAATAATATTTATAGTAAGATAAATATATATATAAATATATATAAAAGTGAGTCCAGCGCACGTGACTGGTTCAATAGTAATTTGTGTCAAAGCGGACGCGTGTCAAATGTCGAATTCAGTTTCCATCGTCTCGTATGTTCAGTTCCGCAGCGATCATCACACTATTATTTATTTAACGATAAGTCGTATAGTATAACGTTTATTTAATGACATGTTCCCGGTAAGAATACCAGATATGCTCCCTAATTCTTTAACGGCTGGCATTGGTCGTGATATTCCGATATTGGGACAATTTCGAAAGTTCTGTCTTGTTAAAGAAACTCTTTTAAAGTTTTCTCTCTTTTAGACGCATTGTTAATTTTACCACAACCACGTAACGATTCGCAACGTCGGAGTTATTATATTATCTCGCAGATGGCGTTTGAGATTTCATCATCCGAATTTTAATTAGCACACAACAATCCGCGCCAGCTGTTAGGGATTTAGGGCAGAGAATTTTGGCTGAGAAAATTACTTGGGGAATCGCGATTCGATGATTCGTATGCGTTGACCAAGTCGATAAGATACTCAGTAAAAAGCGTAATAAGTATAGGAAGCGGAACGACGGAGCGAAGAGAGGGAGAGAGTGGTGGACGCGGAGAGAATGTACTTTAGAAATAATAATAGTGTATCGCGCTAGTATTCAGATAACTATTTATGCGGACAATTTGAAAGAAGTATATTTTTATATCGCGATCATGTCGCGATAATTGATATGAATTTTTAACGGAGAGATTGTTTGGTTGATGATTCGACTGGTTTAATTCACGTTGACGAAGACCTCAAGTTCTCGCGTTCAGAGGGATCGCGCGCGAGCTTTTGGGGAAAACGAATAGAAATTTACATTCTCTCTCCTGGGGCTTGCATCTACTCCAAGTAGTGGTGCAACTCGCGAGCTGTTCGAAAGCTTTCCCCGGCGGAGCGCATCGAGGGATTCGCAGCAGCTCTACGAAGTAACATAGAAACATAGCGCGTAGAATAAGTACGGATATACTGGCAGTTACTAAAATATACTCAATACATACCGAAGTACAAGTAAAACGAGGTAAAAGTCTAATTTTTGCTACTCGCGTTCGAATGTCGAAGTGACTCGATGCGTTCGTCGGGACGAGACGAATCTCCGATTTCAACCAGTCGCAATGATCAACTGGACCACGTAGCAGGAAATACGAGATATTTCTATTGACAAAGCAGTTTTGCAGTTCGCGCACTGCATTCGACTCTTCGACAGCACAAATTTTTCAGGATCCTTCTTTTCTTTCCTATGCGTCCCACATTTATAAAACGCGAATTATATCAGCGCGAGACGCGAGTATGATGGCGTGTTTATGATGTGATGTGAACGCACGGTTAACAAAGCGATGTATAATTTTCACCGTTATTGACTCGGCCGAAATTTCAGTTTACATTCGAGACACTCGATTTCATAATGCCACTAATTTAGCATCGTTCCAGTTTTACGGACATTTCTTTAAGCGCGCAGAAAGTGCGGAAGAGCGATTGAAGTTTGCAATTAACGTCACTAGCGACAAGCATTCAGTGTCTAAAGACACGTCTAACAGTATTTGATAAAACTGATGTTACATTTAGAGAGTATGTTAGAATTATTCGAAAGATACTTTAATTCTGTAAGCGATGTTATCCTGTTTAATCTCCTAAAGCAGAGTTTTAATCTATTCGACTGATTCGAACGTCAAGGTATCCTTTGCAAAAATTCAACTCTATATAAACCTTATTTTCCACATTATATTACTTCAAGTATATATATTATTACTTTTGTTGCTCATTAATGCTCGTAAAAACTCCAAACTTTCGATTTCTTTTCTGACGTAAAGGTATTTCTCATTCGGAAGATTTTTTCATTTCTCTCGCAACCTAGAAGCAATAACGATAAACAGTAAATGAGGTGAGCGCTTTTAGAAAGAAAAAGAAAACAAGAAAACCGGCCTAATTCATTGCAGTATTTCTTCCTTGTTTAGCCCGTAGGGTACTCTTAATCGCGTACGCTATTCGTCGAAGTGTTGCAATTGTTGACGTTGTACAATACTAAGAAGTGGCTGATAGCTTAACGCGACGTTCGTTTCTATTTTAGTACCACCATTGTTGTGACGTAAAGTACTTCCAATAGTAAAGTTAAGAAGCGAGCGATATTATAAGCCAGTTGGATCTGCGTTGAACAACATGAATTCATAAGACAAAAACGGCACGGTTTGCGATTAACTTTTTCGCGATCGATATGTTGGCAGCGTTTTACGATACGTATCTGAAAACGACTCGAAACCCAACGGTGACTGTCTTGCGAGTTATCGAAACGTTGGACGTTGTCGCCGGACGTTGTTCGCACGTGCCGGCCGCGAATCGATCGTATTTCATTATCAATCGACGAATTATTCAGTGACACGCGGAACATACATAAAAGAGGACGACTCTTTCACATCCGTCTCACGAGAGCAAAAGACAACACTGCGACCGTACATATGTATAACGTTGTAAACTTGTTCAACGCACGATAAGCGTAATAATCACGTGTTTCCACGTGACTCTGTATCTTATAGATGTATTCAATGTGATGTACAAGCACAAACGTGTGGTGTGCTAGCATAAATTTTACGCGATTATATTTGTTTCACGGGTGACACCCGCGTGTATGATCGCAGGCGTGAGTAACTCGATTAATAATAAATGGCTCTACAAATTGGTGTTCGCAAATAGAGGAATTCGTACAAAGAATTAAGTATTATACGAATTATATTTCTATATGTATGTACAAGGTGTGATAAAAAAAAGACCGGAATTCTGTCGTCGAGCGCGTAAAACTTCACGGATGTAGTTTAAGATTTTACAAATAGATAGCGCATCCTTCTCCAGTACGCTGTAGAAATTTTGTTATGATCGGTCCAGTAGTTCTGAAGTTATTGTACTGGAAACAAATGTGTGTTTGTACCGTTCTGCGATTCTCACGCGTGATCAAAAGGAGAACCGTTTAGCGATCTGTGAAGAACTGCTCCAGCGTGTGAATACGGATGAAAATTGCTTAAAAAATATTATTATTGGGGACGAAACATGGAGCAGTTCTTCACAGATCGCTAAACGGTTCTCCTTTTGATCGCGCATGAGAATCGCAGAACGGTACAAACACACACTCGTTTCCAGTACAATAACTTCAGAACTACTGGAGTGATCATAACGAAGTTTCTACAACGTACTGGAGAAGAATGCGCTATCTATCTGTAAAATCTTAAACTACATCCGTGAAGTTTTACGCGCTCGACGAAAGAATTCCGGTTTTTTTTTTATCACACCTTGTATATATATGTACATATATATACATATATATATATATATATATATATATATATATATATATAT
>NW_022639495.1:406791-439930 GCF_010583005.1 Odontomachus brunneus | reverse complement strand
TATATATATATATATATATATATATATATATATATATATATATATATATTACATGCACGTTTTATACGGCGTATAATGATATATATGATGAGAATCAAAAATAGAGAGAAATCTGAGCGATATTGCTTTTGCAAACGGAAATTAAATGCGATTATACGCAGGAAAAACAAAGCTTGTCTTTCATTGTCACGTCTAATTTCGTTGTGCACTTTGATCGAATTTCCTCAATTCTCCGTTCTTATGCGTTTGACGCACGAATTGCTTGAACCACTTATGTTGCTCGTTCGCAAACAAGTACGGTTGTTGAATAAAATAACACGCGCACGTTTACTTTTAGGTATCTCGCAAAACACGTATACGATTTTCTACTAAATTTTACTAAGATTACAGAATTTTGTTAAGTATGAAGATATGTTTAGATTTAGACGATGTAGATTTGTTGTCATTTTAGAAGATGTAAACACTCGACACGCTTTATCATGGGACGATAATAACTGAACTGCATTTTGAGGAAATTATTTTTCACACGATTACTTTGTGTTGCGATGTACATGTCACCGGATTTGTTTCAATATCTCATGAGATTTTTTGACCCCAAATTTCTCGCGATAACATCGTCTGGTATCGTGAAACTTATCGATTGCGTCATTACGCATTTACCGGATACTTTGTATCTTGAAAACCATAAATATTTTCTGTATCTCATGAATGAAAAACATGTGACAGAGTGAGATAGTGTATAAAAATTTCTAAAGACATTTCTGGAGAATCAGAAACAAAAACTAGAGTCGCAATGTTGTACGTTCTCGAGGGCCGCGAAATTTGTTTAGATTCGTACTTTTCCTTACATTCTAAGCGATCTGATCTGAATTGGAACACATTGTTTGCGATGTATTATTTACCAATATATGCTTGCTTGTAATGCATTGGATGTTTCGCATATTCACGAGATTATGTATACGTTTCCGGCTAAATTGTATCAATACATGTACTTCAATAAATACTAACGCCTATCATCGTATTTGCTTCTGGTAGACGACGGTGGAAGTGATACTTTCATACCGTTACTTACACCATCATTTCTGCATGTTTAGGCATTATATTTTCACAACATTGCTCGTCTCTCCCTCTTTCGCTTTATAATTATTATGGGTATTTACCGAGTGATAAGCGCAAATTAGAAGCGTCTATATGGTGCATTACAAATATTAACATCGTCATTCGTGCCGAAATACCTTGATTGCCAATAGAACAGCAGAATTACGCACAGTGATTAACGAACGCGAGCGTATAACGACAACAATTTAGTTTGCAACGACGAGTGTTCGTGTACGAATGATTGTGATGCCTTTGAAACGTCGCTCTGACAAACCGGTTATCAACCAAACGCTCAGCACTAACTACAGGAACGTCGAAATAATTATGTCAAATGAGCACACGGTTTCCGCGCTCTTCCATGTAGGCGAGAGCACTCTTAATTTACGACGTCTTGTCGTCGACTTTCAACGTGAAGACGACGTAATCACGGGAACGTGATCTCTGTTGCGACTACGAGAAACGTCGAACAATTTGTCCGACTCGACGTGTCTCGTCTCATCGTGTCGATAGAAATGCATTTCGATCGACGATCGCGGAGAGTCACGCGTCATAAAATGTTCGCATCTCGGCGGAGCGTGCGAATGCGAGTGTGTGCATGATTCGCTCTATTTCGAGGCCAGCGTTTCGCAGCTCTCGCGCACACTCTCAACCTCGATTCTCTCTCATTTCGAGAAACGACGCATCGTTCCACGCCGTGTTTTACGACAGCTAAAGATGACGATGGAGGAGTGAGCGCGGGCGGTGCCGTACGGTCGCGTCGTCTACCGCGTTGAACCCGATCGTTAAGCGTCCTTTTATTTTGCAGCAGCGGCGACTATTATCGCGGCTGCTGGCGCATCCTCCATGGCCCACCTATTACTGTCGTTCCCCCGGCGACATTCCCTTTTACGTAGGTGCACGTCGTTAAGACTTTCTTACACTCGAAACGCTCCTCCTTGACCGTGCGACCTGCACGGCAGGATAAATAAATAACGTTAACGTAGTTGCGAGAGAAGATGAAACGAAAAAAAGCGAAGTACATTGCCATCTTCCATTTTGAGTTAGAAAGACACATTTCGTGTTTTTTTAGCTTTTAATTCTATCAATGCGAAAGGACGGCTTTGATACGCTGAATAATTTGGCACTTTTCCTGAGCAATCTCAAAGAATATCTTTGAAATGTCGATGAATAGTACTCGACGGAATAATACAAAAAATTGCGGTTTTTAAGTCGTACTACTTTTTGTGTGGAGAAAATAATCAAGTGACGAGGTGTGCAACTTTTATCCACTAATTAAGCTCTTCAAAATCTCGCCTCTTTTCTCCCTTATTTTGTCTCTAAAAGGTGTGAAAAACTGCATAAGCCGAAAGTTGGCGCATAAAGCGTGTCTCACTAGCTGTGTCATTTTTTTAAACTAACGCTAACTAGGATCGATGACTGGAGAGTAAGACAGAAGCAAAACCTTTCCTCCCAATTAAGCCGAGCTAATTGCTCCAACGGTAAAATACGAGACTCAACTTTCTTCCATCCATAAATTATTTTTCACTTATTTTCAGTCAGCAATTATTTCTATTGCTGCTCGCGTGCTGGCTTCTCGAGCTAGCATCCTGACTGCTCCATCGTAGTATTGACATTCGCGCGATTCAGTCAAAGATGAAATAATGCGATGTCAATGAAAAATCAATGAAATATCTTACGAAACCGTTTAATCACGAAAGATCAATAAATAATGTACTGACACATATAGTCCGTTGTGTGCGTGTTGCTTGCCGGTCTGGCGAGTTAAATGGAAATACCTGAAGAAATCCGCGAAACACAAAGATAAATTTGATCATCCTCATTGATGAGCGATGACTGTTGGCGATGCGAGGAGATGACTTCAAATTTTTGCAAATTGTTTTGGTACTTTCGCGTGTTGCAAACTTTTTCAGAACTGGAGCGTTACATTATATTTCACGCCAAATATGTTTTACTGACTTTTGAAATATTTAGTCGGATTCTCGTCGGCATCGTGGTTAATTAACATGCGTTTCTCTGTTTGAAATGTATGTTACATTAGTGTCAGTGCTACGGACTAGTATCCGTAGTGCCATGATAGAACAACCAGGAGCAGGAAGCTGTGTCGGAAAGCCAAGACGGAGGATGTATAGAATGTGTCAGGCAGCGAATAGCGATGCATCATAAATCTCGAGATGTATTAAGCGACACAGTAATGCCGTAATGCCAATAAATAATAGCTACACATTTCTACACATTCTCAGCATCAATGAAAACAACAAATAATAGATTATGAAGAAACAACATTTGTTCTTTTATTTATTCTTATATATTAATTACATGTATTAAGATAATAAAATGTTAAATAACTCTGAAGCCCTTTTTAAGGACAATTAAACTAGGAAAAAATTACTATTTATTGCATCAAGATAAAATAATTTATGGTGTTTAAATTGGATAAGAGGGTATAATGTGCAATCAAAATTTCAAGATTCGAATTCTCGTTCTAATTTGCAAGAAAAAAATATAAAGTGCAAAAAAAGTCGTTTTAACATAGAAAATCTGTGAATTCGTCTCGCTCTATCAAATCGAATGTAAATTCGTTCATTAACCACGAAGTGCGGTAGTTGTTGATGAATATACATTTCGTAGTGTCCGATGACATCGCGTGTTGCGTGACGTGCATGTCTCAGACCGGCTAGCCGTGTTACGAACGATCGGATAAACACCGTCAATGCGTCCTCCTTTGCGCTCGCGCGTCACATGGAATAAGTCAAACCAAATGATATATTGCTCGCGTTTTTATCCAAATATTGCCTTCCCGCACACGAAAGACCATCGGCCGGCGAATAAATTTTAAATCGATATGTCAAATTTTTAACCATTTACAGCTTAATTGCCAAGTTTCATTCGCGCGAGGTCTATTTACATCCCTTCGAAGTCCGATAATTTTCCAATTGGATTCTCACGATAGCTTCTACCATAGAGAAGAAAAATAGCTCGAAATCTAGCGAGTACGAGAAGAAAGCTCTTTAGTTTGGATACGCGTGATTGCATTCTGCTCGTAAAGTATTATTAACAAAGTGAAAAATGTCATTAGCGCATGAGGTTGTCTTAATGAGGTAGTTTGTAAGAAACATTAAGTGCCTTTATTAACCGTGTTTGTTCTATATATATATATATATATATATATATATATATATATATCTTTTTCTCTTCCTTTATGAGATTTGTAAGATCCACCCGTATGCTTAAACGTCCCGTAAAAAATGTTATCCTCAGTGAAACACACCGGCGTTGCCGATTTCACGTTCGAGCGATAATCGTTTTCGGTTTTAGCAAAGAAAAGTATGTAATATTCAAAGCACCATTAGCCCGTTGCAACATAAATTGTATTTGCGCGTTATGCAAATTGCGTCAAGTAATTACGGTATTGGCCAATGATGGCCGTGTGTGGAGAGTACGTGTGATACATTATGGCATGTCAAACTATTCAGCTCGCGCGGAACGGGGATAAAATTTACCGACGGTCCCTCGGCATCGTGTGCTATGAGACAGGATTGCGCGAGAGGATTTAGATTGTAAAAATTCGCATTAAGTTGAATGTAAAGGAGGACGCTTAATTTATATCTCGTTCAACTTCTCACAATTCGTTTTTATGATGATTCATATCTGATCCACGTTGTATAATTACATTAAGTTTGCTAATGAAATTTCCGCGCTGGAGCGGAGAAGCTATGACATTAGCAAAAATAGCGGTCTCGTTGCCGTTTTCGTGTGGCCATCGCAAATGGTTTTCGTGTTCCATATCCGTTATAACCCGCCCGCTAAGTTTAGCTATCGGAAAACCGAGCAAAAGATACCACGACCGACCTATCGTATTACAAGACTCATGCTGCGAGAGGACAGGGAATTGCACCTTGTCTTCGATTCTTCATCGTCATCGACATGCATTTCGTGCCGATCAGGTGATCGTGATCTGTGGCGTTTATCGCGCGTTGCAATGACCTCGAAAAAAAAGAAAGAAACGCGCACGGCGCTAATTTCCACTTATCACAATTTACGAGCTATATTGTTCGTTAATCTGTTCCTGTATAGATCTCATTTTTCGATCGAGAACAAAACTGCATGAACTTTAACGACTTGCCCTCTAAAGAAGATCTCTTAATTACGTTCCCTCGATAATACGATTCGCTTTTAGCGATTCGTTAATTAAGCAAAGAAAGGAGACAAAAAAATTGAAAAAGTAAAGCACGGCGATATAAATGGAGTTGATTACACGGTAATCGCTTCGCAACAATGCGAGGCAATAGCCGTTTATTGTATAATTAAATCTGCGTCTCGGAGTCTCGTAATGTCGTAAAATCACGTTGCAGGTGGCGTACTTCCAACATGAGAAATGTCATGAGGGGGACAGTCGCTATAAATTATTATATAACTTGATGAAGGTGACTCATCAGCGACCGTACACGTTAAATCTCGGCGATGTCGGATGGTCGGGACGGAGAACCGAACGAGTATCACGCAATGCGTGGCGCAATCAATGATTCAGCCATCCGTGCAAAAACGTCCCTCAGATTGCTCGTCGCTCCTGAATTCTGCGATATCGGAACGTCGGTTCCATATTTTATACAAGTTATCGCGACTCTGCAAATAGTCGTAGATAAAATGTGTATGTGAAGCACGGGGTTGTGTATGAAATATAGCTTCGGGGCGAAAGTAAGAGCTACCTTTAATGAATCCTAGCACGTCAGTCGACGCGCATAAATTAAAGCACGCAGCGGACTTTATGGCGTTGAATTTTCGTCGCCGACGGTAAGTCAAGTAATAATGAAAAAGAAGTAAATAAATGATCAAGCAAAATAAAGTAAGAGATAAGAAGCGATGAAAATGGAAGAGAGACAGTTATGCTGGAATCAACGTTTGCGATAGATTTAGATAGATAGATAACTCGACATTTCTATTCTCTCGTAAGTGTGTTGTGGCGAATATTGAATTATCGCAGAGAGCGGTAAGCCGGATAATCCACGGGTGAATTTAATTCGTTTTAATTTCACTCGATTTAGAAGGTATCGGTGCAACAGGGGGATGCTCGTTTCAGGCACTCTGTGTAATACGGTAGAGTTCCGAGCAATTAGCGGCGCACACACGCATGCAGCGTTACGCTCAAGTATTATCATGTATCTACCGTCGCCGGTTTCGGATGACCTACTCATTGAACACGAGCTTCGCATTCTCACGACGATGCCGGCAGTAAAACGCAAGGCTTAAGAACCTTTGGCAATGTGACGCTACTTTAAGGGCGTGAGCCCGCAAGGCGTCGCCATGACGACACCCCTTATATGTATATACGCTTCTGCTTGAAATAGTGTATTCAACGGTACGACGAACGCAGTTTAAGCCCTTCGTCCTAAGAAAACACGGCGTCTCACAATCGAGATATTTTCACCTTTAAATGCGCGTGACCTTTCGCGCTTGCGGATAAGTAAGTTTCCCTCTTATTCGTAATTTGCATCGCGCATATACAGCGAGAGAAATAACGTAACAACGCAATAAATACTGCCACCTTTTCGCCCGCCGTGAGGAACAATGGGCACAAGCCGCTTTCAGATCTATCGTTGTAGCACGATAGACGAGCATCTGAAGCTTACCTTGAAATATTCAACTCCTTTCCACGCTATGAGTGGTACGATATTTTAAAATGCAGCAAGTACATAAGAGACTAAAGTGCACTTAAAAAATTACCACGGGTAAACTCAGCCGGCGGCGCGCCATAAGTAACTGTTATGAATCTGGCTCGCGACGCTTCTCGTAATTTTTTACAATTTTATTCTGCTTTTGCAGACGCATACACGTCGTTGTTGCGCATATGCGTGTGCTTGTGCGCGCCTAAGAATTCATATAAATAGCATTAAACTCGACTTCTTCCAATCATGCGCCAGTAAGGATAACAACGCTTTCTCCGTACGTCGCACGGAGAATTATTAATATTGCGTCGTTACATAAAATGTAGCAAGTTTCGTCAGCTCGTAAACAATGGTTTAGCAATCACCCTTTTGTTAATGCTGAGGTCGTTATTCGTCTCGCGTCATCAGGTTTCTTCATTGTTTCTTCAGTATTATATCAAAAGCCGAAAGTTTATTTACGTTATCATCGCGGCTATTGCATAATTCATCGGAATTGCAATTATTTCTACTCCAAGGAACGAGACCTGCGTCCTCCGACGAAGGTATAACGTTGTACATTAGGGCCCTTCCTTTTCTTTCCTTTTCTAGAAATTATTTACGAACTTTCGCTGTTCAAGACGATCAGATTAAAACCTAATTACGGCCACGAATAAGAAAAGATATGGAAATTTGCACGGAGCGCCTCGAAAGATGCCGCACGCCGAGATGAAGTCGCTACGAGCGAAATAGATGCGTCGCGTAGGCGGTGTCGCAATTAAGAGTCCCCCGTTTGCTTCTGCCACCACTATGTACGTATCCCTGTGCAACAATAAATTAACGGTTGCGCGCGTTATCGAAATAATTTTTACGATGGCTCGAATACTCAACATTTGCGGGAAGGAAATCCTTCACGTATCGCGCATTTCCTTTTGTCTGAGCATCTTACTGTTCATGACACTTCGTAACTCCGAAAGTTTCCGGACGAGACTTCTGAAATTTCCTCGTATCCACGGATGCAAGGAGTATGCGAGCGGAAGCGAGAATGGACTTAAGGAAGAGATAAGCTCGCTTCAAAAGGCTCCTCCGCATAACGAAGATTTATTCCTCAGACGATCGTAACGTACTCGCGCGCTTCCTTCAACGTTTCGAGCCATTTTCGCGTGCTGGCCTTAAATTTTCATAATTCCAAAGTTGTCGTCCTAAATTGCGTCACGTTAAATATGTAATATCTAAAATTGGTATTCGATGAAAGTATCCTGAAACAGCTCGCGCTTTTTAAGACAAGAATACACACATATCCGATACTTGTACAAATTGGGCAAACTTAAGTGAGGTGACTTCAAGAATTCCAAACTTTCACGTGTTCATCCGGATAATACGATAATAATAACATAATTAGTGCAGGATGATCAGAATAAGACAAGAGCGCAAACGACATCGTAAATGTGAGGTTTTCTTTTTCTCGCAACGCGAGAAAGGGGCTCGTTGTGTGTCTCCGTGAAGATTTTTTGAAAATTATTTAATATATAATATTTTATATATATATATATATATATATATATATATATATGTATATATTATTTAATATATTATATTTTATATAATAACACTCACATTTTGGAAACATGCATACGTTTCAAGAAAGGGGGATCGTTTTAACGGAGCGCTTGCTTATATCAAGCAACGATCACTCGTCCGACATACGAAAGTCGAAGATCAAGCTCCGTGAACTTTAGCTGCTCAGCAAAACGTTTTCTGCTGGAGAATCGCGTGCAACCGGCTCGCTGCACGTCGAATAACCAATAAATGTCAGTAGTTGGCGTGTATTGCCGATATTTAAAAATATCTCAATATCGCCTGGCTCTCTGCACGTAGATGTACCGGGGAGAGGGCTAATGTTCGTATTACAACCACGCTCGACGCCTCCGACGCATTCAGTTCACTTTTAATTCATTCGAACAAATTCCACGTTTCGCGCGCTTATGTTCTGTTTGTTGATTAATTGTGGCTTCTTGTTCAGCGAATTGTTCAGCGAATAATCGGCCGATTCGCTATCATCGTGAAGCGCGTTGATTGAAATTTCCGAGATAACGTCGCAGTCGCCATGTTAAGCGATTGTCAAGCGGACGCTTACTGCGCTAGAAAGGCTGTTCATGAATAACGTGCATTTCTCTTGACCTATAAGACGAATTACGCAATCACGCGAGTATATCCGAGTATATCCAGTAAGTATTCAGATGACCAGTTAGCGATTGCTACGTGCTTATTGATCTATGGCGTGTATGCACTATTAAAATAGCGCCGAAGGCTCCTTACAGTCTACCCTCTTTAGCTGAGCACAATGTTGCCAGACGTCATTGGCGCTGGCGAAATCGTGCCGATCTTCGGCGCGAAAACGGGCTCTTGCTTGGGTGGAAAAATACAAACTGAAAATAGCGGCCGAGTCACACGCGATCAAAACATTTTCGCGGCGGGAAATTAGCGCGTTATTTTTCGCCCTGGAAAACACGCTTGTAATATGCACCGTTCCGCCGTTATCATCACGTCACTTTCGGAGGTTTCGTGACCACAGTGGTGGAGAAGTAACGAAGATCCCTTAACGGCAGTACTCGCTCAAGTTTTTATAGAATAGACCTTAACTCTCCCACGTCGGGAAACTTTTCTTTTATTGCATTAAAAGTTCAAGATGTAAAGAGTAAAGTATACCTATCCCATTGAGTATATTACGGTGCACCGCGTTCCCTAAAGAGAAAAGATTGGCAAGCATTCTGGCGTAGACTTTGCACTTTTCCACCGATTCGCGTCGCGAAGCGAGGAAAATTCGACACGAGCAACGTCCATTTTTCGCGAATCGAACTCCTCCGGTTGAAATTTGCGCCACGCTGGTATTTGATCCGCGTGAGATAAGATAAAATCACGAGCTGGTATTGAATCTCCTCGAAATCCATATGATCGTGCCGAGGCAATCAGATTGCGTTCCGCTGTTCTCGTAGGCGAATCGCGGAGCGGTTCGACCTAATTGAAACGTGACGTTTTTCGCACGATGTGTCATTGGTGTGCGTTGTGACTGTACAGAATAACATAGAAAATCAAACGCTCACGTCGCCGGTCTTAACCGCTAATTATGATGTGATCGGTCACGCGTTTGTCAGTTTAACAATTTCACTCGTTAATTTTTGATAAATTTGTGCGAGCACTTTTGTTTTCCGGCGTTTTGGCGTTCACTGGAAATTTACGTGATTAGGTTCATGATATGCATTGCGTTACTTCGTTGTAATTTCGCCACCGTGATTTTACCTGCGCCAGTGCGCGCGCGAGCGCGTAATAGCGTGCAATTATTTAACAATTGGAGTCGGGTTTCCGGCGCGCGCGAACGTATCTCGGGAAGCCGGCGGGAGCGAGCGAGAATGTCTTCCGGAGGGGAATGCAACGTTGTAAAGCCGCACTGTTAAACACCCCCGATTCGTCGCCGAAAACCTGGTGATTAATCGAAGAAGCTTAAGAGGGCATATTTATTTTTCTTTGCAATACACTTCAAAATTTTAGCCCTACTTTGGATCTAAACTTTCTAACATCTATATAGTTTGAAAGGTCAGTTTATGGTCAATAATACACAAGGAAAGTGAAGTCCTACTTAGCGACAGAACTTCTAAATGACAGAAAACGCATAAAATGTTATTTGTGGGTTCCAAAAAGGATTTCTTGGCAAAGCTAGTAAGTCAAATAGAATGAAAAGAGATTATAATTTTCAGAATATTATTAAATCGAAGAATAAAAAGTATCATTAAATGGAATATTGAGGTTGAAAATAGGATCAAGATTTTGGCTCGAAACTTTATTGTGTTTCATCTTTTTTGCACTCGCGAAACGCGAGTCTCCAGAGAAGCGCGGAATAGAAACGCGTTTCGTATTTGTCCAGCGATAGGCCGAGTCTTTACGTTCAATCGCTCGCGGTTGGCCACCGCAGATGGGGCGATTTCGTAATCATAAAGGGAGTATGAATTAGAAGAATTTCACGTGCATCACGCGCCGCGTAGACATGCGGCGGCCCCGCCTATCGCAAAATGCCGTGCATACTTCATGCATAAATCTGATATCTTTATATATATTCGTGTTGCACGCGAGGAACCTTAAAGAAGTTTGTTCATCGTCTCACGTCGCATCAAGTTTCGAAAGTCAGCCCGCCCACCCCGCTGCAATAACCGCTCACATTTTAACGTCGACAGACGAGCTGGACACTTCATCATGTCTCCTCTAATTTTCTAGCACGTCCAAATACTCAGCTTAATGCCACGAGCTGCCACAGGTTATGCATTCTAACGCGCGCTTGAACATGTTTGATGGATCTATCATTGGCATTTGAACCCGAAGAATCGGGCGGAAATAGGCATTCCGTATTACGGATTCACGAAGCTCCACTCGTACTCTTTTGGCTTAGAAACATTGAAAAATATCTTTCTTTGTGCATACGTGTGCGCCGTCAATACGTTACCTTCAAGCGAAATTATTTCTGTTTCGTATCTGTTGACACTGTGCAATTTTTTTGTACTTTATATATGTCTTATAAATCTCAATTTGCGTTTCTCAAAATCACAATGAAGTTGCATACGACGATGTTTGAAGACATAAATCACAGGATGGATACAGTATTTTTTTTCAACAGACGATAGTTCAGACTCTGTTGGGAATGTTTTACCATATTTTTCTATATTTTACTGGTTTAAGCGAGAAATATGTTACGTATTCAATACCAATATTTAATTTGCACGAACACACTGCGAAATATGCTTTTATGCTATCGCATAAAATTAAACTGGATTTTGTCGAAACCGGTATTCTCCCTCCTCTGCACAACAAAATAAATAAGTCAATGAAAAGTAAATTTACAGTCGTCAACTATGAAAACAAATGGCATTAATTACCAAGCGAGTGTAAACCTCTCTCTTCTGCATGAATATTTATCGCAAGGCACGTTTATCCACATTTCTCATAGAAGCTTTAGGTAATCCGTTAGCGATAAAAAAGAAGCGGTGACAACGCTAAGGTGATAAAGATTACGCGACGCTCTCAAGAAGAAATCCTCTCGCACTGCATTAACGGCAAGTAACAGGAATTTCTCCGCTTTCCGCTGGATAAGTACTTAAATGCAAATAGCGTGCTTCTAAAAAGTTAGAACGGAGAACAGCGGTAGAGTCGCAGAAAAAAATGCGTCGAGGTGCACACACAACACGAGATGAGAACGCGCGATACGTGTTACAGAAAAATTTTATATAAAGTCATAAAAAAACGAGTACGAGGTAACAAACGAAATATTCGAATGAATTCTTTTTATGATTATAACACGAAATTGCTGTTATCTAAGAGAGTATAGAGCGTCGGGAATTTACGCCAAATTTACTACATACATATTTACAATATTTGAATAATGTCTTCCTTTTGTATAAAATGTTGTGAGGAAATTATAAGAATTCTTATTTTACGTTTTCGATCGGCAATTTTTCTTTCCTTTCAATTAATTCTTCTTTTGAAAGAGAAACGACTTCATGTTTATTGAAAACGTTCAATTCTTCTCCAATGTTTCTGATTTCAAGTTTTATTTCAATTCGTACATCATCGGTTGGTAAGAAAAGTATTATCCACCATCGTTTCCTACCACGGACTAAGGAATAGAAGGACGGAGCACAAGGGCTAGCGAAAGAACACGTTCGCGGCGAGGGGCGGGCCGCCATATTGGTTTCTGCTATCGCACACATAGAATTCATACTAGCATACATGTGAAATGAAAGATTGCGGTCTATTTGACTCATCGAAACATTTGTAGCATCAAGTAAACCGAAATCTCAAAATAATAGAGCACAATCCCAAAATAATAGTTTAAAACGACATTTACAGTTTAAAACGACAGTCAGATCTTGCATTCATGATCTCAAGTTCATTTTCAATTGTTACATGGGTCCTTTTATTGGCTATGATGTATCTCATGCATTTACTCGCTACCTAACCTGTTAGACGTCCGAGACACCAATACAGCGAACGTGGGAATATCATTGACATGTATCTATGTATGAGCTGGTAGAAACCAATATGGCGACGAGCAGTTCCCCCCGCATGCATGAGTGTATATCTCTCTCGCCCAAAGTAAGCGTTTAGGCTCCGTCCCCCTATTTCTTATTTTCCCCGTGTTTCCTATAAACTATCGATTATCACTGCTTATCATTTCTATAATATTAATATCGGATTATTGTACTAATCACGAGAATAGAAGGTATTTTTAAAACAATACGTTCCGTCACGATAATTTCCAACAATTAATCTATTATTTAAAAAAAGAACGAATACGCGTTCACTAGAAGCGCAAGAGTCTTAGCTTTCCTATGCTTTTTGTATCAAGTCGCTACGACTATTACAAGGGAAGTTATCGATGGTCGTATCGAGCTGAGCTTTCGATCGGTTCTGCGTCGATCAGTTAGTATGTGTATGTGTATAAAAGCCGCACCCTGCTGAAATCATAGGACGTGGGTAGGCGCGTGTCTACATTCCCAGACGCGTTTCCAGGAACTCACGTGAAGGATGCGAACTCTTTCCTTCCTCGGCCTTGCCCCTACCTCGCGGCCTTGCCCCATTCCCGCATGACGTCGTGTGGACCCCGAGACCGCTCGACGTGGTCGATGAATTCGCTAACGCGCACGTATACCGACAGAGCGCGCCAGCCGTCCAACAAGCGTCTCGAGACTTTGGGACAGTATCTTATGAATGAAAAGTGAGAAGTTGCACGTGTCGCGCAGCCTTCGCTGCGAAGAACGATCGCAGCTGAATGTTATAATAGATTTAAGAAGTTTATGCAGCAGGTGTGCATTTTCAAGGTGCCCAAGGAATGAATTTTCAATAACGTATCAAGGAAGCAACTCATAAATTCATTATTTATCGAACATAATTATGTTTTATATATTTGTTTTACTATCTAAATAATGAATGTTAATTTAAAACTAATTTCACGATACTACCCTGCCACGTTT
This sequence comes from Odontomachus brunneus, assembly GCF_010583005.1. Classification (NCBI taxonomy): domain Eukaryota; kingdom Metazoa; phylum Arthropoda; class Insecta; order Hymenoptera; family Formicidae; genus Odontomachus; species Odontomachus brunneus. Next base: position 426,174 of record NW_022639495.1, on the reverse strand, counting down.
CGCTCAGTACAATGCTACTCAAAGTATAAAACAGCTGTTTTCTGACTTAAAATCGATCATTCCATATCTAATATGTCAATCTAATATATAAATATAAAATATATTAATATTTTTCTTCTTTTTAATATATAACATCAAATTTTTTGCAACTGTAGCGTTTAGCTTCGTTCGCAGAAAGTTCGGCGTTTTACGTCGTTCATAACTCCAAGTCGCGCTTCGACGTTTTTGGGTCATTCTCTATCTAACGAGGCACGGATAGCGAAACGAAATCCATTTCTCGTACGTCACGGCGAACGGTCAGAAATTTCGAAACCCGCCGAAATAGTACGACCGAATGCCGGATACTGGGTACCGCGGCTTCCTTCGCGTGGCTAAGAACCCGAAGAGAATATAACACAAAAGTCTTGCTTGGCTAGTCACTTACGCTTCCTCTTCCTTGAATTTTATCCGAAAGGCGCCGCCGGCGTCTCACCCTCTTTCCAGCCCCTTCGCACCTCGACTCTTCCGTTTTTCATCGTCACGGCGGCTGGGTTACACACCCTGGGAAAGTATTACGTGCATCCTGTTCGTGATGGAGGAGCCTCAGTTTCCTCCCGGTCGACTACTGGAGTCTCGCCGGGATCCCTCGGCGAACCACAGAGATTTCGAGGTGATTTGAAAAGGCCTCGCACCACTTCTTTTTCACAATTAGCGCCGCGATTACTCGTGCAATTATCTCGATCGCGACGCGCGCGAAGATAATTCACTGGCGTGATTCTGTTGAAAAATCTCCAACCGAGATATTTTTTTCGAAGAATCTGTGGCATTCTATATATCACGAGGGATCTCACGTGGATTATGGTTCTTCGTACCTAGATTCTTACCGCAGCTGGGTCGGAAAATTGTCCCGATATACGTTCGTCTCATCCTGTTACCGAAACTATTTTCTATGTAATCTATATATAATCTGTCTGTATGTATTATGAGACAAAAATTAAGATGGTTTCTGATATAAAGGCAACTCATGAATATCTTGCCGACAATGCATATTTTACTCGGCGAAAGTAGACTGCAGAGGGCATATACGAGTTATCGTGACGTTTTGCATTTTGCATGCGGCTCTTTTTATGGTGTAAAATATTATAACAAATCATATATGACTCATATAGTTACTACTCCATTTTTGTCGCTTGAAAATTTCTGTTTGAATTATTCTCGTTTTACTTTGTATTTTATCTTCTCTCTCCAATCATATCAATACGTATGTAAATATATAAATTCTGCACGTTTATAAAAAGAATCAAATATTTCTTCAAAAGAAGCCAAATATACGTAAATAATGAACACATCTAAACTTCTCCACCTGCAGCCGTTTTATCTCATTTGCCGAGATAACTACAAAATAAATTAAAAATGAAAAGGAAAATAATTTTACGCTCGGCGAAAATGTAGTCACTTTACTGGCGTGTGCGCGTAACTTGATTTCATTTAAAATATTTAGCGAGAATATATTTACTTTCGCGCAGCGAGACTACAGCAAGTTTCTAACAACAGCAAGTTCGAGTTTAGCTCGCAAAAGCGCAGCGTGCCACATTGTTGCCCGCGTTGTCATTATTGCGTCCCGATAGTACAGCGTCCCGGCTTCGCGTGAACGAGGAGGTAAGAAGAAATGGGGTGGCCGGTCGTCAGTGGAGGCGAGCGAAGGACAGGAGCGGCAGTATTGACCCAGTTGGCGGCGCTCGTTGTTGCCTGTCGTTTGCCCTCTTCGCTCTCTCGGCGACCCCTCGCCGTGCTCGGTTTAAGCTAAAGCGGCTGCGGCGGACGCACGCGTGCGTACGTGCGTGTCTGTGTGCGTGCGTACGTGTGTGTACGTACCTCGTCATTAATGATATCGATGCTCACGTGGGTCAGCGGGTTAGCCGCGGCTGTCTCGTGGGTGAGAGGTGTTAAGCCTTCGCGCATTTGGCATGTCAGCGGCGTTAGTCCGAATAATCTTTTCGAGAGTATTTTTATGCGCACGGGGTATCTTGAAATCCTGTTGACCTCAAATCGACCCCCGCTAACCGTTCCGAGGTATTAGGGAGCGGATGAAGAAGAATGAAAATTGTCATTGTTCCTTCTTCATCTTGGAATTATAATGTTTCGCCGACTCACTTCGGTGTGTAGTCGGATTAAAGGTTGTGGCACTTTTATCTCTGTAAATTTCGCAATGTATTTCATATTCAACATTTATCTCCTGATAATTATTAAAAGACAAATTCTCTTTCTCTCTCTCTTTTCTATCGAATACGAGGAGACGCTTTGTGAAACCGATCGAGAAAAATGATTGCAATCTTTAATCAGCCGATTAAGTTGAATATAAGAGCGACGGTGTTATTTGTTAAAAATTCGGTTCAATTTTTTAATTAGGTTTGAATTTATTATATTTAATGGAAACAAATTATTGATGGAAGAACACAAATAGATGCCGTTTTTACTAGTTTTACGAGTTTTATTATGAGTATTACCTGTTTTTTCTATCAAAAATGTATGTGACTTTATTTATAGAAAATCAAGCTAAATTTTTATTATTTTGAACTAAGCGAAACGCATTATGATTTTAAGATTTCGTGCGGCGATGCCGAGAAGTGGATTTTGCCGTGCAAAATGTATTCACAAATGATTAATACATGTAAGGGGATGCCTAAGAATATCTGCGAGACAAATGACTCTAATTTATAGCGTTGCGCGACATGTACAGTTAGCAGACAGCAGAAAGCGATGAACTTGTTGAGGATTAAACCTTCCGAGTTATTGTGCTCAATATGCATACTCGACACGTAAAACATATGAAATTGATTTTGCATATTTAATGTCGGCTATGAATCGTTTCATTCGGTGCACTTGTTAACGCGAAAATTTCGCAATGATTGATTCACTAAAATACAAAGTGCCGCCCCGTCACAGCATCTATAACTTGATAAACATTATCCGACATTATTGTACATTATTTATCTCGAAATCATCCGTTATTAAACGTTGCTTTGTTCTCGCAACTATATAAATTATTTGACGTTCTAGTATCAATATGATAAATGTGACAAGCTATTTGAAAATATAATTTCCTTTTCACAAAGTCTGACTGATAAATTTAACGTTAGCATAAAAATTGATTGTAAGTAATTTGTAAAATTTATGTAAAAGTAATACCGGATTTTATACGGCGGCAACATAAGCTGTATGTAGGAATATTTGCAATTAGAGTATTGAAATATATATAGATTTCTAGATAGTTGTATCGGTTTGTTAACGACGTTTCACGGGAAACGAATTATATTTGATGTAACAGGCTCGGATATTTTCGTCAATTGATCGACTAAAAATACACAAATAAATATTCCTTGTAGTTCAATTAGAACGAATTAAAGAGAACAAGTGAAAAGAACTTCGTTTTCACGAGCTAAACGTGTTTTTCATAATTGACTTATAGAAGAGAATTAGATATCTCCAGAGATGGTGTGACGTCTGCCAATAATGTCAAAAAATGACACGCGGGTCTGTCATTTATTATTTGTCACATTCTATGTGACACACACACACATACATACACACATATATACCACGATTCTGTGTTCTTTACTCTCCGTTCGATACGCGCAACATTCAGCGCACCATCGAATGCGAGTACGTCTCTGTGTGTTTGTATTATTGTACACATGTACACATGTACACTCTCATGTACAGCGAATATAGAAAGTACTTGTGCATCTTTTTTTGGAATAAATTTAAACGAAAGAGAAAAATATTTTGCGAAATACCTCCGTCACGATCTATTGTTTTCATTGGGATCTCAATATATCGAATAAGAGCGTGCAGTAAAAATATTTTTCTTTTGTAGATTTTCCTTAGTTTTTTTAGTTTCCTAATAGACTTTTTTTAAGATAGTCTCGAAAAAAGAAACACACGATGCGCAAATATCACCCAGCAGTTGTGCTCCGTGTATATGTTACGAATTATTTTAGACATATATCGAATAACGTAATTCCGTCAAGTAAAGTAGCTGAGTTGATTATAATATAAGAAACACTGGCAAATCGAATTAAACTCACACGCGACATTTGACGATGTAAATTTTTTATGCGACTTTTGTCACGACGGTGAGTTCTGCTTTATGTAAGTTGACGCGCGTTTCTTAGATAGACTGAAGTGGAACGAACTGAATGAATGATTCAGCGACTCTATTGATTTCAGTTTATCGGAATTGAATGTAAGTCGAGTTGCCGCGCCAGATACACGCCTAATTCGTGCTTCTCAAGTCACGATGTGGCTAATAATATATTACGAGACTCTGTCACCTAGTATATTCCGCACACACACACATCGTCTTATACATTTTCACATCTCACGTAACAGTGGAGAGAAGAGGAGAGTATATGACATGTTAGTTTACGCGCGCACATAAAATCTAAAAAATGACTGTGTCAGCAAAATCCTCAGAATATCAATAAAAACTTATGCACAAACAACTCATGAAAATTTTACATTTCTTGCTGGCAATAAACGCGAGTGCTGTACGGAAGAGGTTAATGTCACACGGAAGCCCACGAGTCACGTTTTCGCGACACACGCAATTTAGCTACACGAGAGTCCATACAAAATTCTCGGTAAGCACTAAAACAAAATAAGACGAAGATACCTCTCGTGCACATGCGAACGCGCCGTCTCACGCCATGTCACGAAACGTTATTTCGACGAAAGAAATCAGCCTTTTACAATTTTGCGGACGGGAGGACCTCGCGATTTGCGGGTTTCGATTTCCCTGCGAAAGCTCGCTTTTGAGCGTGCCGCGGCCGCGTAATTAATGCCATCGAATTCACGGCAGAGTGTTTTCAACGCCATGTTTAACGCGGCGCTGAGGCAAACTCAGCTGGCGCCGTCTGTGTAAATAATACACCGTTGAATCACTCTACCCCGTATGATGCTTTCGACGAAACGTTAATTGCTAATTGGAAAACGTCGGTAGCCATGAATGCGACATCACAGCGAGCTGAATTCTCCACTTGAACTTATCAGTCGGGGAAGCGCCACGCTTGTACTACTTGCGTTTCGGCTGAAACGATTCTGTCCCTTTCATTGTTTCCTCTCGTCGTTCGGTACAACGGAGCGCCGTTAAAAAGCCTCCGAGTGGAGCTAAGCACGCGATTGCATTCGGCCCGCGAATGTACTCTCTTTAAGTACACATACTCTCTTTCTTTCTCTCTTTCTCTTAGCGGTGACTTGCGTGATATTGAGGCATCGATAGGAATTTCCAATCGATTCGAATCCCTACTTCCTCCCTCGTATCTTGCGGAGAGAAATTTCAAAAGCGACCGTTCTTGTCCAAACCCTTACACGGCTATTCCCATCATCGTTTTCTATCCGCCGTATTTTTCTCCCGGATTTCACATTCTCACCGATAGCTTACGATGAGCCACACACGAGCCCACACTGGATTCTTGCCAAGAGAATCGTCAGGTGGCAGTCATCGACTTCATCGTCTCCGCCAAGGGATTTCGCGGAACGCTCTCAGGCGCCGACGGGGGTGACGGGGGCGACGGGGTGAGGTGGCTGCTGGGACAGAAGCTCAGGTGTCCCGGTCGCTTGAAGGTGGGCCCGGGTTTTGCGTTCGCGAGCCGCGCGATGCCATCAAGGCGCGCAGGTGCGCCATGGTTGGCGTCGGCGTCGTCGGTGCCTTTCCGCCGCCCCCGCCGTCCCTACCGAGTACGCATCGCTTCAGGTACGCGCTACGCCACAGAGCGCGGCAGGAGCCCAAAGGATCGCGAGGTCCCATCGTTAGAGAGAGAGTCGGTTCTCCGCCGGGTCGTCCGCTGCTTGTCGCTCCGCTGACTTTGACATGAGCCTCGGTTCCCGCGCGTTCGTCAGCTAGGAAGGTGGACTCTCTGCGGAATCAGGTCAGTGAGAGATAGAGATGCGTCACGATCGTCACCGACAACGCCGCACGCGGTTGCCCGTCGCGATAGCGGTGTCCGTCTGTCTTTTTGTTTGTCCGTCTTTTCTCGTCCGATGTGGTCACGCGAATAACGTTCGGGCTAAGTGAGCAAATCGTTTCGCATCTGTTGGGATTGATCCAATTAGCCGAAGGACGAGTATCGATTATTATCCCTCGAGCAAGTTGGGATAAAGAGCAGCAGTGAACAAGTGAGCACCTTCCGTGAAGGAGAGAGGACGCGTTCCTCGGGATCGTTCGCGGGGAAAAGTGAAGTGAGAAACCGCGGGTGATGGGTTCGATCCGCACGAATTTCGCAGGAAGTTCGAGCGCGCAGCACTCGCGCAATGTTTGTTTGAAGGAGCCCTCGGCGTCCTGAGGAAGGCTCCTTCTCCTTTGCGCGCTTCTTGCCTCGAAGGTGCCTGCTTGTTCACAGGCAAGACGACGCGCGGAAGTTGGACACCTGTTAAACTATCGAGTTCTGAGCGAGAGCGGGTGAGTTGTTGGTGACGACGTTGAAGTTTCGTGCCACTATTGGGAGATTGGGTCGCTGTGATCTTGCGTAAACTCGATTAATCGGGCGCGAAGTTGACGGGTCGGGCAGCTGATTATTGTCCTTTCTTGCGGCCGCGTTAATACGAGCGTGGCTTTTTGAAATTGCACGAGTGACGTGACGCTCTCGATTGCTCATCGAGAAAATCGCCGTCGATCCACCGTTCCGTGAAAGGCGAATTGTGGAGATGTTAAAATATTCGCGCGACGCGTCCAGCCGCGTCAAAACCGTGTCCACGAAGCAACTTCATTTCCCTCGCGACGTTGAAATGAGAATACTTCGTTGCAGGTAACGGCGAAGTTCCGATGTGTAGTTACAATGATTCAAACTGCGCCGCGTCTGCCGCGCAAAATGGTAGCCGGGCATTACAGTTCATAGTTTTAATAACGACAATTTGAAATAACAACGACGACGTAGCAAGTTTGATTGCGGCTTGCAACGAGTTTTGTACGGCAGTCATCAAGCGGTTAGATGGGTTTGCTGTTACTTCAAAACCGCGCCCGAGTCGCGTGTCTGTCCAGGTCTGTGCCGCGGAATCAATAGGTAATTTCGCAAAATGCGTTACGTCTACTCGGAAGTCGGGCAACAAGAACGAAATTAGATAAAAAAAGATAAAGAAGAGACACGAGACGAGTTACAAAATTCGCGAAAACTTGCTTAAAAATGTTCAAAGTTAACGTGGTACGCAACGTACTGCGAGTTTCGCCATTAATACAGACAATCATTAAATGCGAAGCACTGTATCACGAATATTACTCTCAGTTAATTGAGCTCACGTGAGAGTGGCACGTGAGCACCTAGTAGGAGTATTGATAAACACGCAATCTTCCCTGCAGTTTCGTCGCGCAGAAATAAGTCTCGTCTGATTCGAAGGATCGTCCTTCCCGCATTACGAAATTGTGCACGCAGCAACAACTCTGTCGTTCGATGAATAAATCTGCAGTGGCGAACGCAAAATATAATTTTCTCTGAGTTGTCGCACACAGTAGTGCAGTTGTATAATATTTTGTTAATGCACAGCGAGCAAAAGCGCTTTCTGCACGCACCAACAATTCCTTCGACAATATTGTTCTTACCCATGCCCTCCGGAAGAGTTTGTATTTTTGAATCAACTTCTTATAAATATTCTATTCGGAGTTTATGATATAGTAATCTTCAGGGATCCGAGGGTTTCTTTACTCCTCCGGCGTCGTCTCTGTGAATTTTTCAAACCACTGTTGCGTCATGTATACATCGATCCGCGCGCGCCCTTCCCTTTCGCGTATTTTGCTTATTTTCGTGATGACATACAAAGTACGCAATGACTCTAACAAGATACTCGCCGACAAGCGTGTTTTATATTCCACTCGTGTAAAATCTAACATCTCTTTTAATTAAGCTAATTTGCAAGATGCAAAATAAATTCTCATTTTCACTGCCGTTTGTTCACGTCGCGTTGGAGGCAAATTAACGCTTATATAACTGTGGAAGCAAAAAAAAAAAAGAGAGATCACTCCTTCTTCCAAAGCGGCGCTTTCTGGGAAGAAATCTTACAATTAACGCGCAGCAAGATATATCTAGCTTTAATATCCAATAACGCCAGAGTGCATCTCAACGAATCGCGGATAGTCAATATGCGACGTTGGGAGTTGGACGATTGTCCATCAATTACCATGACGGGCGCTTCCTTTTAGGTCTTTCCACCTACCTCGGGCGATTGCACACGAGCATGAGCGCAATATCGATCGGCGGCCGCGATGTTCGTGTGAACGTACGACGTACGTCGGCCGGCTGGCCGAGGAAACAATTTCTATCGTATTGCGCGTAACAAGTGGCTCCGTTCGGGTCGTGGGACTTATCCCTGGGCCGGTCCTCCATTATCCCGAAATTCCCGTCGCTTGCTAACGGACAGCGTTGTGCCGACGATGAAGCTTTACCTCGCCGTCCATTATACGAACCGAGTCTCATTTGGTGACAATGGAAATGGTTTTGCCCGACAACAGCTGTTGCCGTTCTCGTTGCACCATATTGGATAAAGGAGCTTCATCAGGCTACAAGAGTGACGTGCGTGTACATGTTTGACAATGAAGTTCCGGGACTGATTTCGTATTGTGAAGTTAACCAACGTCAACGACCACCCAATTTAGGGTATAAACTTGGAAAAAAGTTGAGTTAGACCCAAAGTTCCCTCTTTCTCGTCTTTATTTTTCTTCAGTATAGGTAATTTGGGGAAGGAACACAAAAGAAGGGAGCAAACTTTAATTCTAACTTGATCACTCTAAGAGATGAACGTCGTAAGTTAGATGTATTTCAGTTGGGAGATTTAACGAGAAAATTCTTGTTTAAAAGCGCAATTCGCGGAGCATCTTTGCGCGACTCCGACATCCGGAGTAGTTTACCGTACCTGTAATTCCCCGCGCGCTCAATGTAACGGTCGCGCTTCCTTTCTCTCTCTCTCTCTCTCTCTCTCTCTCTCTCTCTCTCTCTCTCTATGTCGCTTTTCAACATCGAGTGAAACTTTGACGACACTTGTGCATTGGAGGCAGGTTGTCGTCCGCTCGGATGTACTTCACGAAGAAGCAACGTAATCGCGCGTTGTCGAGTGAAACGGACAAGCAGACGGTAGTTACGGAGAATCCCTTCGGACAGCCGATTCACCCATGACTAAGTCCTCAGAATTTGCAAGCGAGATCGACCAGTTACATAAATCGGGATATCGCGTCTTCACGAGGAAGGGCACGGATGAAAAGTACCAAGAACATCGCGAAACAAAGCGCAATAACAACATTAATCCGCCACGGATTGGCAAACGGATCGTAATTCCTCCTAACATCAGCGTAGCTAGGATTCCGATACATTTCGCGTGTGACGATGGTACACGTTCGCGATGCGATACTCGAAATTACGGAGTCGTAAATTTGGTAGTGTTCCCTGCGGATACCTTATTTGCTCGCACACACACGCGCGATATGTGCGCGCTCGAGGTCCGAAATTTCGGGCGATGCGCCACAGAGTAAGAGCAGGGTGTGTCCAATTCGACTACGCGTGTTGGTTCAGGGTTGTTTACGTAATCCCACGGGGATGATACAACACGGTTCCGCTCCCCATGAAACCCACCCCGCCAACTCTCTCCCTCTTTTATCAGAGTAATTTCCTTGGTGCGTCTTCGTGTGCGTTTCCTTCACGGTGCGCGTTTGCTCCCTTGCGTCGTGCCGGAATCCTTTCGTCAATTAATTTGAGAGGTTGCTCGCTCAACGTAGTAAGATTGCATCGTATGTTGCTGAGGGAAAAAGTCGATACGCTCTTTGAGTATGATGCGATACACTGAGAGAAAAAATTTTTTTCCTAATTTAACAAAATATCAGTACTCGCAACAAATGATATGGGACAGAAAAACTGTCCCTATAGTGGGAACAAATGATTTGTTACTTTCAATTTGCTGCTCTAAACAACATTTCTGTAATGGAGACGCAACTAACCTAAATGGACAAGAACAAATGTGATTGTTATTTCAGGCAACATGTGTATTTATTAAAATGACAAATGATGAGAAATGATTCGCAACAGTAACTGTTCGATTTGTTTGACGACAAACGATAAATTGTCTGATACACCGAGAAACTTTTCTCAGTGTAAAACAGTACCGACATGAGCGTTAATCCATATATGTCGGCCAGTTGATCATCAAAACGATGAACTTTACTGACAAACTGGACGCTCATAAATCAAATAAATAATTAATCGAATAAATAAATCATTTTCCGGTGAAAAGTAAATATTAATTTCTCGCGAAGAATTGTTTAAAATATGTAGATTCGATGCGCCCACACAATTTCGATTGCCCACACATCACGTTTCTTTGTGAAAATTCAATTTTTTGTAAGTGCGTAGAACGTTTTAATGCCAGAGTGACCAACGAAAAATGCCGCAAATATTACGTTACGAGCTTGAGAGTAAAGTGATAAAAGTCAACCGTGAGATACGTAAACACTCGACACGCAAACGTTCGAGATATCTTATTAATTAAATGGAGAATGAAAAGTCGAGGAGACCTTTTTTCTAGTTTCAACAAGCTTCTTCAAAGAAAAGTTTCCTCACTTTGAATGAGAAGATCCACAGAGTGAGTGCGTGTGTGTGCGAAAGGGAGAGTGGGAGGGGGAAGAGAAAGAATGAGAGAGGGGAGTAAAGTCAAGGTGATGCAAAAGAGGTGCAAAAGAGGTGCGAATCAACACGTTAGAATACGTAATTTTTTACGACACCGAGGTTACTACCACCGCGGTTATACATGAATGATAATTATGAAACAAAGTATTAAAAAGACTCGGAAAAGTGAAAACACGAGTCTATATTCTCGATTCACGTTTACTACTGCGCATGTGCGCTATTTCTTCCCCAACCATTTTTAATATCTCGCGTTACAGTCTCGTCGTTTATGCGAGGCCCATGGCACATAGGAAAATGTAAACAGTAAAACTTGAACAGTAAGTAAATTGACCAACCGTGGTAAATGATTTTTGTTACAGTCCAAGAATAATTGATTGTGATTGATTAATTTTCTTACTGTTCAAATCTTATTGTCCAAATAGAAAAAATTCCAGGAATAACTGTTCACTAGCCAGAAACTAAGCAAAAAAAAAAAATTAGAAATAAAGTCATAATTATCTCAATAATTAATGAATTTGCACATGGAAATATTCTATTATCTGAAATACGAATTTCACGTTATTTTAATATTGAATAAAATATATAATATTGTAAAATATATAATATTTTACAATGTAGAGAAAATCGAATGAGATGAAAATTGTTTGATAGAATTTTGTTTTTTTAGAAAAAAGTTTTTTTAAAAACTGATAAAAAACTGATTAGAAACTCTCGTTTTACTGTCTAGTTTTACTGTTTAGTTATTGACGAAGTAAATGTTGCTTAAACTGACCAAAAACTCGCCAATAATCAAAATGACTAGCCAGTTACTGGCTAGGAAGAGATTGTTCTTTCCACTTGGGTATTTGCATTTGTCTATGTGTTCTCCATCTAACTACGTAAACTGTCCCCATGCACAATATCGTAGACTCGTCGCTTGATAAAACCAGGAGGTCAGTCACGAATCTTTCCCCTGGTGTGAACTCGTGAAAAGTGAAAAATTTAAAAATACATGGAAGTATTTACTTTTAACAAGTCTACGTGTTTAGATTGGAGGAAAGGATTCGCCTCCAAGCGCTGCAAAATTATTCATTTCTCATGATTTCATAAGGGAAAGAATTACACGACTGCTTAGTAAAATCGAACTCACGTGAAGAGATTCGTGACTGACGTTCAGATATAAATCCGATCGTCTCTGTAGTTGCATCTTGAAATGTCAGCGGAATGGCCACGAGTTATGACGAGTCGATTCATCTCTTCGTTACACGTTGCTGTGTATAGTTGCAACTATAATCGCAAGCCTAAATTTTGCTTATCGTAAGATAACGCTATTTCTGATAGGGCGTATTAAGTGGCGGCGCGACGCCGTACGTTCAGGATCTCCGTATCTTTTCGTTCCAGAGAAAGAAAAATATCGCGAGCGCCGTTTGCTAGACCGGAACTCGAATCCGGGTCTTTCGCTTGCCGGGCGACTGCTCTAAACCACTGAGCTACCTGATGCTTCACGCTCACGACGCTCTCCTCTCCCTAGATAAAGATATATTCTTTATCGCGCCCTACGTAGCCGCGTATACATATTGCGCGGCGTATGGTAATATCACGTGTTATCGGCACGTGTAATCGCTACTCGTGCCCCGTCATAATGCCCGAGTCGTGCAACTCGACTACCGCGCAATTCGACTATCGCCTTTCACGCGAAGATTTGCGACGACTTGACCTGGAAATGCGCATCGCGTCTCCTTCTTCTCCTACCCTTCCTCCCTTACCTAGGACGTTTTGGAATTTATGATTGAAAATTTACGTCGTACACCTGATACGCACTTCACTCTCCACCGCTTGTAATCCCCGGAAACACGAAACGAGCAGATGCTCGTCAAATGTTACTCACACTTTTTCGTATTATTAACCTAGGTTATTACTCGTTTTCCTATGTGCACCGATATGCAAATAGGCTTTATTGTGCTCGCTTCCGACGCTATTAAGATAACGCGGGGGGCAAATGTGTAGAACGATGTAAGAGAGTGCGCGGCTCCTTGAAGGAACTCGATTATGTTATTCTTGGGGAATGAGGGAAATAGACTTGGTTGGCGGCGGGGGCGAGATCGATTCCTTTTTAAAAGGATGCGAAAACAGTGCGCATGCACTCACGCCGTATGTGTACACGCATCTATCCTCATTTACTTTATCTCGCTATCTCGCTCCTATGTTTATTCATACGGCATTTGTTTTCATTCCTGTGTGTCTGTGTTTTATGGTGTAATATATTTGGCCTTGTATCGCGGTTCGTGCAAATTTCTCCGCCTGCATTTGCAAATTAAATTTTAGACTTAATTTCAGATTCAATGCACGAAAATCTGACGAGGGGAAAATGCACCGCTGCGTGCTGCCGATAAGAATAAAGATCGGGCTTTGAATTTCGCGTGGTGTATGTGTGGCCACGAGGAGGACAGGTGTGACGCACCCATGGCCACTTGAATGGATAAATTCTTCACCAGGAAATTCAGCACTCATCGCATTTGTATTTATTATACTTTACGATGTGCGCGTTCTAAATTTGCATCTCGTTCAACATTAATGTTGAATTCCCGTTGCACAGTGTGAGAACTCGCGCACGTGTGCGTATGTACGTGTGTAGTAACTTGTCTCATCCCTTATTGGGAGTCGCGTCACGCCGTAATACACTTGCTGCACGTACGCATTTTCTTTTTTCCTTCTCGTGTAGAAACTCGTAAAGAGCGCAAGCCGAGACTGCCACAATGCCAAGTTCCGCAGGGTTTGTGCTGCGGCGAAAACGTATTGCACGCCGCTTCTCCACCTTCGCGGCCGCGGTACAAAGAGAAGGCTCGCGTTGTGTTTGCGAACACATTATTCGCACGCTGTTTTACTCGCTCTCGCGGCTTTTGGAGTATTTCCTCCACTTTACGCTTCAAAACGGCATGGCGTTTTCTTAACGTTCGCTTCAAAAAGCGCTTCGCGCTTTTATAGTCGGCTCTCTCGTGCGACTGGCTTCAGAATCTCGGGGAAACGTTATTTTTCAGCACCGGAAAAGTTGCGAGCAGTAAAATGATTTACAACGCGGTTCGCGACATTCTCGCTCTGGCAAAACCAGCCGAGCCGGAAGCAAAATTATGGATTTTATCGGTCGATAAAAATGGTGGAAACCGACAAGCTCGATTTGCTCGCGGAATTTTTTGACAGGATCCGAGAGATGTATCTTTCCGAACATGTTCGCGCCACGTATTTCGAAGTATAAGAAGGCGGAAAATGTGGAAGTTGAATTGCAGTCACGGTGCATACTCGGGGCGTTTCCGCCACTCGACGCCGCCAAAGTACCGAAGTAACGTCCGGAAAAAAAGTTGATTAAGATTTCGAAAGACTCTCAGAAGATTACAAGAAGCCGGCTAATTTAGAAGTATAAGGATTATTAAGTTCGGAAAATCTCCACGGGCCAATTAGGGTTCATTCTATTAGTTTCACGACTGCGCCATCGGGAGCGGAAGACTTTAAGACGCGTGTCCGGGTAAGATTCGCCGGAAAACGGTAGGAACAAGGCTCTACTGGTTACCGGCAGTTTTTCCCGCCGTGCGCGCGCGCTCGTGGTGGATTTCCCTTACGTGCGGCGGGATTACTCTCTTGAGATGTCTTAACTAACTTTCAGTCGCGCCATGCAACGGCGCCATGTCTACGGCCTCGAGAAACACCAAGCCTAACTTCGACGTCATTTCGCATAACGCCACCCGCGAGGATCACGCAGACGACAAGTGGCGATTCGCGGCCGTATTTTTGTCGCGTGTCGCCGCGCGCGGCGCTCTTGATTAAAACGCGTCCCCGATCGATCGCGCCTCACTTGCTATTATCTTTGCATCCGCAAAGCCAACGACGACGTCGTTCGTTAATCCGGCTGCTCGTTTTAAGGCAAAAACCCCGCTGTCGATACGCTGATCTCTCCTCTTTTCTTCTTGTTTTTCGTCTCAAACCCCAATATTGCCGCCGCCACCGTTATTTCATTACAACATGTCGTTGGCAGCGAGATTATTCCCGGCTCCTCGAGATACGCAGCACGATCTCTTGCCCTTCGCGAGGAATAACAATCGCCGTTTTCATTCGGTCGATTTGCACCCTTCCACGTGGTGGATAACGAATAACGTCGTGCTCGATGCATGTCATTTACAAGTCGTAGCTCGTGTTTCTAGGAGATATCTTCTGTAAAGCGGTATGTGAGGAGAAGAATAATAGAGAAGAGAGAAGAATACGGAAAAGTCAAGTACATTCCTAGGTTTCTTATATCGTTCGTGGGAAATGCACCGGATATATTGTTACAATACATTATTTAAATATTGACGCTAAATAATTTCAGCAAATTTATCTTTGAACAATGAAAATCGCTCGTATGTTCCGCCAAAGTTCCCTCTTCGTGTTATAAGCCTTGTTTTACCCGCGCGTTGCCTCTAAAAACTTTCAATAAAAAGTGAACAACACGTGGTTCATATCGCGTGGAAAATCGTACAGGATATACATTTTCAAAGAATATTTTTTACGCTATGTTAAATCTCCGAGCAAAAAGCTTGAAATTGCCGGCAAAGGGGAAATGGACTCGGGCCATTATTTTTGCAGGTGAAAACATTTCATTCTTTGGTGGGTTACAACTGTGCCACCATTCGCCACCCAGCTGGCCGCGTTTCAGCTGGGTCTCAGCGTTTCAGCAGTTTGATCACACTCGCCGAAACGTCGAGACAATCGCGCGAAAGTTCGCGCACGTTCATTTTTAATACGCGAAGAACATCCGAGGATGTGCGGAAATAAACATGCGATCCTCTAAGTGACTACAAAGATAAAAGTCTAACGGGGTCAATGGCTAATATGTGTTGTGGAAATTCTTCCCGCGTTCTTTCTCGAGCGACTCGAGCCACTGAAATTTTCAGCAGAGAGAAGCCGCTCGTACGCAGTTTTCGTCGGTCTTCGTTGGCCTTTCGTCGCTAAAAGTTTTAGAAGCGCGGAAACAAGGCGCAGAAAGGGACACCTGTCGGGATACACTTTCCCATAATTTCGGATACCCTGAACATGGCCGCCCGATCGTACATGTTCGATGTGCGACCGTCGATCCGCGCACAGTATAACCGTCAGTCCGCTGTTCGCAAACTTTATCGTCGCGTGGAATAAATCGGGTCTGATATTTTAATGCGCTTTCGAAATAGCGGAAGCGCGAAATGTCGGAGTTCGGCCGACCGTTTCTTTACCTGAAAATTCACGCTTTATAGAGCCATTAAGCGCAGAAGATATCCGAAAACTTGCATCGCCAGCATAACACCCCCATGTGCGTGACTCTATATAATACGGACGGGGAAGTGGAAGATATGAAAAGGAAGGGAGTTGCTGAGAGAGGTGCTGGGGAGGGAAGGAGGGGGAGAAAGATTTTATTATACCTAGGGGGCAATGTCCGTCGGGGCGAGATAATATACATACATGTAAGTACCAACTATACTGCCGGAAAATTTACATGAGCCCGTGCGAACGTGTCAAAGCTTGATTAATGCGAGCGCTTAGTTGCACGTGTAGATTAGAGATCAGATTATCGCGCTGGCCAGATAAATAATTTATAAGTAGACATGTGAGGGGGGCGAATAAATACGCAAATTACGATGTATTCCCGAATCGAAAATTTAATTCTCTATTTCCAATATGATTTTCCTAACATTTGTATATTCTAAAGGGTCAGTGTATATTCAACTCTCTGAGTGCACACATCTTGCCAGAGGCACCAAGGACACACAGATGCAAATTTGCATCAAAGAATTTTTACCAACTTATAACTCGGTTCTGTGCGACTTCATCAATTTCAATTTATTTTTTAATATACAAAAGGAAGATCAGAAATTTGACGATAATGGCATAAAAACCGACAAGGAAGTAATAAAGGGATGAAAAATTTATTTACATTTATTTGCATTCTAAGTAGATCACTTTTTAAGGAAATTAATTGTACAAATTTGTACAAATTTGTACTACAATGCAAAGGGTTAATACACATGAAAATTAAAGTTCTATTTAACGCCTCTAAATGGCAGAAAACGTATAGAATGCCACTTGTAGTTTCTAAAGAGAACTTTTCGCAAAGCTAGAAGGTTACATTAGATAGAAACATAAAAAAGTTGATACAAAATTCAGAGTATCAAAATAGATGTTAAATGCGATACTGAAGCCAAAAGAAAATAAAAATTTTGATTCAGGTTATTCAAGCATAAAACAGAAATAGATGAAAAACACAAAGAACAATGTCAGATAATGTTCGACTGAGACGTGGTATAGTACCTCGGTTGTGGCTAATCGACGCCACGAATGCGGAGCACGTGGCAGTAATGATTCATTTGACTATAATGACGTTGTTAAGTTTATCGCGGATGATGGATTTACGGCAAACTTCTTCCGATGCAGGAAACATCGCGACGTCGCTCACATTGCGCGTTCATATTATATGCGTGTACATGTGCACACGTGTGTGCATTGCGGCATCACCTGGCATGGAAAATTGCGTTTGTCGGAAGAAATTGCTGCGAACGTAATGCGTACTAACTCGCCCGCGAGACGAGTCCGCATAATTCAGCACGAAGAACGAAGGGTGATATTGCTTTTCCTTCGCGGAACGTGTTCCCTTTGACCTCGCGATACACATTGACAGACAGAACGATAATAAGGTTTCTACGTGCAAATTATTCGCAGGTAGCGAAGAAAAAGTATTTTGCTAAACAATAACTGATTTTGCTGAACTTTATTAACAGGGTCGCGAATCTCGGTCAAGAGAAAAATAGGTTCCAACTGGTTGACAGTACCGTGTCAGGCGTTAACTTAACACGACGCCACGGTCTGTTACGAATAGATGGCATTCATTAGAGTGAGACGCATCACGCTGAAAATAAATTGGACCTTTTTGTCTCTCGCGCAAAACGAGAGACAGACGAATGCCATGTAGATATCGCGCGGTGATTATAGCTTCAATTAATCCGAAGTAGTTTTCATGTTCCGTTTTCGGCCCAAACGTACCTATCCGAGTTGGTGATTTCTCTTTCCCTTATGTACAACTACGCTTGCAACGTTATCCTGTCGATTCGATAAAGAAATCATGAATTCGACTATATATCTATGAATTAACGAAACAGCCATATCACGATTTTTTTACGCGCGTGCAATCGTAATCTCGCGAGCGGAACGCAACACGGAAAACTTATGTTACTTATATTACTAACTTATATTACTCTCGCAATATTCTCGATCGGATCTGAAGATTCGGAGGTCGGTAAAGGGGAAATGAGATTAATTCTCAATACTGCCTGAATTTTGACGTCTGAAAATAAAAGAATTAAAATAAAGTATTGTCTAGGGACGCATGCATTATTTATGTCCCGTCGGCAAACAGCTGACGTCGCGGTGATATATTACGTAAAATGCATTTTTGCGATCGTCGTGTCCGCGAAAAAACAAGCAGATTGAAACGTTCCGTTTTACGCGAGAAATCTCTTCACAAGGCGTGCAACGCGCGTGCTCCTTTAACCTTTTCACACTTGACAATGATCGCAATGCAACCTTTGCTGCAACAATATCGGGTATTGATTACTGGCAGGTTTTTTTATAACTTTCAGAAAACTTCACCTCGTATCTTCTAACGCGATGGATCCTTGAACGGTCTTAAAATACAACGGCTGGTTATTTAAATACGCGGGAAAAATTACATCTCTCTCTTTCTCTCTTACTCACTCACTCACTCCCACTCACTCTCTCACCCTCTCTCTCTCTCTCTCTCTCTCTCTCTCTCTCTTTCTCTCTCTTTGAGGCAGCCGACGTGTCGTTACGCACACCTACTAATCTATTTGCTAATTTAATTGGACTTCTCTTGCCGAGGAAGACGAGTTTACTAAGCTGCGGTTAGCGCAGCGCATGTAATACTATACTTTCTTTAATCCAGCCGTAACTTCGTCTACGCACCGACTTCTGAACTTATTTAAACTTTCGCCGTTCGCCTCGCCCATTTTTCGTTAAAAACACATCAATCGCGGTCGTTAATAGCGCAGCATCTTAATAAGATGCCAACTTTCCTATCGCGTCGTACACGTAACTTTCTGCAGTTTTACTTGGGATATTGGCGCTTTGCATTTGCCGCTCGTGAATTTTGCTCGCTTCGGGCATAATTCATAGGGGCGCCCGATCCGCCCGAATCTGTAATCTCTTTTACCGGATAACGCATTCATGTAATGTAATCGCTGAATTGGTACAATGCAGTTTTACAAACGATGCTGTCAATTCAAATGCAATGCCGAAAGTTTTATCGTATTAATCAGCGCTTAACGCCGACATCCAACCGCGATTTTATTCCAAAAGCTTGCGAAATGCGCTGCGTGGTATATATATTTAAAGTAATTTTCAAACGCATGAATTAGCGTCACAACCCGCAATCTTCTTGAATTATTGCATAAAAAAGTATAAGAATGCGCGACAAATACAAAAGATACTAATATTACAAATTTATATTTTCTTGCAATATATACTATATACTATTCAAAGTAACCGAATTCTTCCTTCAAATGTCTGTATATCTATCTGTATTCTATGTCTGTATATCTATCTGTATTCTATGTCTGTATATCGCCTATGTATCTGTGTGTGTGTGTGTGTGTGTGCGCGCGTGTGCGTGCGTGCGTGAGAGAGAGAGAGAGAGAGAGAGAGAGAGAGAGAGAGAGAGAGAGAGAGAGAGAGAGAGTGAGAGAGAGAGAGA
>NW_022639495.1:390354-406067 GCF_010583005.1 Odontomachus brunneus | reverse complement strand
GAGAGAGAGAGAGAGAGAGAGAGAGAGAGAGAGAGAGAGAGAGAGAGAGAGTAGCAAATATTTTCCCCTTGATATCTCTAATCCTCTTTGGCAAATATATTTATACAATTAGCTGTTTATTTTCTATATTTGATTCAAGTGAGAAAACGAATGAAAAAACTATTTAAGGAAGCAATTTTACAATTTTTTTCGATCGCGCGCATATAATACTATATTCCTTTATATATGTAACATTGTGATTTTCTTAAAGAAACGTACAATGCATATCCTTTCAATTTCCTATACGCGCATCTTCGTTTCCATTTTTCCTCACGAACATGCAGAAATCTCAGGATATTGCGGCGTATAGTCTGCCAGTGGTGAAGCAATGTAATATTCTAGAAATATCTACGTGTATAGACGGGGCCCCAGATATTTCGATACCTCGACGATATCCCGCAGGCATTCACGGCATATCCGCACAACACCCTCGCGTATAATAATATTATACGCTGTCTCTCGGTTACAACAAACTGCATAATAATTGCTGCCAACGCAAATTCGCCGATATTTACTGACTAATTCAACTCCCTTTACCGGTGCTTCCTCGTGCACGAGACATGCAATGCGCTTTTAATAAATAATGCGGAAAGCAAGGCTTGCCGAGCGCGGTTTGCAATGCAGGCTTAATTATAAAATAATAATGCACCTGCCACAAATGAGAATCACGATGAGCATAATCAGTCGATTTATTTGCAGGACGCCGATGCTAGCGAAAACAAGCGTGCTTTTTCAATCCGTCTCGATATGTGGTCTTTGAAGGAGAAAATAATCGCAGGTAGTTATTCTAAGTTTTATTCTTGTCCGATTCTGGATGTTTGTATTCAATTTCGTGTTTCGTACATGTCTCGTCAATGCTCGTACTTGTCGATAAATATGTTTCAAAGAGTAAAGATCGATCAGAGGAGAGTGGGTGCATCCCATTGTAAAAAATAAAAGAACGTATTCGTCCTCAAAAGAGAACGAATTCCTACAATGTATGACAAAGTCCGCAGGTTTGCTCGCACGCATGCACGCGTGCGAATGCACAAGCGTGTCGCAATAACATGTAAGAAACTCGTCGACTGCGAAAATGGAAGTATATCCCAGTTATAAATTAACGGTGGGTTTGAAAATCTTAGCGTGTTATAGAAGTGGTGAAACTTTAGAATTACAATAAACGGTATTTTGCACGAATTTATGTTATCGAGACACGCTTCGTTGCGTTTTCTCAACTCCCTCTAATTACGACACGTGACAAAGTATTCAAATATTCTCGATAATTAAAGTTCTGAGCGGGTTAATTAAAGTGACGACAAAAGTAACCAGGAAACCATTAACTAGATAATAGAATAAATTCTATTCTAGATAATAAAATAAAAAAGAATTATCTCAAAACTTTATATTTCTTATGTTGTACAATACTTCGCGTAGATAATGTACAACTTTTGCTAAATGTTAATGGAATTGTAGTTGACAACATGAAAATACACGAAAAATATATACGAGTTTGCAATTTTGTTTGTTGTTTGTCGGCAGTATTCGACACATTTTATCTCCATAAATTCACTGTTCCAGATTAGAATTTTCTTTATGTCATATCGTGTGTTTCAAAAAATATAAATCTTGGAATTTCAAAACCTGTTCTGCTAAAAATATCGTTGACGCTCGTGTGTCCTTTTTATGACAAGCTCTTGGATGAAGCTTTTAAAAGCGAGCTTTGATATTCAATATTTCAGAATTATGTCACACTTTGGATATACGGTTTCTGCTTCGATGAATATTCGAGAACGAGAGGAAAGAAAGAATAAAAAAGCATATTGAGACTGTAATCGTTATGTATACGTAACGTGCCCAAGTTTATGAGAAGGATCCACTTGAGCTTAGCGGCGAAGGGCTAACTCGGCTCTTGTAAGAAAATGGAGGGCGAGACGATGATGGTGAGACGTGACAAAAAATTCTATTTCCACCCTTGCGAGGGATTCTACTTCGCTCCACAATGTTTGATAGAGCAGTTTTGGTTTGCTCCAATTTTCGTATACACACCTGTCCCTTGTCGACAATAAGCGCCTCAGCTTATCAAGGGTCAGGTCGATACTACCTGCCTCTAGACGTTGACGACATCTATCGAAATGAAAGTGAGCGCGCGACTGGCGTTATTGAAAAAATTACGTTAACAAGATACCGAAATCTGGTTAACTTGAAGAGAGTACGCGAAATCTCCCGAATTCACGTAATGAAATAATACAAAATCTTATCCTTAGATGTGAAGTACAATGTTGATACTGTTGATATAATACGAGAAATATAATTTTTCTTCAGTTCGTGCGTTGAGAATTTGTAGTAACGAGATGAGGTTCTCCTTCGCGTGCAAGAAGTAATTAAAATAAAATACGCGTTGTGTCAATAGTCAACAGGAATAAAATGCAAGTTTTTCACGATACCACCATGTCATGGCCAATAACGATAAATAATACGACGTCGTGATGCACGTTCGTCAATGTTTGCAATCGATAGAATCGCTCATGTGATAATATCGTGGTTGCAGCTTTAGACAGAGCAGCTTTGGATACATACATTGACACACGTGCACATTAATGATAACTAATGTGTGTAAACTTGGAGTAAATGTTACTACTTCAACGACGTAATACCGTTTCGGATAGCCAGCCCATTGTTGTCACAATTATAATCGCGTGCACTTTACACGCTTCATAATTCGAGACAATGCAATTTGCAAATTAATAAATTCCAATTTATGATATTGTTTTAACGTCATAATACGATCGCGAGAACGTTCGTTCGGCGCGCGTAATTATACACGGCCACGGATGAATACTTCTTTGTGAGTATAATTGCGTCGCAGACACGACCTCGTCAGACGAAGTTACTGCATGCGTGTAATACGTGCACAAGTTCAGCGGGACAAGTTTAGCGTGAAAGCTGGAATTCAAAATTACTTTCGCTCAAGGGACGTTGTCAACTTTCGACAAATGCGTCGACGAAGTCAGGCTTCCGAAGTTCTGTACCAAACATAATTAGAGCTGTGCGTGTATATGCGCGAGTGCGCTTGTCGTCATTACGTCCCGTAGTATTCTTATACGTTTTGCTCATCGATTGAAAGTCTAATGAAAGTGTGTTATTTTCGCGTTAATAGATCCGCTCCTTATTACTTTCACCGTCGATTGTCATT
Organism: Odontomachus brunneus; assembly: GCF_010583005.1. NCBI lineage: Eukaryota > Metazoa > Arthropoda > Insecta > Hymenoptera > Formicidae > Odontomachus > Odontomachus brunneus. The sequence goes on along the minus strand of NW_022639495.1, from coordinate 402,856 downwards.
GTCGATAGTTCTTTGGAATTCTCCTTTGCGATCGTCGAAAACAGACGCGTCGAGATGAACGGACCGCACGCAAACGAGCTATTTCCATAACGGATCATTAGAGTATCGATCACACGTACTCGGTCGCGAATGCGACCACCTTAGCTTTCAGTTCCTCGTCGTTTTCGATCAGAAAAGAAAAGCGTCAATTCTGTCAGTTCTGTTTGAACATGGCAGTTTTACCTGCGATGTACACATTGGATCAGTCAAAAAGTTTGATACTATTTTCTATTTGCTACGACGGCAAACCTGCCATTTCCCATGATAGACATATAGTACAATAGACAAATGCTATTAAGAGAATGTTGTTCAAGAATGATAGACAACGATGGTGATTACCGGGTTGATGAATAATTTCTTTCCCTCGAACACAGTGAAATCGCAGTCGAAAAAAATCGAACCGAACTTTTTGGTTAACCTACATTGAAAAAAAATATTTATAAATTTATTTGTGGAATGTAAAGCTTATTTCTGTGTAAAACAGAGTTTTTTTTCCGTGAATAAATTTTATATCCTACAAATAGATTGACAAGTATTTTTTCCTCAGTGTAATATCAGATACACACTGCAACGTATGTTGACTCCCACGGGTATTTCAACGTTCAAAGCTGCAACATATTTTCCGATGTTATAATGAAGTTTTTCGTTTACAAGTTTCATGGAAAGTGAATTTCTCTCACATGTGTGTTTCCCAATTTGCAGTTCGCAGGTGAGAAAAATTAATTTGTTGCCAACGGCGGGCGCGGATCAAGAGTTACATCCACACGTCGCAATTGTCGCAATAAGCGCGCCCGTAGTCTGATATATCGTGCGGAACTTTGAGCCGGCGAATTTGGGTGCAGAAGTCAGAAAGCGGAACTACTTTCCCGTTCAGGCGACGTAGCCCGTTTCCGCGGCGGCTGTTCCGCCAGTCGTGAAGTTGTGCCTTGATGCACTCGCGAAGCGACCGAACGACAAATGGAGTTGCGAGTTGCAATCGCAGATTCTGGCCTGGTGCAGCAGGAGAGCGGTTGTGGCATCGATGTATTACACACAGAAGTTAGGTCCACTTTCCTTCGACGAGCTTAGCCGGCAAGTTTCGTGGCCTCCGCTGATAGCGTTGCCGCAGTCGAGCGGAATCGCCCTTTGTCCGAGTTGAACGCGGTTTCGCAAGTGTAGAACGTGCGCGTTTCGTCCACGTTTACGCGTCTGATGATTCTTACGGTAATATCGATCGACTCTATGTTCCGCAGCTAAATGAATAAACTAGAAAATGCGAGCTCGTTACTTTCGCGACTACTGCTCGCTTTGTATCACGCATTCGCGCGCGTTTCTGTTACTCCACCATATCGATTCGCCTCTTTAATAATTGACACAGGCGCGCGTCTTGTTCACGCTGAGTAAAACACAATTAGCCAGATTGGCAAGCGCAATTAATTACGAAACATGTCATCCACCCGGCACTCCGAGCGCTCTTACGCCGGATCAATAGCTTACTTGAATACACAAGGACCCAGATGGACACTTCGTGTTAACAGCATTAGTGGGACACGGCGGCGGCTAATACAGTCGCGACGCGAAGTTATTTGTACAGATCGTCCCCTGAAAATGTCACGCGGTTTCTTACTTCTTTTTACGTCGCCGCGACGAGAAAAAGCGGGAGAGTTGCGTTCCGTGCAAACAGACCTCGACGGTTGCGTTGATAGCTGTATACCGAGCTGTATACAGAGGCGGAGAAAAAGATCACGAGATACCGCCTGGGTGATATTCGCGCGAAACAGAAAACGCGGCCCGTTAATTCGAACTGCTCTTCTCTAAATGGAACAACGCGAGGCCAGTTGAGCTGACGAATCAAGGTGTGCGCACGTGCCGAGTCCGGGATGAAATTCTCTCGCGAATCGTTTCCGCTCGTTTCCGGCAAAACTACTGCCGTGCCTCACGATCACAGATACCGTCGTCGTCTAATCAAAACTTTGGACACGATAACACCACTTTCGCGCCAATGCAGCTCCCGGCCAACGTAAGCTCGCAAAACGTGTAATAAATATTATTCGTTACTGCGCGTCGAGCAATATTTCCGCGCGAAACTACGAGCGAGGGAGAGGAAGAAGAAGGAAATTTCTATACAAGTGACTGAAGTTACTCCCACCCTACTAGTGATCCTACTTGACAAGCAGTTACGCTTATGCAGCATGCGATATCAAGCGAATGGTCTCGCGTTGCAAACTATGGTTTACGGCAGTTACATAAATCATTAAAAGATGGATGAAAATTCATCATGTCTCTTTCTGTCTCTGTTTCTCTCTCTGTCTCTTCGCGTGGGCTTTACGTGCGTACACACATAAATATCGTTGTTCAACAACGCATTCGCGGAACGAACAAAAAAGCGAGGGGATTAATGCCGGTCATTGTGGAGTTGTAAGTATGAATTATGCGCGCTTGTTCAGAAAATTCCAAACTCAATAAAATTCCAATCAAATATTAATGGCTATGCGCGGCAGATGAAACAAAATTACTGATGCGAATCTCGCCCGTCCTCTTCTTCCTCCAGTCTGCCCTCATAGCTTGTAACATTAATCATATATTTCTCGCAATAATATCGCGCGCACGCTGATTTTTCTGCGCCGGGGATTAAAATATTTTTTGCCGCAGTGTGCACGGCGGAAGATTCGCGCGCGTACGTAACGATGCAACAATAACGAAGCTTCGAAACCCGTCGTGTTTTTTTCGTTTGTTTATCCGCCGGATGGCGCGCCTCCGCTGCGTATGAAACAAACATTTAATTTTCCTATTTCGCCGTCGGTCCATACCGCGGCTAAGTGAACGAACACCACTCGCGTCGCATACTCGCACCGTGCAATGGAAATCAATAGCTCCTTCGCCGTTATTTTCGCGCGGAGAATTCCTTTGCAGGTATATCGGCTTACGGGCTCTCTCTCTCTCTCTCCCTCTGTATCTCTTTGTGCGCAAACGTGTGGGATAAGATGCAACGCGGGCGAATTGGCATGCGAGTCGGTATCGCTGGCGATTTTGCTGTTCCGTTCGCGAGACATCCCGCCGACAATAGAAAACCTCCCTCTCTCGAAGAGGATCGATCGCCTGTCCAACCCTTTTCACGCGGATTTATGCCGCGACGTGAAATTCTCTATTCTCCGCCGTGCACCGGCCGCACAACACACGTACGTGTGCAATCCGGCCGTTTCGATCGTTCGCTCGCTCGTTCGCTCGCTCGTTCGTTCGTTCGTTCGTTCCAGCCGTTTTCGCAAAAACAGACACGACGGCGATGCCCGAAATCCGCGTCAGCAGTTAAACGTTAAATCCTGTACTTTAGCAGGCCGCAAGAACCGCGCCGTTCGCGCGATGGCAGCGGAGGCTGTCGCATCAGCTGCAAATAACGTCCTTGTTGACAAGAAAACATTAGACCAACACGTTTTTACTTATTTCACCCCTGTGGCGTGCCCGTGCAAAAAGCGGCGCGGTGATTTTCACGCGTTGCGCGAAAATGCAATATCCCGTCCTGTTCAGTGAATTATAAAATCAACGTGGTCCATTTTATGCACCGTTTCGTCCGAACACACATATTCGTGGGCGATGTTATTTGAAACGTTATGACACGGTATTGTTCTTTATTACCTTGCGCGAGGTCACTTTCTCTCTCTCTTTCTCTCTCTCTTCTATATCTTCTATGCTCGTATTATTTATCAGTTCGTCATAAAGATTGATTTAAGGTCGTACTCCTCCAGCGAGGTGTCCGCGAAATGCGACGCTGGGGATAAGAGGACGCAACGCGAGGACAATTTTGCATGAAAGCGCGGATCGATGCTGGCGAGACTGCGGGAGATGGCACGGTAATAAGTGTCGGCAACCTGACGTTCTTTCCGTCCTTTCCGCGACTGCTCGCGTCCTCGAAACGAGCGAGATGATATGCCTCAATTGTGCTCAAATAACGCACACACACATACACTTGTGACGGACTTGACATTTCGCGCTCGAGGTACGGCGCAGGAAATAAAACGGGGAAATCAAGCGGCAACGAAAAGTTCACTTTGCTATTTGTTCGTATAAAACTAATAACGTCGCCGTATGACCGAGAACTTCTTGGAGACGAGAGAGAAGACTTAGTTCTCCGGATCTGTAGAATACCAATTTCCGGAAATGCACTGCGCGACCACGCTCCGCGGAGAAAAATATTTGCGTGCTTGGTCAGATCATCCGCGCTAAGCGAGGAACAAGATGACTCTTCGCATTGTATACTTCTCCTTTTTTCGATACAACTTGAACATTGCCCGTTAAACAATCAAATGATATTTAAGGATAAAATCTCTAAATGTTTAAAAGCATTCCGTTAGTGTAGTTAAATTTTCTGTTTCTCGGCGACCCGATGAAAAACTAGGTTGTAAAAACAGAAAGATTCTTGTAAAAGATTCAGCCGATAGCTTTCAGTTCAACCGACTTTTAATGAAGCTGAATGTTCAGACAAATATTTTTGGCCACAGTTACGGAGGTATAATTTCTCGTTGGCGAGTTTACATCTGATTCAATTGCCTGAACTGATATTTATTTCCGTGTAAGATTTCCCCTCGTTTTTTAAAGCTTCAGACTGCAGCCTGAGACATGTGTATGTGCGTGTGTGTGCCTGTGAGAGTTATCTTACCTGGAGAACTTTTCTCGTTCGTTTCCAGTGATTACAATTTGATTCTGCCCAACACGTAAATCCCTGCCAAACCCCGAAAGCTTGAAAAGCAACTACGCGAATTGTCAGTGGATATCATTATGACATTTTTGAGCTTTAGTCCGAACTCCGTGTATTTTCTCTTTTAATTGTTTCCCTAAAGCAGATTATCACGGTGGCGCAGATTAAAGGCTAGAGGTTTTCTAGAGGCACGAACTGTTTTCTTTCAATTCGGCGGTGCACTCGCACGGATAGTTTATCATCCTCCAACGCACCTTATTTCTCGATAAGTCGAAATCATTTACCGCAGATCCGACGAATTGATTACGTTGTCTTTTTCTATTGGGTACACGTTATATCGTCGACGGGAGTAAGTCGATAAAATATCGGTTGACCTTTCAATTTTCATTTGTTTATTTTTTTTTAAAACCTAGTCTACCGTGATTTCATCGTTTTCGATATTAAGGGGATGCTGGAATAAAAATCTTTACGATGCTCTAACTTTTTTCTGCAAAATTTATGCTGTACTAACTGCACAGAATTACAAATGTTCTTACATAATGAAAACACGTGAAAAAATAAATTGGAATATTGCTCAGTGTATAACAAAAGCGATACAAAATTTCAAAGTTGATATTCCAAACGTAAATTAACCTTTCAAACACAGTGAGTTAAAATGAACATTCGCCTGATATAAAAGATTGCTGTAGTTTGTATGTACTGTAAACGTGCGAGTTTGCTCCAGAAAAAACATTTCTGTGCCTTTATATCTGAATTTAGAGAAGCTTGAAAATGTCGGACAAGTTTGCGGGAAGATGTATACGCGGTTACGTCTTCCGCTAAATTTCAATTGAAACAAATCAACATATATTTACGTAAGGTCTATATGCACAAATACGAAAAGGATAGCATGGTCATGTTAGTAACCTCTATGTTATTGAGATTTTTGGAGTTCATCATCGACTTCAGTATCTCCTTAATCGTTTGATTGAATCTCGTTGCGCTTACGATGATCGGCTTTCAATAAGCGGGTTCTCGCGCGTGAATCGAAGTACCGTCGCGCATCTTCTGCGCGTCCAGACAGTACATTCTTCAGGTTGCCGTCCTATTTACCCTGTCTTCGCGTATATTACAAAAACGCACGGAAATTTACGTCCTCTGCGCTCGCGCTGAGCCATGTATCTCGTCGCGAAAATTCCATTCATCCGCGATGATATATTTATATTGTACATCCCAAGAAGAAATGTGCAAGATGGGAAATTAAATTTCATAGAGGACTAGATGGGTCTGAATACTAAGACGAAGGCGCGGCCACGTGATACATCGGCGGGCGAAAGCGGCAATTTGTACCTTGCCTCGCGCAGCGCCTGAAAAATTCGCACCGGTGCGGGCGATTTCCACGGCATCGATTGGCCCCGGTAACATAAGTGCGCTCTCGACGACGAATTTCCATTTTTATGGAATTCTGGACGTATACATGACACGACAGAGTTCTAACGGTTATCCGAACGAGCGAAAGCGAGATGAGCATTTGCGATAGACCGCTTTTACGTAGACGTAACTAAGCACTTCTCGGTCGGAGATAGTCGTGTTGTTACAGAATACATTACAGAATTAACACACCACCATGTACACGCTTACATACGTACACATACGTGCGCGCATTATAATTACAAATAACAGAGAACGTTTATATTGTAACGTTCAATATTTTCCCGCCGTATTTGTATTCGTGGTTAAATTACAAATCGCCCTTTTCCTATCGCCTACCGTTATTCGTCAGTTGCATATCAATCGTTTTATTAATTTGTTGCCGAACGCCCCAGTAATTTTTACATCACGCACAGCGGTGTAGAAAGTCAATATGTTTGTTTCGTGTGTGTTTGTTAATCTAATCTCAACATTTTTACATTTTTCACATCTATCAAAGTCGGCCTCGTATATCTATCAGAGAAAGGAAGAGCGCGTGTGAATATGCGACTTCGTGTAACGTGATTTGCGGTGTGAATTCATACAGGATGGAATATTTATGCGGGATATGACGCGACGTCGAAGTCGAGCAGCGAGTGGCTTATCTTGTGAGCAGCTGAAGGTAAATGGGGTTCGATGAATTTATCCGTTGGGCCGCGTGGAACGAAAGTATTTTCCGTTAAAGTTTGAGGATTGCTAAACACAAAAAATTATATACTTCATTTAAATGTTATTTACTCCAAGTATTTCATAAATTCATATACCCGCAAATCTATCATAAACTCTCATCAAAAGTATCAAATTTATTTAAGAGACACTCTCAATCTTAGTAGATTTAGCATTTCAATAAAGAATGTTAAGCTGAAACAATAATCCAGTTTGCTTGCTACGCAGACTCGAACCCCAACTATTTCTTCGACAAAGTTTTATAATACTTTTGTAAAAAGGATAAATTTTTTTTCGAATGCATAATAATGAGCTTTTCAAAAATATGTGATGAGTATTTTTCCAGACTGTTATCAAGAAAATGTTTTTTGCTAAAGGTAACTATCGCTTGAAAGTAGAAAGAAAATTCTCCGTGTGCTTTTTCATCGAATTTTTTCGCACTGAAAATCCTTTGAAGATTTATGTTTGATACTATCACAATGCGAGACGACAGTACTAATTATTCAGGTAATTTGCAATAATAAGAGAGGAGTCTAACAGAATGAGTTTAACAGAATCGAAACGGGCCACCTGTTCTCGCAACTGGTAAAGTCGCGATGAAAAAAGGAAACGAATGTAGCGATAGATTTCTCTCCTTCTCTCTCTCTCTCTTTCTCTCTCTCTCTCTCTCTCTCTCTCTCTCTCTTTTCGTCTCTCTCATTTTTACGTTGAGCTCAAACTTACAGCGATCTCACGAATTTACGATGAATTTGAGCGTAACGTCGAGGGAAGGTCGCTCGGGTGAAAAAAGGGGGAGTGGAAGGAGGTCCGCGTTTATCCGGTTTATGCGCCCGTGAAATTCAACGTCGGCGACTAATGGTCCGCGTCTCGTCTCAGCTCTGACAATTTTATTGACGAGCGGATTTCGAAGCGCGCGGTTTCGCGGGGCTACATCGAGATCAAGATGTCCCGATGTTCCCTCTTCCGTGTGACTTACGAGCATGATTTATTGTAATAATGCTCTAACGTGAGTATTCCATCAGTTCGTGACGCAAGTGACATAGAATATTGACACGTGTGTGTGTATGTGTGTGTGTGTGTGTCTGTGTGACATAAAGCTTTGTAAGATATACACAATTTCATATTGCATTAAGGGAAATGAGAAAGAATGAGCGAGAGTTTAGAAAAGAAACGTGTGCAGAGGATAGATTTGATAAATCTTCAAGCATCTGACTCCGCGAGCGAATGAATTGCTTTTCGCGTGTTTTTCGCGGTTATCGAGATTGACATTTTTCCACGCCGTTATTATTTTCTCATTTAATTTTCAAGCTCCGCAATAATAATTTCACCCATTTCGTTGCTCAGATACAGAGAGAAATTTAATACTGTAAACACGAGAAAATCGACGTCCAATCAAATTCTCTCCAAGGAAGCGAACGACTTTAAGTGATCAAAGAAACCGTGGATCAAAGAAGACGTAGAGAACACGACGAGATACATTATGCGCATAGAGACACGCATCACTTGTCACATAAGGTAGGATGAGTTTTACAAGGCACGTCAACTGGAATTAACTACAAGCAATAAAACGGACAAAACCGTTCTCTCAAGTAAAGCTGATATTACCTCCGAATACTTCTCTCGTCTAATCTTCTTTGCACCTGAAACGTTGAGTGAACCTGAAGAATCGAAACGTTTTATCCAAGCGCTCCACAACTTTGTGGAATTGATATCTAGGGAATGATTAGTTCGCGGGAGAAACGTCTCATGATCTTTCGGTTAATTCGTTTAGCGTTCGCTGATACCATCTACTCAGTTGTCAATGAGAATTTGAAATACAGCACGATACGGTCTCTCTGTACGCGTTATAAATGTATATTATTTCGCGCGGAGAGACGCGCAATCAACATTCCGTATCAGCCTGCGGTAGTTTCACCGAGCAATCAGCCGCCGTCGCCACTATAGCGACAACGGAGCATTCGACGCATACCTCTGTAATCGGTTCCTGTCATGTCGAACACGAGCAGGCTCGTTTATGTATCATTTACCGAAATTCGTAATGCCGATTTGCGCGTGCCAATAATCGCGTAGCTGATTTGCGCGAGATATTTTGTCGCCCGATCGTCACGCACTCCGATTTGACGTACAAGCCGTGGTCAATTCAGTCGAATCGACCGTCGTATCACGTTCGTTTTCATAAATGACGTGAAGTTTTATCCGTCTCCATTTTCTTGAAAACATGTTATCGATTGGGTAGAAAGAAGAAGTTAATATTTCACTTGTTTGTTCCATCGTATCGCGTGAGGTAGACCACAAGACAAGCGTAACAATTGTAACAAGCGTAACAATTGCGGACAGAAGGGTTATTCACTTTTCTTTTCTGAGTATAGGAGCGCTATTCCGTCTTGTGGGTATGGAAGAATTTGTTTAACCATTGGAAAAATTTTTCCAAGGGACAAGACAGATGCGTTTCAAGACTCACGCAAAAATAGTGGGCAATCTCTTTGTCCATGACTGCACGTTTGATTTAGACACTGCGGACACTTTTTGCAATTTGCAACATAGACGATGGTCCCATGAAGAAACTTGATTTCGATACAAGTAATTATTCGTAGAGAAGCATATTCTCCCGTTGGACATCTGGCTAATCTAAACTGCATTGAGAAAAAATATTCAAAGCTTATCTGAAAGCAACTGTACATTTAATATTGTTTTTCGTTGTACAGCTCTCACTTTGCAAAATGTTCGTTTGTATCAAAATTATAATTGAATCTTGCTAGATCGGCGAATCGTTGCGCCTCGCAGCTGAGTGGGCGATTTAATGAACACGCGTTAAAACTGGAGAAAGTTAGCTCAATTAACAACTATTTTTACAATAATTCTGCGCAAATATGGAGTTTAAATACGAGATTTGTGCGCTAAAAAAAAATTAACAAATTGCTAATTTTGGTGAGATAATTTTGATAAATTTTTTTCCTACAAAATTTTACGTGAAAAATATTTGTCTCTGTTAAATAAATGTTAATCGGAAAATTCGTGAATAAACTTTCTACCTACATATTTAAATTTCTACATAAATGTTACATTTGTACATTATTGATATAGATTTCTTGCAAACCGGTATTTTTGCGAGCAAAGCGAGAGCCCGATCGCGGGTACATTATGCCGTCCTGTCGCTGTCGAATTCGATGTACGTCCAATGAAATCGAGACAGTCCGTTTAATCGATCAAGTATAACGAGTGCTTTTGCAATAATTAGATGTCGTGGTATTTGCGTTGCAAATTGTTAGCTCTTAATTATTATGCGGAGATAATTACGATGTGCATGCGGGACGTATACACGGGACGTCATATCGAACGTTGCAAATATCGCATCGCTCTACGCGAGAATGTTCATGCAGAGTACAAACGTAGTGTAAGGCTATGTGTTAATTGTAGTCGGCGCGTCGAAAGAATGTAAGTACCATGACACTGATGATTAATGCATTTACGTCCTCGCGACATAGTGTTCGTATATCTGCTTCATATCACCATAGATGTAACAGCACACCGAACCAAGCTGATTAACTCTTCTAAAAGGACGAACTAAATTGCCCCGTTCAGCAAAATAGATTTTAGTCGGAACGAATTTTTGTCGTCACGAATTTTTGCCGTGTTATAACGTATCATCTAACCTCTCACTTATTTTTCTATGAAAATACTTTTAAAATAACTTTCGGGGCTTATTTATATAGTCACTTTATAAACAATTGTAAAAAAATTCTCGATAGAATAAAATAAAATAAAAAAGTAAACATTAAAAATAAAATAAGAAATAAATGTAAACTGAAATAATGAAAATTAAAAATAAAATGAGAATGTAAATTTAACATGTACACGCGATGTTTCAAAATTAGAAGATAAAAGTATTGCGAGTTTATTCTGGAGATTATTTAGAATAGAAAATGTAGAGCTTTCGATGAAGTTATCATTTATCGCGGCTTTAGATTATTTATTGTTTCGAACTGAGAAGCTCAAATATTAGAATTCTTTCAAGTCAGCTGCATCTGAAATTGACTACAAAATAGCTCCATTTACACAATAATTTAGTTCGCAAAATAACTAAAGTTATTAATTTTTAACTTTTTTGTATAAATATTTTTCGCTCTCCAAACAATGAGAGTGAAAAATAACTACTAGATTAATATCAGTACGTGTGTGTCTATTTAGAATATTTTTTTAACCAGTTTTCTTTTTCTGATTTTAAAATATTTTGAATTTAGAACACTGCGAAAAATACGTTGAAAAGTAAAGAAAGAAAATATGATCTATATTTTAAGGACTGTAAAGTAGAAGATATTCTTCATTCAACATGTTCTGTTCGTAAAGATATGAATGAATAAAGATATAACAAAAATACTGAGGGATACGCTATCATTTTAAATTTCGGCAAGTTCGATGATTTTAAACGCAACATAGCACCCGTCATGGTTGTGAAAGTAAGCGGGTCAATTATAAAATGAACTCTGTCGTTTTACTAATTGGCAAACTTACCAAGTCGTTATTACAATAACCGGAGAATTTCGAAGAGAAGCGTGATTTTGCAGAACTTAATTAAATCACTCGATGTACACGCCCAGACTAACAAAATTCATTATCGTTAGAGCGGTTTTTACGCCAAAATGATTTATCCGCCGAAAGTCGGCGGAACAATTCGGAAATATCCTATATATCGAGAAGAGAAAAGGAAATAACGGTTTGTTTGGCCGCAGTCCAAACGACATAAAAGCATGATGACGCTCGTTATAGACTGGTTCCAATTAGATGAATGTTTGCTCAGTTATTTCTATTAATGGCGTAATACTTCTTTAAAAATAAAACACGGGCATTTCCAGAAAAAGTCAAATATCTCGCCGTGTGTGGATTGTTAAAAACGCAAAAAAAAAACTCTTCACGTCCGTATTATTTGTCGTGAAATATAAAAAAAAACTGAGAAAATTCCGCTGCGCGTATTCAACACACGTGAATTCTTTGTGTGAAAGAAATGCCTCTACTTCTCCTTCTGAGAAAAAGACTCCTTCTGAGAAAGAGATTCCTTCTGAGACTTTGAAACTCTACCTTACTCTGGTATACGTCAAAATTTATTATACGCACAATTGTACGAGAATGATAAAACGTATAAATGTTACGGAAATAATCCTACGAGATCGCACTGAATAATAACAGTGAATATTGATGAATATATACTATACTCGAAGTTGAACGTGTACATGGCGAGATGTAACATGAATATATTGCTCGCCATATTGTAACTGTAATATCACCGCCGAGACTCGCGTACTTTTATCGATTAATCGATCGGACAACGGATTTAGAACGTTTCGATAATGTGGGGATAGATGTAGTATAACACCAGACGCGAATGGTCCATTCCTACAATTATAATTCACACGTATTATTAAGGGGATATCAGAAATAATTTTAAAATATGAAACGAACACTTTTCGAAAAGATATTCTGCTCCTACTAGGTAGAATTATGAACGTCACGGTTAAAAAACGATCGCTGGTTTTGTATTTGTTAAGAAATTGTCTGGGTTTAATTTAGATGGGCGTCACAGAGATAGATAGATAGATAGATAGATAGATAGATTGATAGATAGAGAGAGAGAGAGAGAAAGGGAGAGAGAGAAAGAGAGAAAGAGAGAGAGAGAGAGAG
>NW_022639495.1:332696-390344 GCF_010583005.1 Odontomachus brunneus | reverse complement strand
AGAGAGAGAGAGAGAGAGAGAGAGAGAGAGAGAGAGAGAGAGAGAGAGAGAGAGAGAGAGAGAGAGGGAGACAGAGAGAGAGATTTTCTTATTAAATTTTACAAATAGAAATAGAAAATGTCTCTATAAATTTTGTCATCTATCAAATTTTACAAATAGAAATAGAAAATGTCTCTATAAATTTTGTCATCTATTGATTAAACGCAAAACGTTGTATAATATCGCAGTGTTTGCTAGTCATTTACTTATTTTAACTAATCTTTTGTACACTGAGAGAAAAATATCCAAGAAATGGTAAATATTTGCTCGATAGGTGTTCTATAAGACAGTATATATTTATTTATATTAATATTGTTCAAATACAAGAAGATACACATTTTTTAAAACCTTAAAATAATCTTAATTTTCCATGAAAAGAATTATCTATTCTACATAAATGAAAAAATTTAGATTGAAGTCAATATGTTGTTAATATCCAGTAAATGAATATTCACTAATTTTATTTTTTCTCTCAATAATCCAAATAATTTTCTCTTACATCCAAATAATTTTCGTTGTGACTACAAAACTATTTTTTAATACTAGAACCGCGACACCTCATCCATCTATGAAACACAGCGATGACTTCACCACAGACGGCAATTAAATCAGCGCAATTAATCCATCAACTGTCTAAACAATTCTGTCCACGATATAATAACGCGAAACGAGAATGGACGTTTTAATACAATTCGTTGTCGCATACAAGCGAATGAAACAATGGAAACCCAGATGAATCCTGAATTATTGCGTTAATCATGATAAATGCGACGCGTAAAAGAAGCGATAAAGATTCGGCATGTACTCATATACGTGGGAGTGTACGAGCAGTAGCGGTCGAAATAAACGACGATGACGCGGAGGCGTGTTGTTATAGGATTTCTCTCTCTCTCTCTCTCTCTCTCTCTCTCTCTCTCTCTCTCTCTCTCTCTCTCTCCATCTTTCTCTCTCGTATACTAGTATGAATACATTACGTCTCGTATCTATGCAAGGCAGTCGGTTTAAACACCGTCGGTTTATCGACCAACCGACCAAGTCGACCTATATCCGTGCGCGGCATTATTGTTTAACGACTTCGCGTCTTGCACGGTCGTGTTCGTGGTCGAAAAATAGCGGCTGCGGGACTAACTCTGAGACGGAGAAACGAGAATCGCAAGACCTACTAACGGCGTCGCGGTAACTTCCTTCCGTTCGATGCTACTTTTATTTCGATGAACACATACGTGCACATGCAGGTATCGTCAAGCATAACGTCGGAGGAAGCTCTGATATGCTCGCTAATGCCGATAATAAGTCGACGCAATTCTCGAAGTGCCCCGGAATTTGTAAGTTCCGAACGTTTCGACGTTACGCGATCCGCGACGAAGCGTTGAATATGCAAAATCGCGAGGCTATGAAATCTTGAATATTGAAATCGTCGGTAATTCCAGTGAGAGCAATTTCGCCACGATATATAAGCGTCGCAAAAGTACAACCTCTCTCGATAGTTGGGTTTTCTTCGTGTCATGCGTACGACTGATTTTTGCATATCACCGAAATCCTGAGCGTAGTGAGCACGCTGCTTCGTTTTATTATAAATATGAAAGGAAATAATATTTTAAAATATAAACATAAAAGGCTGAAGACAGAGAGTCGTGTGTGTTATCAGTCTCCATATCTCCGTAACAATATCTATTAATACGATATTTATGAATGCATTTAAATGTGTGGATTTGCGTTTGTATTAATTAAACTATATCAATTGTAAATTATAATTGTTCCGTTATTTATCGGCATAGATTAACTGTACACGCGATATACACGCGTTCGTATGTACATGTTCCACGAATCGCTTGAATATTTCCGTACGATTTTTCCAAGTAAATATGGCGTGCGTTTGGCAGCACGGCGAATAATACGTGTAAAATGTATACGGAAGATATATAAAATATCCCTTCCTCTCTCTTCTTGCGTCTCTCCTAAATACACGCACGCGCATAATCCACTCTCGCGTCGGTAAATTAAAATCTGAATAATAAATTTACAATGTCGGTGGAATAATACAAGGTGAAATAATACATTCATTATTCTCGATGTGTGGAGGAGTGCGTAGAAATCGCGTGGTCACTTGTGCAAACGCGCAAAAGCGCGTTAGCGCGTCAAACGAATAAGTCGAGCAAGTCAGAGTTTGCAGCCGTCGCGTGTCGAGCAGAAATTGCGCGGAGGGATTATGATAAGTCCTCCTCGTCGAGCTTTATCGCGACGGGGAATCAATTAGCCTGTCAAAAATTTCGCCGTTCGTTACGCGAACAGTAGCTCATGGCTGCAGTTTCTCTCCGCCCTCGGAATCCCAGGTCATCGATTTTTTCCGACAATTAGCATCTGCGACGTATGGGGGGAGGGAAAAGAGGAAAATTCTACGGTCTGCTTACGAGCGATCAGCTTGCGTAAACAGGCAATCGTCCCTATCAATTGAAGAGATCGTCCGCGTGTTCGTAACAAGCGCAATTCGCTTGCGATAGCCCTCCTCCCGCGATCGATATATCGATCATGCCCTCCGGTAAGAATCCGGCTATCTTTCCGAGCAAGGCTCTTGACGTCAAGCGCACTCGTGCCAAGGACCTGTGAGTTACACTCAATATATGATATACATGGACGTAGTGCTTGATCAAAGGGTAACTCGAGCGGTCAGTAAGCGTGTAATCATAAATCATGCGGGATATGCGAATCGGTGGAGGTGCAGCTTGACTGTGGAGCGAGCAACTGCGATTGAGATCGGCGAGATTCGTTATTCAGGCTACGTTGCGATGCGCTAAAGTAATTTCTGACCCACGATCTCGCTGCGGATTTTTCATTTGCATTAACGATGGCACTGAGCTCTCTTTGTATCCTCTATACTCTAGTAACGCATCTCGTTTCCGTGTTCTGACTATACCGTTTCCTTCGCGACAAGACACGTAATATTAAGGCAGTAATCGGATTACGGATTTAATATTTCCTCGGTTGAAATTTTACCTACTATATGCAGTAACTTGGTCTTCGATATCGGGAAAGGCGTAATTAAGTTCCTTATGGAATTTCTACCAAAATGAATGTAAGTTAACCGAAAATTGATATTTCATTAAAAACTGATATTTTTGCCTTATTAACACTTAATTTGATTTTTGATGACCCTCATGAAATAATTTAATGACTAAAGATTTAATTTTACGTAGAAATATATACTCGCGTCGAAGATGCAGTTTTGCTGCCACTTTTATCCTGTTTCACCACAACTTTTGCCAAACAGCCTTATATATGAGCGTTCTCTCGCCATTGAAATAAAAGTGTTTACGATTTTCTCCGAAACATAGCCCGTATATTCTTTGTTATTTTGTCCAGTCCGAGGGTTTCTTGCGCAAAGTGCGCCATCGATCTCCTATGATTCAATAAATTTCGCCGTTAATCCAAACCTCGAATAAACCTAGAATACGTTTCCAATTTTGGCGGACGGTTTTACGCGCGACCGGCAGCGACACGGTTATATCTTCACGCGTGACATTTGAAACACAATATAAAAGTTTGAGAATAGATGGCTCGTTGTGATGGAGTATAATTCGAGTCACGTTTGGCGGTCCAAAAGCGTATCGAAAGATTACTCGATCTCCAAACTCGTTTTATCCATTAAGCATCTATAGATGTAATATATCTGTGAATGTGTAAAATAAATATCGTAGATTCCAAAATTTACAAATACTAAAAGTTTCATGTACGAACATAAGTCGATAAAAATTAAACATTATATTAGCTAAATTAGAAAAACTTCCAATTATATTGAGTTACATCCAAATAGACTTTCATGATTATCAAGACATGAGAATTGATGATGGAAAAAACCTTACAATTATTTTAATTATATTTATGAGGCAAATACACTGCATTAAAGTAATCATTAAATTTACATCATGCAATAATATAAATTTTGTGTTACATCGATGCAGCAAGAAGTTTTCTCAAAGCTATTTTCAAATTTTCACATTAAATATTACATGATACATCACTTTAAATAAACTTTGATCATTTTTTTCATATTTTTTTCATATTCTTATTTCGTCGTTTTATGTAATAAATATGAACCACGTATAATGGACGCAACCATTACAAATCGACTGATAAAATTGCATATCAAATCTATGTACATCCGTCTATTTAAGTATATGTATATTCCCCATGTCGGTAAAATCCCACTTCTAATGTCGTCTCTTGCAATAATGTCACGTGCTAATAACGATTGAAATAGTGCGGGAGAAGAAAACTGTCTTTATGATCGATCGAAGAGTAAGAAGAGATATTTTATAGAAGAGTTCCAGTCCCAGTTCTCAAATAGCATTCTCAGAATAAAAAAGAAGAAAGCTCATGATTCTCAGTACGGAACTTAAAAGCCCATTTAAATGCATTTGTATCTCTTGCCACCCCGACTCGTGAAACGTTTCTCTATCGACGTAACGCTCGCGCGAAACCCGATTCGCGCAGTCGGCGTGTGAATTATCGCGCGGATATTCGATTCCATGCGTTTGAAGTGGCCGGCTACAATTTTCGAATGCAACGGTAACGAACTTAACTATTCGCGCCTGTGACGAAGCGCGGCTGGGAATCGCGGGGACGAGGAGAAATTTCGGTTTGACACCTACGTGTCTTCGGGTCGACGTGTTCGATCGTTCGGGCCCCTGCCATTCCCTCACCCGTTCTTTCGCGCGGCAGTGCAAATTTGACTTGATTTTTTGTATGTTCCGCGTTACGCTCGTTACACTCGTCGCGCTCGTCGCGCGTTACGACAAAAGGTGCGCGCGTGATGGTTACAAATCAAGTCGATAAATTAAGGGATTTCGCCGCGCAGCCGGTTCTACGAGAGGCATTCGATCATCCTGATTCTTCGTGCTCTCTGACGGTAGATGATAGATGTTGAAAGCTCAGAGGCTCCCTTCGCGGGTCTGAGAATATGTGTTCGCGAGATATTATTACCAGTTGCCCTATAAAAGTAATAATAAAGGCATGATGCATGGTTTTTTAACGGATAACGCGAGAGAACGCGCGCGGCGCGCTATCTCCCGGGATTGGAACTTGTTAGAACAATTATAATTTCGACGAGATATACGCGCGCCTTTAACGCCGTGAAGATGAATGAGCGTCTCGAATTTCGTAGAGAGACGGTTCTACATTTTCTCGCGCGACTCTCTTCCACCTTGTCGTCGTGTGGCTTTCGCGTATTCCGCGCTGTGCTCTCCTACAATTTTTTACTCCAACGCACCACCTCTTTCGTTGGAGCCAAGCTTGGAAAATTCACGCTTGACTTTATTCAAAAGTTGGTCGCTTTACACTGCAGAGCTTAATCCATGCATTTACTCACGACAATGGGAAAAAGCTGCGGCAATTGACGCAAGTTGCACGGAGCCGACAAGTGTGGCGCGGACGAGGATCGAGTTTGCCGAAATTCGTGAAATAGAAATTTCTTTCTACGCGGTTTTAACATTTCATCGATCAGCGGCAACAAAAAGTGCGCCCACCTTTTGACCAAGATGCGAAATAAGCAAGTAAGACGGGAAGATGACATTTTTGTGATGTTTGCGCGAGCGAAAGGTGCTCCGGCAGAGAGTAACTGCTGCCGATATCACCCGCTGTTACCTCCAGCCGCCACTCCGATGAAGAAATTGCCCGGTCGCGTTTTTAATAACGTCAGTGAGCGGATGTGAACTGCTTATCGCGACGTAGTATAACCGACAGACCTTCCTTGCGCCTTATCAGATGGCTCTTTTGCGGAGGTAGAAGGTCACATGTCCGCCCAGTGGCCGGCCTGCTCGTCGAGCAAATTGCGGGGTCGAAGTAGGCTAACTCGCGAAACGCGAAGTTTTATGCAAAGCACACGGTGCCGTGTCGTGCGGACGCGCGTTTGCGCGCCTCTCCCCCGTACGTATTTTCTCTCGCGGCCCTTCGTGCGGTTTTATCGCGGGAAAAAATGCGCTCCCGTCGCGCCGGGAACGATTCCGACCGAAGCCCCAAGTGCACCCAGGTTATACACGTCGACGTTACCGCGCTATCGAGATCCCAATGTTTTCGTACGATTTATCTTCGCGCGACCACCACTGTCACAGTGCAAATGCAGCGCATTGCCGGGCGGAACTGTGTGCGCTGCTTTTTCGGCAGTAATGCGCGCGCGAATATTTTATGATCTTTAATGGCTGTAACAGTAACGATATCGGAAGTAAATGATACATTTTTAATGCAATTTGCCTCATACGCGCGAGAGAGACGGAGTGAGAGAGAGAGAGAGAGAGAGAGAGAGAGAGAGAGAGAGAGAGAGAAAGAGAGAGAGAGAGAGAGAGAGAGAGTGTGTATGTGTGTGTTGAAAAATTAAGGAACTCACGTACATATTGTCGAACCAGGTTTGTGCTTGTGATCACGTCCCTGCATGCGTTTCAGAGACGAAGGATATTGATCCCGCATTAATTTTAGGAAACGGCGGAGCGTTCGCTCCGCTACGTGAGGTCATCCTTTTATAACTACGGATCTATGACTTAGCACGATTCGACGGAGAGCGCTTCAATGTTTAATTATATAATCGTGAAATGCCGTTTGCTAAAAGTATCTTTTTCACTGTGACTTCGTCTCAAAGGTAAAACTCACGAGTACTTCACGAATTCACGAGTGTTTGCTCTTACAATCAATCGTCGTTAAATCGAAATAAATGAAAAGAGATACAGTACGTGTAATTGAATATCTTTTTTTCAAATCGCGGAGGAAAGAAGAAAAGCGAGATTCTATTCGGCTTATTAATTATTCCATCGCTTTAAACGTAGGTTTTTGGTCGGCACATGTAAAACCTTTATATTCGATTAATAGTAAAATGAACTTCAAGCGCTCGTAAAAGCAACGAAGCGGAGACCAAGAGAATCTCATTTTCTAGCGAGACACTGCAATGTAGCCGATACAATCTTAATTCTCCAGAGGTCCCACAGTGACAGTAATTTCTCATGTCACACTTGCTAAATGTGTGATTCGGCTTATAGTGGGTCTCACAGATTAAAGCCTTGCTGCATGGGTAACGTAAGCTCGTGCAATTTTGAAACTACAGTTTTCCTTCGACCTCACTAAATCTCGCGTTGTCACGAGTATTAATGGCTCCCTATAAAAATCCCAATGAAAACATCAACTGAGTATGCGTGACATCAGCTGAAGAGGATGGATGTGCGAAATATCGAACGGCGAGAAAAAAAGAAACTTGTACATACTAATCGATCATAGTGGCATGTCACATATTGCAGTGTGGATATATTTTCTGTCACCCAGGTGTGAGATCAGGTCGATTGTAAGTCAAATTTAACTTTGCGACCTGTCCCGGATTCTGTGCCAGGTTACAAATTGTCCCATATATTGCTATACATATGTATATGTTTGGGAAATTTCGAATTTCACTCACTGCAACGTTCGTGGCGCGGACAGTTACGAGTGAGAATGTCGAGAACTCTTTCTTAAGTGTTACATTTTCCGTCGCATTCTTTCTTCTCCGTGTGTTTATGTTTTATTCTTCTGGTTTCACATTCGTATATCTGCGACTTGGCTCCAGGGAATCACAAGAACGTATCCTGGAACGCGAAAGAAATAGAAGTCACTCTTGTCGATGGTCTGTTTGCATTTAAATATTTCGATTTGTCTATCGAGATGATGCTGATATTTACTTTATCCCCCTTCCTATCTCTCTTCCTCTCGCATTCAAAAATCTTCAGTCGACAAACAATCGAATTTCGCATTGATATTACTTTCCGTTCGCAAATGCACGCGACGTTGTGCAACGTGCTTTAGAAAAAAGAATCAATCATAGATACAATCTGAGATCCAATGTGTCAACGCGAGTGAGTATGTCGCTCCGACGTGTACGAGGATGTGATTTTTCGTAAAACGACGTTCACGGTTTAAGATCGATTACGGTGGACGAAAGAAACTGACGTCCCCGAGGAAGCTAGAGGAGCAATTGGCTTCTTGCTTTCCGAGATATTCGTTCTTTAATGTGCATCCAAGGCAAGATTCATGATATTTCTTTGTCTTGTCGAGGGAACTTTGGATCGTGCAATTTGCGAAATGACGAGAATAAGAAACAAACTGCGCTAAATAAATATATCGTATAGAATTACGAAGAACAGACATACATATACACACATTCAACGTGCATTCGTGCAACACATATATGTCTTTATATATATCAGCCGTTCTAACTGACTTTATTCATTCGATTACTCATTTCAAAATATTCCGTTTGAAGTTTATTCTAACAACTTCCACGTTTCAACGTATATCTCGTTGAATTCCACATTTCTATTTATATATACATGACATTTCTCATTTGGGATTTAAACTTTTAGCTCGAGTCTTAATTTTAGCGGTTTGCTCGGCAGAGCTCGCACACACGTTTCCAAGTTCTGTTTCTACTCGCCCGTTTTATATGCTTGTCTGGTTTGTCTATCGATTTGTATCTCAACGGCTCAAAGAAGTCGCGGCTGTCACAATACGGTCTGGCAGATAAGGAAACGGCTTTTCGTGCCGGCATTTCTCGATATGTAGCTGCGCATTTCATTTTCCGCGTGTCTGTGCGCGCGGTGTCCCGCCGCGCGTATCTCTTTTTCATCTAGAAATTTACCTTCTTCCATTTCCACGCGATGCTCCTGCAATTGCCTTTTATGCGCGATTCATATAAATTGCTACCTTTATCTCCTCTCTTTTGTCCTTTCAACGAAATAATAGAGATTTATTTAGCTATTTGCTAAATTGCTGATGTAACAAGAGGATTATTAAGCAAACGAAGTTTTCGGACCAATACTACCTTATGCGTGGAATAATTTTCTCAGACAAGGAAGGAAGAGAAATTATGTGTACATAACACAACCATTGCAGTTGGAGTGTGGACAAACATGAGGTGTTTGTCTGAATGGAATTCTTATTTATCGCGGGAGATTACATCATTAAGCGCTACACTTTACGTACACAGACCTTATAATTAATTCAAAGTTGATTATGATTTGTGGAAAATCGGAATAATACTTTCTAATAATTCTTCAAATTATAATTCTTAGAATTAATAATTCTAATCTCGAATATCGCAGTAACTATCATCTTTTAAGTAAAAATCAGCTGAGTTGCGCTTATTTGCGTTATAGTAACATTTCGTTGAAGCGGAGCTTATTTGAGATTAAATAAAAGAGAAGATTTCGTTACTCATTTGGAACTTCAAAGATCAAAGGACGTAAAGGGTTCTTCACTTTCAGTCCTTCAATCGTGAATACAAGACTATCGATTGTTCGACGTCTTCGTTACGAAAAAATTTATATCAAGTTACCGAAAGAATCCACAAACGAAAGAAAGTATACACTCTGTGTATAAGCTAATCGACTTTCTTTCTTCAGAGAAATCCTATATCGCGTTTCGTGAGAGTAAGAAAGAGAGAAGGAGAGAGAAAGAGCTCCCGTTTTATTACATACATCCTCGTTGGCAACGGGGTGAGAAAAAAGCAAACGCGTGAGAACGAAGGCCCTGGTTGGAATATACGAGCACTATATTTCGCGCGAAGCTGCTGCAAAGCGAGGATAACCTTGCAGGAAGATTCATTTAAGAGTTTTTGTCGCCTACTCCATCCATTCTCTTTCACTCTTCGCCTAGTCTCTACCGCCGTTCCTGCTTTTTTGGTCTGTTTATTGATCCGCGCTTTCTTTATCCGACGAAAGCGTAATATTAGCTTGGAGAGGTCTAAAGAGTCGAAGCAGAGTCGCTACGGCGAGCCCTTTTCGCAAACACTTGCTTTTCTTTCGCTTGTTGCGCCCACTGGTTTCGAACGACTCGGGCAGCGGCACATCGTCTGTTTCTCCTGCGAATCGATATATTTTTCTCGTGGCGGCGTCGTCTGTTTTTCGGAAATCCACATTTTCTCCGAAGGAAACGTACTGCTTCGTGTCCTAATTTCGAATGGATGGCTGCCCCGGCTTCAGTTATTTCTTGCCGGTGCCTCTGCAACGAGATCGCTTTGCCTGTATTGATCCATTCGGGGAAAACGTCGTCCATTGTGAACCAATTTCAGGGGAGATTAAAGTCAAAAGGATATCCACAAACTTACTTTGCGAAGTCAAAGCGGGACTTTAATGTACGGATGGAAAGGATCGACAGGGCGCAACTTTCGCCAAAGTTTTCGTGCCGTGTTCTCTCGAAGCTACGTCGCATCACGTTTTCTTATATGTTGCTATCTTATATATCCCGTTATTTTCTTTTATGTTGCTATTTTCTCACGGTGTATCTTACCGCGACAAAATTAATGACGGAACCCTCGTTTCTCGTTACATTACCTTTGTTACTGGAAGTAATTCGTTTTGTTTATTTTAAGAGAAACTAGAATATTAGTGTGTTTGTGTTAGTCAGTGACCGTTGCATCGTAAATATTGCAAACATCAATCATTCGTTATTCATGACTGCGCTTGAATGAAAAACAGGTAATTGAATGTAAGTTGAATTCTATTTTAGCATCGACTTCTGCCGTTTTCTAAGGAATATTACCAACATTAATGAGACAGTTGATGTAAAAACGCGAGTGTTTTTTTATGATATCAGTAAAGTCGATTAGTCAGTTGATAATGACTATGCAACGTTTACGATTATGCAACGTTCAATAAAGCAAATGCGGAGAATCAAATAATAAGTGAATTCCCATAACGTTAAGTTAAAAACGGAAAAGTTTTTAACGTTAAGTTAAAGACGGAAAACACAAACATGGACAAATTACTGTCATTAGATTTTGCAATAATTAAAATGTATAAGGTGTCTATAAATTAGGATGTAAGGTGTCTGTAAGGTGTCTGGATTTAGGTATCCGACCTACAGGTAGAACTCGTTTTAAACCGATTAAAAAAATCCTCTATTATTTTATAAATTACAGTAATTATTTCTGCACACCCTTCTCTCTTTTCGATTCATAGTAACAATATCAATCTTCTTACTGTTACAACAGATGAAACGAAAAGAGGAATCTGAATTATTTGATAGCGGATAAAAGAGGTCGCGTGTTGCTTATGTTTGCCATGCTTCAATCGATCGCGATGGTTGGTTCCCTGCAATAGGCAATAAAAGAGCGGCAAAGACGAGTGTGGGAACCGAAGAGATTGCTTTCTACTTCATGCCAAGGAGATTGCTTTTTATTTCATGTCGTTATGTTAACTCATTCGAGAGTTATAGCCGTTTAAAGTCGCGACATTGACGTCAGAATTCGACTCGACGTTAGCGCCATACTGAGAGTACATCTGCTGTTCGCGTAGCCGAAGCGCGCACGTGGCTGAAGCGACCACGCTTGCTTGACATTTATCCTCGCAAACTTTGGAGATAGCGAGACTCCATTCATCAAGCCACGTGACTGACTGTCGCGATACTAAAAGCTGTTAACTATACTTGCGGGATTCTCCCTAATTTTTGCGTAATTCGTAGCCGCAGCGAGCTCTTTCTCGAAGTGACCATCCTTGTCTATGTCCCGAAATGGGGATAACAAACGTCGCTTCTCAAAATAGCGAAATGCATTTGATTTACTCACGCGTCGCACCGTGACCTACCCCAAGCGTCGCGTCGTTACCCTACTAATCCCTTAACGCGCTGGCGACGCTAATAGGTTAACGCCGGTCGATCGAAAACGCGGATCGATACGAACATCAATAATTCCAGTTGTAGACGTCGTAGCGAGTTGAAACTGTTGGAAAGGGGAAATTAGCGCGCTTTCGATAGACGTGAGATCGTTCTTCCATGAAATATGAAAGGATTAAATAGCGTAATCATGTATATACGAAAGACATCGCTTTTTATGTTTGCGTAAAAGTGTACATTAATCTATGAGAAAACATGATGATTAATATATGAGTGTACATTAATCTATGAGAAAAACCAGTGGGAAACCTTGATTTGAATTTGTAATACGGAACGTCAGTTTTGTGCTTTTCACGGTTATAAAATGCGATTTCATTACTATTCTGTGTATCTAACAGCGAATGTTTTACTGTTCAATAAATTTAGCTCTGGTAACAACAACGTTAGTTGATCTTCGTTTGACTAATACGTTTTAACTGGTACAGTTATATTTCAGCTGATGCGGCTGATTCTTTTTCTGCGTGTGGATTTAGGTGTCCGAGCGCTCGTGTGCATGTACAGTTCGTTAAACTGACTAGAAAAATACTCTACCAATTTGCATGTAACCACGATAATTTTTGGAATTTTAATTGAAGAAAATTGATCAATCAACGCGCGCAATGCGACGAGATTTTCGTTAATATTTCGATAATTACCGTGGTACTTTATGAAATGATAAAAAAATGTTTTCCATTCAGTTTAACGAATTCTACTCGCTACACGACAGACGGACACTTAAATCCAGATACCCTGTATACGTGGCGTTGCTTTTTGCGCGATGGCCGAACAGAATCTTCTTTTACCAGCTCACTTGTTTTCTTTATTTCTTTAGCGTAAGAGTCCTCAAATATAACGTTCTTTGCCGAGAAAGCAATAAGACTCCAAGCCGCTGTGCTGCACCGCGGTAGTATTTCAAGCAATAAAGAACGAACAACCGGAAAATAATCACTCGCTCTCGCGCTCAATAACACTGACGTCTAATTTTTCCATTCTGTTTTTATTCAATCACTCTCGCAGTCACATGGGAACATTTTTGCTGTATTATTATTATGTCCCGGTAAATTTTTATTGTTATACACGATGCACGCGATACGTTTATTGACATTGGTCCCGTGTTTCCCCTTAGCAATTATTCGTAGATAGTCGAGTCGTGGTTATTTATTAACTTTCAACGTCAGATATCTAAACAATCGAGCTTTGAATAAAATATCTATTAAAATACAGTCTTCTTTTAAAATCCATGGGAAGACATGAAAATTGTATCAAATTATATCCGGATGGAAATTTATCTTCATTATCAGCGTAACTTTCAGGAAAACACCAGAGTCGTTTGATACATTTTTGATCCGGATTAATATTAACGAGTAAGTTTAAAATTTAAATATGCGATATCTGCCTGATATTACGGTTTTATCAAGAGCAAACTGATTCACGTCTCCAGGTAATATTCTGTTTAGACTCAGCTTCTGCTATACTTCGCCACCACGGACCTTCGGTGTATACGCCGTCGTACTTTTACGCGTCTGAGAATTTTCTTTACCTTGTCGTCATTTATTAACGTATTTTCCCACCGCGCTCATGTTCCTCGTATGCCCGTTTTTTCACACGTGTGCCGCAGTGTTTGTTAGACGCAGCGCTACCTCGAAAGCAGTAAATTCGCGCACTCTAACAGTTACCAACTGCCTCGAAAAATACAGAGGAAAGCTTTCAAAACACTCGTCGCGATAGTACTGCCTGGCGTGTTTTTGTGTCATTTTATCACGTTTCTTCTGCACGCTGTATGACCCTGTCACACGATCTCAGCGCTTGTGCATCGTCGTAATTTTGAATTTCGTAATTGCTTCACCTGAGCCGTCGCCCGCAAGCGTCGATAACGCCGCGGGTCCTAAATCACCCGAGAGGATTTGAAAAGACCAAGAAAATAAATAAAAAGAAAAGACATAGAAAAAAGATAGAAAGTTGCGGCGAATAAATTGCACTATCTCATGCAGTTTCACATATGCCGAGCGTTTTCAGGCGAACAGTTTATGAGAAAATAGTTACAAGGGTGTTCATTGATAAAACTAATATATTAACTCGATTTTCTTATCAGCATGACGTAACTCCATGACGTAACTCATCCGACGCGCTTAAAAGTCGATTAAACTCCGTGTTTAACGTGCGATGAATTTAACAGATACCTTCAAAAACACAGGGCACACGTGTATGTGTGTGTGTGTGACATATTTATATTATATATATATATATATATATATATATTTCGCCGTCGCCGCGCTCACTCTGTCCTATCGATTTTATCGCCTACCGTATATTCGCGCGGTCTACGTCTTTGTCACACGCATATTACGCTACAACACGAACGCGCCAGTTCGGTTTTGTTTCTCCGGATAGTGTTACCGTCCCTTTGTATGCCTTTGAGCGCACTATGAATATGCGCACGCGTGCGCTTTGTGTCGCGGCAATTTCGTCCTTTTGATTGCTTTGTCACTCATCGCGATTGTCTTTGTCGCGCCTCGCTTTTTAGATGTCTTTGTCCCTCGTTTGATTCCTTCATCCATTACCGTTGCTGCTTGTTTATCCTCGCCCAACGTTATTCGCTCTCATCATACCATCTCCTCCTTCTCCACCTCCGTCTACTCTATCAGCTCTACCTGCACAACCCTTTGTTTCGCGTTCTATGCATTCGTTTGTCTCTCTGTCGCAGATATCTACGCCACCCCCCGACAGGACAGGAAGGAAAGTCGCGGAATGGATAATGTATTTCCGTACATTTATCTATTTACGTATCCATTATCTGCGTATCGCGTGGTACTTCCGGCCCAACCTTTCAGTCTTCGTGAAAGGCGAAGTAGCGCAAACTCCAGTCGTATATTCTTTCTGCGCGGTCTCGTGTATTGTCCGCTGTCTTAATGAAATTCCTGGTCACCTTTCGTCAGCAATGTATTCGCGTGTTTCCACCTAAGTTTGCAATTGTCTCTCTTGCGAGCCAGGACAAACAGGTGGGGCAGGACAAAGCGAGTGCAACATCTTCGCAATTGTTAAACGACTACGCGCGAGCTGAGATATCGTTGGACCTTAAGACCGTTGTAGCATGAGGGATTTATTTGCGGCGGAGCTCTGTGCAATCCACGTATATTCTCGTGCCGTAGTCTAACGCGGTTGTTAATGAGCTCTCGATATATTCCCGTCGAAGCGTGTTGCAGGATGAATCAAACAGAGTCGGTAGAGTTGGGAAGATTCAGCGAGACAAATGGGAGTAATTGAAAATTTCAAGAGACTGGCACAGAACTTGGTCTTTTGATCATCCCGGAGCCTGTATCGTGAAAAGCAACGCGTTGTAAAAACTAAAAATCATTTAGAGGCGATGTAGATTGTATCTATTCAACCGTTGATCGATCGGTTGACTTGAAACTCTTTTATATCGTTGTTACATCATGCGTCAAACATATCACGTTTATCAGAGAACAACGAGTTTTCGATATATTTTCCGAAAATAAAGAACATTCAACGCGCGAATTTTAATCTTGGTTTACCGAGGAGCCATGTGCACTGGAAATGACAGTTCACCGCGGAGAGAAGAAACAGGAGCGACCGGTGTGGTTGTATCGGCAACTACAAATCCACTTTTCAAAGCGATATTCGAAACGGAAATCGCAAAAAAAGAACAAAAAAAGAGGAAAAAAACTGATATTTTCGCACAAACGGCTAGGAAAAATTGAATGTCAGGGAATTACTAGGAAGCGCTACTACTCTGATCGAACTTCCATCGAGAAAAAAAAAACTGGCAGCAAAGTGGTCGACGAACTCGCTGACGAAGGAACGAGTGAGTGACTCCCGGCGTATACTCACTACACGTACGTGAAAGAACGAGAATCCGATAGACGATCCGGATAGACGATCCAGTCGTTCTTGTCGCCGGCGACGCGCTCGTATTGGACTCGCTGATCGTCAATAGTTTCGAACTTGGAACACGGATCGCAGGAATGAAGAAACAGATTCTCGAAGCAGAATCAGGTAGGAAAGCATAGCGAGCTGATGCGCGAAAAGAACGAGAAAGCGGGAGCGGCGCGAAGTAAGAGAGGGTGAGAAAGAGGGAGCGAGACGGGGCACGCGGGCTACGTCACGGAAAATCGATAGGAGAAGAGGGTAGCGCATACCTGGGGAAAACGAAGGCGCAAAAGTTCGGCGATAAAATCACGGTTGCGGAATATAGCGAACCCTGAGCCGGACTGTACGCGCCTCGCTAACTCGCGTATCGAGCTTATCCCACGCTGAAATCAGAAAACGCGCTTGAGTCTGGGCCGGATTGTAAAAACGGGTGATAAGATCCCCTCGCACGATTTCGTTATGAGGGTAAGAAGTATCCAAGTACGGCGCCTACCCACTGCGAAGTGCCCGCGAAGCCTAATTCTGAATAGAGTGCGGCGGCCAATGAAATTGGAGTTTTCATCGCAACCGGCGGCGAGTAGACGACATGATCTACGAAAAATCTCGAGCGGGAGATCTTTATTATGCTTATTTTGCATATTTCTTTTCACATAGATCGCTCGATACGCGTGTCCGGAAAACAATGACTACTTTGTCTTCGTAGCGAGAAATAAATTTCTTAGTTTGACTTGGCGGAGAACTTCATCCAACGAGGATGAATTTTAATATTTCTTAAACCGCTTAACTTCGGAGAGTTTGTATTAACTCACAAACTGAAACAAAAATATAATAAACTAAAGGTCAGCAAGTTTATATAGAATGCCGCTTGACGTGACTGAGACGTTCTCGAACAATGGCGAGCGCTACTTTGAAAGTTTTAGCAAATAAAAAATGTTTAAACAATCTCTTTCTCTCCCTTTTTAAATTGTCTACGTTTTTGAAAAAAAAAAATATATGCACATAAGCATTGCGAAACAAATTAGCGACTTCTTAGTAAACTTTATTGTTGTTACACACTGGACGTGGTAAAAAATATGAAAAATTTCAAATTCGCACATCTGCGTATTAATAAATATGTAGAACGTCAAATCTCATGATTAAACGAATACTTTTTTGTCGAATGTCAGGGATGTCATAATGACGTTAACTTTCGTGCCGAAATTGATCCTCTCGAACATTAGCGTGCTATTTTATTCTCCGGTCTCCCGCCCATCTGGGATAGTGTCGATGCGGGGGCGAATTAACGATTTTCCAGTTTGAAGGGAAGAAACGCTCCAGAGAGCGTAGAATGATTGAATGTCCCGGGGGATAGTCCACCCCTTGCGTTTCATCTATAACCTAATGCGGGAAGTACGCCGTACTTTCTCGTCCCTCTTTCTCTTCTTCTTTCTCTCTTTCTCTTTTGTGGATCTCCGTGAAATGCATTTCAGACAGAGAAAAGTGCTTTTTATAGCAATACCAGGTCGTAATTCCGACTACTTAACAACGCGATTGAGAGGCAAATTTAATACCTCCGACGAATCTCTACGAATAAAGGATGCACGAGATTGAATGGAAAAGTTAAAGATGCACACACATACATCCCTACTGAGGTTTTATATTTCTATACTTGCATAAAACTTCGAGAAGTACCCTGAATATTCTGTGCGAGTTGTCTTCTACGAATAGTATTCTCCAAACTAAAGTAAAGATTCGTATAGCTTTTATTTTACTTTTTTAAGAATATGGGAAACTAAACTCGTAGATCTGCACTTGCTTATTCCGCCTTGTATTTAATGGTGGGCAAGTTTTTTCTCGACCAAGAAGCAAGCAGCTTTTTGATGACGGTGATAAAACAATATTGCAGCATCGTCATCCGATATTAGAAGCGGCGGGAGTTAGTTTCACTACGATTCTGCACGTTTCTTCTCTCGTAAAACGTTCCGGTATTTATTCCGCGATAAAACGTATCCAAAGATCGCGATCCCAGGATACGCATGTCTAAAAATTGATTTTTATACGGATAGAGAAAAAGGCTCACGTCGCAAAGATAACGCGCCTTCCCATTCGACATGAAATCGTGAAGGACGAGAAAGTGGATTTCATCGAATGAAAAAGAGAGAGGGAGAGTGTGTGTGTGTGTGTGTGTGTATGTGTATATGTGTGTGAGAGGGAGAGGAAAAACAAGGAGAAGAAAAGAGCAAATAAAAGGAAAAAGAGCAAAAGGACGCGTAAAAGCAGCAGAACTTTAATTACTTCGGTAAAGTTTTCATGTTAGCAATTGCTTTCAATTTTACAATTCGCACGTTTGCTTTATCAAGGAAGATCTCGGGAGAGCGCAGTGCGTGCGACGCGGACGCGACGTGTGGAATTGTTAATTTTTTTAAAATCATCGTCACACATTCGCGCAAACTTACACACATACACCTTCGTCTCGTTACAAGCTCAAATACTTTCGTGTTTTTTTAAGGATCGCCCGACACGAGCTTCACGGCGGACAAGCACGACCGCGCAAGCTCGCGCTAAAGTGATATAACGTGTAAGAAAATAGACGATCTCGCTTACCTTATATTTCACCGTGATGCGAGGCAGTATGATGAAGTGCGGGAAAGTCATCACTACTGGCCCTGTGTATACAGGGTGAGCCACTTAGCATCACCGTGTGGAATAATTCTTTTACCGCCTACGTGGCGTCAAAGAGAGACTTAAGAAAAAATTTTATGATCATATTAGGGACGCTCGTTATATAAAACGAGACTTTGAGCTATTCTGCGTCTACTATGAAATCCCAAATTAATTTGCTCGTATTTTAATATTTTTTTTACACTACGGAATACGTAATATTGTGAGAATTTGAACAATAAACATTCGTGTATAAAAGCATGCTGTTGTACGCTCTTTCATACGAATAAGTGTTTTTTTCCCATTGATTTGAGAATAATAACGAGTTATGGACGAAAGTAATATTGAACATTAATCTCTTATCAGTACGTAATGCGCAAAGTGCCCTTCTCGTCACGCTGACTTGCGCGAAGAAAAATGAAGATGTATGATTTCATATTTCACCGTTCATCATTTCACGCTCGAGACTCTGCACTTATTAAACACGGCAATAAAGGCTAAATACTAATATAATAGTTAACATGCACATGACAAGCAATTACCATGGTCTTTATGATTCAATATAGAAGTTTCAAAGTAGAAATGACTTTTGCCGATTATATTCCGCTTAACAAATTCGACAAAAATGTACACGTAAATAAAAGTTTTGGAATAGTTGCAGAAACGATATTAACAACTAGGAAAGAGTGGAAAAGTAACTTGGAGCAAGAAATCTAATTAACTGCTTTGAAAGTGCCAACGGTGGAAAGAGAGAGAGAGAGAGAGAGATCCTCATTAATTAAACATAAATTTAAATAATTGAAAATATCAGGTAACAGATAAAAGAATAATAACGTTACAAAGTAACTCTGATAATTCTGCGATTACGAACTAATAAAAAACCACTTAAAGATCTCAAAGCCCCTTTCAGGTTCGGATAAAGAATTTGTACGATCCATAAGCATATGAGAGCACGTAGGAGCACGCAGGAAATATCGACAACGGGAATACGTTAACGCGTCAGGGCATTGTGAGCGCGCGATAGAAGGCGCACGATAAAGCGTCTCAGAGTGCGTTGAAATGAAACGTACGCCTTAATAAATCAGGTGAAAGGTGATTCGGGCCCTTTGTGCATTCGCAATCGTCGGCACGAAAGGGAATGAAAAAGCTGATAAAGGAAAAGCCGGTACATACGCGGCATATAAGTCTCGGGAGTACCTCGGATCCATTCGACATTCGATTCCGCGAGGTAATCTCGAGTGGGTGCGTGATTTAGGGGAGAAATCGCGAAGTCGAATTTCAAATCAGCCTGCTGGAG
The DNA here is from genome assembly GCF_010583005.1 of Odontomachus brunneus. Lineage (NCBI taxonomy): Eukaryota > Metazoa > Arthropoda > Insecta > Hymenoptera > Formicidae > Odontomachus > Odontomachus brunneus. Next base: position 370,822 of record NW_022639495.1, on the reverse strand, counting down.
TTTACGCGAGATACGCGTAAACTTCATACGAGAAATTTATATGCCGGAAAATCGCCTTATAACTTACAGTTACACCGAATTAATCGCTAGCAATGATCTAATTGAGGTCCTTACGCCTCACGTCAAGATTCGTTAAAATAAGCGTTTCGGTCTCTTCAGCGAAACGCGATTCGTGAATCTTTCAAAGTCTTGTGGTAAAATCTCACTGACACGTGCATAGTCGACGAGCGGTATTAACACGCGTTTGACGTCACCGAAGAGAACAGAATATATGAGCGTATCAACCATTCGCGATACGACCTATTGTATAGTTTCATACTACGTTCCGATCAAACGGTACACATTCATTTAGCCTTCAATTGCGCTATGATCTAAAGATTTAGAAGTGACGTTTAAAAAGCAACGGAAAATTTGACGGAAGATTTTCACACGATACTATGGATGATCCCGATAAGCTTCGCTCTAACTGCTCGTTCACTAATTTCGCATTTCGCGCGCATTACGAGATCATCGCGTACATGACAAGCGCGAATTTCTGGATCATAAAAATTAGATTCCACCGTAAACTATGCGAAATGCACACTAATACGTATGATAGCTGGACATTTTCCGTGCGACGCACGGGGGCAGAGGGTGTTCTGAAAATCACACCAAGTAGTTTCGCGGCTGAAAGTGGCGTGAGCGTGTGCATGCCGTGGCGCGAGTTTTAGTCCTTGTGGTTTACTATGTATGCAAATTGGACTCGCCAATTTCTGTAACTTCATCTTACGTACGGATGAAATACGCCTGTTAACCGAGACTTGAACACTTCGCCTCCTCGTATTATATTCAATTAAAACTTGAGCGCGAAAGTTTCTTTCACGCTAAGAGATAGTCATCAAGTGACGCGTTTTCTTCGCGGAAACTCCAACTTGTAATTACAGACGTGAAGTCTGATAAACACTCGGGCCGGTGGTATATATTCATCGTATGCGCGCCGTTTAGACGATTCCCAAAGCTCCGGCAACGCTCTGTGCACAAACGCGCGAATTTCCCTTCACTATTTGCTAATGCTTCTTGCCTCGAACCCTATTGCTTCTCTTTTCATCAACGTTTCTTTTTCTGTTCTATTCTTTCCAACGAATAAAAACGCAAAAAATTCTTTGGTTTAAAAATATAAATTAAATGCATTCTTTTTGACATCGCGCATTACTTTTGTTTCTCTTAGCCGATTCTGCCGTACGCGCATCAATCTGTATGTTTCAAACTGTAACGTTAATCGCCTAGACGTGTAGTTGTTGTAACGAGCGCGTCTCTCTCTTCCCTCCGGGAGTGCACAAAAGCATCAGCTGGAACTGCAGCACTTTCAAATAAAAACGTGCCTTCGTGCGGAACGGATTACGCCCGCAGGCAAGACTATATTTTTAGTTGATATAAGAGAACGTATTTGGCTAAATCAAATCAAGATTGCCAAAGAAATATATTCTACTGGATCGTTTTTATGTGCTCTATAATTATGTGAATGTAAAGAGATTGCTAAGATATTCTTACTCTTTTCGCGTTAAGATGTTTGACTTATTCTCTGCTTCGAAAATAACTAGTCAAGTGAAACACGGGATTTATTTTAACCCCAAAAACGATGAATTGAATAACGCGCAAGTTTTAGTTCAATAAGATGTTACATGCAGAGAATATCGTAGTAAAAATAATAATATAATTTTAGTAGTTCGGGAATAGACTGGCAATATTACTAATAAATTATAATAAAACCATTACGAAAATTATAATAAAACATAGTAAAAATAACCATAAATATGATAACTCTTATTATATCTATAATTATTTTTGCTATTTTTATTATTTATTATAATTTTCGTAATAGTGCCAATCTATTCCCGGACTATTAAAGTTGCAGAATAATTTTTACTATAATATTCTCTCCGTGTATAAATATGTTTTGTTGCGCTCTCTAAATATACTCTAAATATATAGAGATCATTGATCTCTAAATATACTTAGACTTTCTATAGATTATCCTTAACAAGATATCATAATATTATAATATTATATGGTTAAAAATATGGTTAAAAATAACATATAATACATATGTCATATAATACAATACATACATATAATACAAAATAATTCAAAATTATCGGAACACTATTCAGAGTTTTACAAGGCAGTGTAGAACTCTCCTTACTCTGTTCGTTGAAAATCGATGCGATTTATTATTACGCATGCACTACGTAAAAATACACTCTGTGAGTGTTTGAATTCAACACTCACCATTTCACGATGACATCCAGCAATATCCAGCGAGGTTCATCGACGAAACTAGCTGCTGCATTCCGAATTGCGTAGTGTCCTCTATCGTCCCATTGACTGTCGCTTGACTTTATTGCACTCGCGACGGGGTTAATATTTGTATCTTTAACGACGTTTTGTGAATATTTCGGCGACACATTAATGATTTTTACGACGTAATTTACGAGTACGCTTAACAAATTCGTTTGATGATCGATCGTGGATGACCAATCGATTCAGTGAGCACACTCGCGGTCAATATTAAACTTCGTTATTTTAGGAAAACACTCTCGCGACTCGCATAAAATACTCATGAATTGAAAACCGATCGCACCGTGATCATAAAACCGCCATTCAATAATTCGTGCGCGAACAACGTAATCGAAGATGGCGTGAATATCTCACGCACACGATGACTCCGCAATAGCCATCGAAGAAGCCGCAACTTAGGGAAGATTATTCCCCAATACAGTTCCGCAATATTTTTGCAAAGTTTACTCCGCAGTACTTTAGCGAAGTTTATGTTTGTAGTAGTTTCTCGAACATAATTTATCGAGAATCGCGTATGAAATACGATTTTGCGACGCAAACGTGTGAGCATAGACAATCGGGCACTAAAAATCGCATTAATTTTGACTTACTTTAAAGTGAAAACTACGAGTTTTATGAATAAAGGACTAGAACAAAATATTTGCGTATTCTTGTAATAAATAGTTGTCATGGTACAACTAATTCTATCTCTTCGGGAACGTATTCGAAGTACGATAAATCCCGTCATTTCGGGAATGCATTCGCGACTTGCGAACCGTGTGTAAAAAATCGCGAGCTAAAAATTGACTGTATCTATCATGAAATCAATTACTATTAAATAAAATTGATTCACAAAATACATCATCGAAGCTACTTTCTCAAAATTTTAATCAATCACGAGATTCTTCCCTATGAAACATAAACGAAAGCAACGCGAATGTTCGTACAAGAATTCTAAGAAGCTAATGTCCATGATAATTATCTATTAACGCGAGCAAAATAATAGCGTGTTCCGCGAGCAATAGCGCAATTCTGGTGCGCATAATAATATATAATAATATATAATGTTCAAAACAATTAGGAGATTACAATGAGTGTATAATTTTGATGAGTAATTTAGTAAATCAAGAATCAGATTTGTAATAGTAAATAGTTAAACTCTCTATCACAATTTATACAAACATATTCATAAAAATTGACAAGATTATATACATAAAGAATTATTTACAATATTTTCTAGGTAATGCAGCATTTGAAGAAACGATCTCCTAATTATTTTAAACTATATTTCGTGCAATGGCACGCATACACTGAGAAAAATACATGTGACTATAATTACACAGTAAAATAATTAAATTGAGGAAAATAATTGTTGTAGTAAATGAAATTATAACATTAATAAAAATAATCTAATATATGTACGCATACTGCGGTTGTTAATTTTTATTTGAACAAGAAGAAAATATATGATTTAACTGGTTGACATTAAAAATAATTATTATTTTAATAAGATTAATTTTTTAGTAAAATTATTTTCTCTCAGTACAAGAGGGCAAAAATGTAATATGCAAAAATCTACAAGTAAATCGCATCAATTCCAACGAATCTTATAAATATCCGCCACCTTAAATCTCGTTACCTTTCGAAAAATATTTTTCTCACTCACTGAAGTACCAGAAGACAGAGTTGGCCACTTTCTGTAATAAAAAGATATAACGTTACTAATTGGATGAAAGATCTTTCGTTAAACAACAAGTAAAAGTTAAATAAAGTTCGTTAAGCATCGCAATTCAATGACTTTTTATGCTCCGGCAACTATATATATATATATATATATATATATATATATATATATATATATATATATATATATATATATATATATCCTAGATATATAACTAGGAGAATTATATAACTCCTAGACTATAATTAGGAGTTAAACAGAATACAAGAATGTGCTGAATTTACCTTGGAGCCGACCCTGCTGGGCCCGAACCGGATCCTCCGATACCGCACCCACCAAAATTGCATCTCCAGGAAGCTCATCCATTGTAATGGCCACAATTTCCGCTAGATCTAAAACAAAAACAAGTTTACTAGTTAGTAATATGAAAACATAGTAACATGTAAACATATTAAGATTCAGTGTATAATTTTTTTATAAGTTAGTAAAAATATAAAATAAACCTCACCCTCTAAAGATTCTAAAATAAATCTATAGATTTCAAATAGATTCTAGAAAATATCACTGTTTAAAATGATTCTGAAGCGCGATAAATTAATACAACGTGTATCACGCATACGCTTTGTCCGACTCGGAATATTCGGGAATCGCGTGCGACGTCTCCCGACCTCCTCCTCGGCACGTCAAGGACTGTTCTGACAGTTCGACAATTCTGTACATATGTTTGTTTTGATCCTGGAGTCACATTACTTTAAGTCTACGGGATACTGGATACGCCAAATCATCGTTACGTTACTAATCCGTTAATCTAACATTCTTCTATCATAATATTGAATTATATATTGTTTAATGAAATTTTAATTTAATTTTTCCTTGATATTTAAACTGTCGAAATAATTTCGACATAATTTCTCGCGGTTATTTACGCTAACCAACTGAAATAAACAACAATTTACATCGAGACTGAGATAGTCGGTCGTCATTGCGGAAAACAAAGATAACAATGAGATAACACACTCTTTTAAAGACTGGATGTAATAATACAGTTTCGTATGACGCAGACGCATTTTTTATTGTTATTTCACGCGAGGTATGTGCTCACGTATAGCAAAATATAAATTACCGTCAGCGTTCACTTTTTCATGTCCAATTAATATTTTATACATTATTCATCTCTTGCATGACAATCTCATGCGCGCAAATGTAATTTTACTTCGAGAAATGCTGCAAATAAATTGCATATTATCATTATTAATCTCGTAATCTTTTTTCAGTTGTTAAATGGATATTTTCACGGAGCAGCTGTTCCGTTCGCGCGTCGAACGAGACGTATTTGTTGAAAACTAGGCAATACGTTTCTACGTTCTTGTTCCAATCCGATTTATCTGTCTCGCAGTCTCTTATAAATTCTTGGACTCCCGCGGGGATCCGAAATCGCGAAAACCTGCATCTCCACTACATCGTATCTCCCCGTGTTCGCCAAAATCGCATTACTTCACGTCGCCTGTGTGATTTTCCCGGCTGGCGGAAACCCGAAAGATCTACTAGTGCATTTACGTACACGCTTGTGTAACGTGTTGCTTAAAAGCTGCCGTGTAATATAGTTACTTTTATCGATTACTATTAAACGTTGAACTATATGAAACACGTGACGAGAACAAACAATATAAAGAAACAAAAATAAATCGTGATAAAAAATTAAAAAAATCTAAAATATCTTTTACGTAACATATAATTTATGTCTAACGTATTACGTAGCAAATTTCATTTTTTCAATACTCTCTTTTTACGTACGGAAAAAATCTTCCTTTTTCGTTTCCTGCGGAGGGAAAATTTACATGAGACTGAAACAAGCGGTTCCAGACTTGTTTTTTCGTTTTTGCCAGTGTGACATTCAGACAAAAATTAAAATAACACGAAAGGTGTTAAAGCTGGAAAAGATCTATGTGTTAAAAATTCCAAGCTCTACTGACGCTGGAAAACAGAAATAGGAAATTTCCAAGTTTAATCTAATAATTTTCATGCCTCTCTCTCTTTCTCTCTCTTTGTGTATGTGCACGCACAAAATATAAAAGTGTCACGCGCTGCAAATTACATTTCCTCGTGGTTACCGTTTGATATATTTCAAGAGAAACACACAAATGTGCGCGCACAATTTGTCGAAAAAATCCCGTGAGCGATCAAAACTCGAACCAGGTCGTCACGCAAAGCGGATTCGTTTGCTATCATTTTCGTCCGAAATATCAAGTTGTGTCGATATCGCGATCGCGAGGCGTCGATAGCTCGTCTCACCCGCGTCATATTACGTGATACGCTGCCCGCTAACACCGACACGCTTATCCGACCCGATTGGGGTGTGTTAGTGCCCTCAGAATGAAATTCTCTATGATGGATCTGAAACCACTAGAGAATATATACCCAGGCTATCCCGCCGTCGCTATATATCTCCAAGGAGTACACGTCATTTACGTAGCACCGAAAATCATTCGAGTTCTTGCCACGACAGATTTGTAATCGCATCACGAGTTTTCTTGAATATTGCCGGCGCGATAGTGTATCACCGAAAATTATGCGAACTTCGCGAGCAGAGTTCGCTTCTCTATCGTCACGTCGAACCAACTTTATCGTATCCTTCCTTGATATCCGTGAAAAGACTTTTCTCCACGTAATCCGCGGCGCAGCCGGCTTATCTTGCATTCTCGCGCGGGTTGCCTTTTAAAGCGCGAAATTAAATAAAGTTGCTAAGACCAATCGCACCCGCGGTTTTCCACAACTTTTCGCGGCGATTGAAATCCGCGAGATAACTTGCGCCGCGAGCGCATTAACAATTTTGCACGGTAACGGGCTTTGGGATTTTATCGAATTATTATAAATTTTTAATACAAAGTAGAGAGACATAGCGCGTCTTTTGTACCGTCTTCTGCTTGCCAGTTATCGACATCATTTATTCCACTATTCTTTCTCGTACAATTGACAGTGCACAACTGAAAGGTATTATTATGTATAATATGTGCCAGGCTTTCACAATAATATATTTATCAAAACCATGGAATTTCTCATTTTTTACATAGAAACGTGAACAATATATCTTTAATCAAAGGAATACTTCTAACAAGAATAGCTATCTATCTATCGATGGTGAGGCAAATAGGGGAGACTGTAGGGGAGTATTTGACAACCAGGGTAAGTTGGCAAAAATCGATTATTTTTACTGTTCTTTAACAGATTTCAGAATCAAGCAAACAGGAATTTCAAAGCCATCTTCCATATGTTTAAAAATCTCGTTTAATTTTGTAACTTATTAGAAAATACTAGAAATAACAGGTTTTGCCAAATCTCCCCCCTAGCCAACTAGCTCCGGTCTTCCCTAACTCCTTGCTAACAGACTAATGTTTGTTTCTACCAACTTTGGTTTCAACGGAATTGACTAATCGCATCTGTTAATTCTGACAAAGAGAAATACGATTGGTTAATTCCGTGGAAATAACCAGCCGATTAAGTTAACCAAAGTTGGTAGAAACGGGCATAACACTATCTACCAAGACTCGACGTCACGAATATCTCCGTTATATTATCTATCTCTCTGACTACTATCATATTTCTAAGCCCGATTAACACTTCTCACGATCATCCGGTTCTATTGCTACTCGAATGAGTCGATAGTAATAACAAGTGTAATAATAAAAGACGCCTACTCGACACGTCGCGACAAGCACCGGTTGGATATATCGAGAAACGAAGAGTTTACTTACCAATAAACGTTCTCACACGATACGCCCTGACGATCGCACATCGCTATCTCGGCACTCCCGATAGTTATTTCTGCACGACACTCGCGTTTGACGGAGAAAAACGCGCGAAACACGGAGCGATGTTGATCGATGTGTCAATGCCGGTTGCTCGATACAAAAGAAAGATGGCCGTGCCAAAAACGCGCACGATTGCTGCGTGCGCTAACGACGCCATCTATAGGTTCAATTTCGCGGCTCTCTTACCACTTGATAGATCGATCGAATCGATGGATTGATCAACTCGATAGATCGATAGTGACCGATCAGCCACAATCGTTTTTGACCATGCATTTTTCGTTAATGTTAATTAATCTAGAAAGTAGGAATGTACTTTCCGGATTAATTAACAGCCATAAGAAATACAGTTAGGTACGAATGCGGCTGGTTGAAAACTTTTAGTAACTATCGATCTGTTGATAGTAAAGTATTCGCAGAACTGCGCGCACGATCGCAATATGTTATATATACGTGATATATGTATACGAGTACATTTTAATACATTTGGATAAGAACATAGAGATTGGAAAATTTTATTGTGTGATATATTAAGTATCGCTTTACTTCGAAAATTTCGTACAATATATAACGGAATTATATATTATTACGAATATGCACGATCAAGAATAGACTGCTGATGTTGGACTCGATATATTATCTGATAACCGATAATCCAGTCAAACCGGCAACTGATTGTCAGAAGCGGGTGGACGTTGGGAATTTAGTTCCTAGTATGGTTTCTAGCAGTGTTCCCTAACACATGACTGATCGTAAAAGCACGCATCACGTGAATATCAGTCTTTACATTCGCGCGGCTAGGATCAGCAGGCTCCCGTGACTCCCGCTGCGGCCTGGCGGGAAACACGTAGCACCGAAGAAACTCGAGGCTGACCCAGCTCCGTAAAGCTGACTCCTTCGAATACGACTGCTGTTTCAGCGGGCACGTTTTTCCATTGTTACGTGATGGTTGTGCCGACCTCGGGAGCGCGAAGGACGTACGTGGCCACGGGGCCAAAGGTTATAGTGCTACAGGTGTGCCGTGTGTAGCACCGTTGAGGTATAACGCTTTATGACACTGCCACCTCCATCACCGTACCGACGATAGGTGCTCCATGGGTCTGATTGTTACGGATTACTGCATTATCGATCCTTCGTCCTCTCTGAAGCGATCAGCTTCGATGACGGCTCTCTTAAGATCGAGATTTCACGCGCAACGTCCTGTCCACGTCGCATATCCACTGAAATGCATTAATTGTTCGCGCGATTGTGAGCTCCATGTGCGTATCTTCGATTGAAAACGCATTAACGTGGACGCGAGATTAATTTAAGAAAATGATTATTTGATCTGAAGCAACTACTCTGTACTTCTGAATGAAAATAATCTCGTGATGTATATTCGCGAGAATAATGAACTACAAACTTTGTCGATATAACATAATCTCGCGGTGTACTTACGAGGGAGAAGCATTTGCACCTGCGAGTTTAGAAACGCGCTGATTGAAGTACCGTTTCGCAGAATGCTGTTTCACGTTACGGCTCTATTTTGCAAAACCCACCGACCCCTGGCAGTAGCCGCTTTTATTCGCACCGGCATTGTATACGGCGAGTAATGTCTGGCAATAATTTTACAGTGCACTTGCGTACGGGGCGGAGGTTGCATTTAGTGTAACCGTTCGAGAGATTTATCACACGGCGCGGCTTTCTTGTTCTCGCGGCATTCGCATACAGCATTCACGTGCTCGCGGCAATTAGAGCGTAAAGGCGTAAGAGTATTCCGTGAGTACTTTTATTCCTGAAAATACGTGGGAGATTTCTACGTGTCCGTCTTTCTCCGAGAAAATGTATTGCCTATTCATAATTTCGCGAGAAAAATAATAATCTTATTTCGTTGTAGGGAATGGTATACCTGCAAATCGGATTTGCTTATTCACGAAACATCAAAGGTCGAATCAATCGGTGAGAGGCGAATGTTTTGCCTTTGGAACCCTCTCGCAGATTCTTCTCGTTGATTCCGATATTCTGACGTAAAAGTGGGTCACGCGGATGTATACTTTACTATATTTTTACGACGCATACGTGAATAGTTACTCTGCCAGCGTTTAATGCGCAAAGCGTAACATGAACCGTTGGTCTTCTAAAGTCGCCTGAATTCATAGGGTTTCTTATGTGAAATAAAAGTGTCAACTCGGCAACGCTTTGCCGCGCCGTTATGCGAGTGGTGCTAAATACGCAAAATAGGAGATGAGAGTTAGTTTTAATCACGCTGCTATCCACAATCGCAGACATAAAGCGTAATTGTATATGAATAATGCACCCGTCGGTCTTTTCCCGAGGAAAAATATATTTTAATTGCAGCGATATTCGTAACTTTAAATTCAAAACGCGCGATAGACACGTTTGCAATGTATATTTTTATCCCCAATAACAAATTGAAAATTAAACGGATTTTCTTAAATCACACAGTATATCTCTCTTTTCATCAGACTAGTAAATATTCACAATATATAATATTTATGATAAAGTAAGTTTGTACCTACAAATGTGAAAATGTGTACAGATATATGTAAAGTGTATAGAAAAAGAATGTATTCACGCATGAAGATACGTGTAATGTATAAAAAAATCCATTTTTACGAGAAAGATAAAAAACACGCACGACGGCGCAACCGATGAAAATTCTTTACGCGAAATGAGAATGTCCCGTCTCGCAAGATTGTATTTTAGATCGAGCGGGCAAAACATCTTCCGCGTAAGACAATCTGACATCGCTACATCGAGCAGAAATAAGGCATCTAGGCGTTCACGCTTAACGATTCCACTTCATACAACGATGGTTTCTTCGCTTTTGACGATAGATTTAAGTTCGCATTCGCATTACTGCATCGCCGTCGTACTTTCAAAGGCGAACGCCAGTTTACAGTGAAGCCGTAATTATGGGAGGCATAGCCGAGAAACCAAGATCGTTCTTAATATAAACGTCGCACTTTGTTTACCAGCTGCTCATTAAAATTTGTACATCTACCTGTGTCGCAAGGGTGCCGCACGTACTTTATCGTTATATGAAATATTTTCAATTCACCGTGAGACTCGTAACGACGGTACGGCTTTTGAATTATATTCCTTTCACTCTTACAGATTCTTCGCAGAGAAATGAGCTTAAAGCAAAAGATTCGCGCGTGTTTCTTATCTCTTTGCATCGGTATTGCCGCGTTTAAATTGGACTGCGCATATCTTTGTATTCTATTCCTTCTTGCAGAGATATAGTGCTCAAGAAATGTCAACGACACGATATGTGAGAAGCATAAATTTCTGGACTTTCAAGAATAAAATGTAGTAAAAAAAATGTACCTGGATTCCTTGAAATATCTTGTTTATTGTCATTTAAATTAATTTGATTAAATTTATTCAATTTAATTAAATTTATTTAAACATATTTTGATATATTGATTTCACAAAACGTTTAATTGAGTTTTCGAAATTAATTCTCTGTCCGTAATATAATTGCAACAATACAAATTCATTATAAGCATTTTATTTATATTTTGTTGAAAAGTCAAGTTGATAAAAAAAGCTTGCTATTTCCAATAAATCAAACAATAAAATTTCCACCTTTAAACTCTCCATGTTATCAGAACGACTCTAAATTTGGTAAGATTACATCTTTGTAATTTTGTCCCGCACATTTCATTGTGCTGTGTAATTTTCTCGTTTCTAAACGCGCAACATTGTATTCCTGGTCGTACGTTGCCATGCAATTTGTATCGCATTGCATCGCGCGCGAAATTGTAATTGTGAGAGTGCAAGCTGGCGCGGCGTGTATTCATCACTGTGAAACGCCGAATATTGCCAATAATTATCAGTTGTTTGTCGAAGTAAACTTCGACAGTGAGTAACTACGGCCTGCCAATCGTCTAATTGAAGTTGGACGTACATCATTCCCCGAAACATCTCTAAATATCCGTGTCGCTGCGTTTACGCGTTTACGAGATTCATAATAATTGGTCGTGCTCTAGCAAAAAGTCAACAATCAACACGCCTCTTTATGCTGTAAATGCTTTTTAAATGAATTCAATAATTGTAATGTCCGACAATTGACACGAACAAGTGATAAATATTTTGGCAGACTTATAGTAATTCGACACTGCGATAAATTGAACGCAATTACACAGGGAAATATCCTTTTTTTGGTGTATATATAATTATGTGAAAATATCATTCCGCCTTAGATAACAGAGTTTTCAAAACATTTCTTCGACTATTTGTTTATTTTCGATCTTTGTATCTGCGTGGGTGTGTGCTTGCATTTGCTTGAGCGCTACTCCTCACTCGGTAGACTTTTAATTTATGTTTCAAAATAATACGTACGTTATATTGCCTATTGATCTCGTTTGTGCAATCTTTTTCATTGCAGGTACGTAGCGCGCAGAATGTAAGCTCAGCCGGCGGAATTCCATTAAGCAAAACAATCCGGTGAGTAAATATTTCGTTACGGATAAAATAATACGCAATCGCGAATGCGAACGAGATAAACACATTGTCGAGGTGTACACGGCTCCGTCACTTTGCGTACATATAAAAACTTAAAAGTGTGACACATGGGAAGGATAACCGATATGTTGCGCGATTCTGCGTTGCTCGTTCGGCTAAATGTAAAATACATTTCTTCACATATATGCCACCTATGCAAAAAATGATTTCCTGACGGATTATACAGATCAAATGTCCAAACAAGGGAACAATAACTCTATCGTTCCAATTATTTACACAATGCGTTTTCACCGCTTGGGATCAATTATATTTTTGAGTGTGTCCCCATTAAACTTTTAATGTCCCGCGTTTCAGACTTGTCAAAAAATGCAACCTTGCCGAAATATACATTTTTCGAACAGGATTACTGCTATGGTCGCGCGTATATAACTGCAATTGATGCAGATTTTCATCTTGCGTATACACGGGCAGTTTTGATTACACGGTGATTTCACAGAGATTGATGAGTGGAGAATTGTTACAACAGCTTTTAAAACTTTTGGCAAGCCTCGATTTTTCCATTATAGCGTATCATTACCAAATCCCCTTTAAAAGAGCCAATGCATCTTTCACGAAAAAATTACCACTTGGCGTGACAAAGGACGCGGCTGTTGCGACTCGTAGACTTTATTTGTGCTAACAAACGAGAGTTCGTGAAATAATTAGTAGAGGTGCGAGTGGAGAAGAGTCGTGTGCACGTTAACACATCTTTAAAATAAATAAACATCAAGGAAGGAAACAGTACTTGCGCGATTACAGTAAGAGTTTTAACCTAATGTAGTACTGATGTTCCTTCAGCGCTTGCAATAACTTAGAACCAGCAAAATACAAAAAAAAAACATCCCTTTCATTATGAACATACTCGCTCTTTATTCTCTTCGCTGTTTTTCTCGTCGTCCCCATGAAGAATACGATTTCCAGAATTGGCAAAATAAAGCTACATAAGTACGACGGTAACAATGGCGAAAGTATCGGTCCGACGAACTAGAAAATGAAATTCTCACGGGATAGCCCAGAATGACATTCCGTGCATCTATTTCTTCGGCAGACGGACGGAGTTTCATGGTTGAGGTGTTTTAGAGATGTGGAATTGCATCAGGAATAGATGCACGCGGGCAGCGGTACGCCGAGAAAAAAATCCGTGCGCAAGCACTGTCGGCAAATTGTTTTGGAAAAAGATAAGTCCAAACAATAGAATTTCTCTTTACTCTGAAAGTTATCATTACATTTCGGCCTGTACATACGCTTTATAAACACTTTGTTTGCAGTATATCGATAGATATCGGTGAGTTGATTTCAGTAAAAGAAAAGAAACAGCGGAATTAATAGAGAGATATTACATGCACTTTTATGATACAATGAAATGTTTAAGTGGCGTTGTGCGCGTGTGTGTGTACATGTATATGTGAACGATGTCGAAATCAGCACAAGTCGATCCCCTTAAACGAAAATATCAGAAAATTACTAGCAGAGTCTAACTCATTTTCAGGATTTATCTACCTATGCATTTCTTTCTATCGGACAGCGCGCCACGTTTTTTGAGAGGTTCGCTTCACTCTTTATAATTTTAATTTATATGTAAATGGAATCTCGCGATTCCGCAGTGCTTTCCTGAAGAAGTATTCGAGCCAGTGTGTTCCTATGTATAGCAGTTTAGAATTGCACTGGCTCGTCGATCGTTATCTTGTGCGATATATCGAGACAAAAAACATATATGTATTTAATTCGGTGCAAACGGGCAACGCGCGAGCTTAAGACTGAATTGTAAAAATCGCGAAAATCACGGCCGTGTATATTTTAGAAAAATACAATAAGAACAAAACCTGTCAAAGGAACAACGGGGGCGCGATTGCATGCATATACATGTGTATTAAACCACGGCGCAATCTCTCTTTACGTGAAGGATTTATGAGAGTAAATGTGCCTCTGTTACTCGAATTTTCCCTTACCTGCGTTTAGGAAACAAAAATTTTTATTTCGCACACGAACACCGAGAAGCTGCTTCTTTTATTTTTTTTTTTTTAATTATTACAGCAGCGTCGAGCAGAGAAGAAAACGCGAATAGAATGAATTTCTTTCATGGCTTGAAATTTTCAAATGAATTCGTGTGAACAATGCTGGGTTTGCTGGGCTGAAATTCTTTCGCTAATCGTGTGACTTTCACAATTACACTAAATTCTTCGACTTATGCGCGGCTTATTTTTTTATAAATCTTGTTTTTTTTGAAAATATCGTATGCAACTGACGTACATACACGCACACGCTAGGGCAAGAAACACGAATAAATCCTGTTTATGAATTTGCATCCGCAGCGAATATATATCAGCGATGGATCTTCTATCGTTCAGAGCGTATAATGTGATTTCACGTTAAACGCCATGTTAATTAACGAACGTTAATCGAACTGGGAGGAATTGCCGTGGAACATCGAACACATGTACTTTGATATTGCGAATCGAGCGATGTTATCATACGTAATGAATGAAATTCCGGGAACAATCGACTAGAGCAAATTCGTCGAACATTAGTCGCGAGGATTTTATTACAATTGCGTTTGTCCGCATAAACCTGTCAGTATACGTACTAGTTCTCTGATTTCGCTCTCCCAAGTACGTCAGAACTGACGCGGAATATATTTCGCGGAGTTGGAGCTCTACGAAGTAGGGAGGCGAAATTAATGGATGAACAACGGGCTCCATGAGCTACGCGAAGATCGGATTGCTAAAAGGAACCTAAATACGCGCGAAATACGTCTTTTGTGACGTAGCCTAGTGCGACCTGCATTTACATGTCGATCGATTGAGCGACTATCGGCATTCGCAATGCGTGCTTCTGCAGAAATCGTCCGCAAATGACGTCCGGCGATATCTCGGCGTCTTTGATAAAAAGTTTATTTTCTCCTGAGAATAGGAAATAGCGCATTTAGTAAATCAGGGATATTATTTATATGTTTCACTTTGGTCTCTTTCCTTCATTAATAGCGGCTTATTAATAATCCAGCGACATTACATGTGTTACATGTTGTCGATCACGTTGTAGGCGTCACAAAGTGTGCCCACACGGAATCTTCGAGTTGTAGGAAGTGGATCCTTCCGGGACACACTTTAAAATTCCTTGTAGGACGCGAAGAATCGAAGCAATTTATCCCCTACAAAAAGGTCATCCATACCAAGAAAGAAAGAGAGAGGAAAGAGAGAATCCAAAGTTCTCGAATTATTCATAGAAAATTACTATGCTCAATTTTATACGCGTGTCGCCCTCCACAGCAACGATATATCAATCTACCACGTCCAGCATCCGATGTCATCAAGGGAACACGCAATTTCATCCATTAACAATAGGAAAGAATTAACTACACGCACTATGGATTTATTTATACAGAGTGATTGGATTAAAATTTTAATACACGATTTGTATTTCTCGCGCGCGTTCAACCATTGTGCTCGCGGGCACACGAAGAGTGCAACGTCGAAAATTAAATTAACTGGCGTGGACAGCCGGATGCGTGACGTCTGCACAGTCTGTCTCTCTATGATTAAGCCTTACGCGATTATTTTATGCACAACGACGTGTAATTGGCGTTTAATTAAAACGAAAACTCATACTGCTATATTTTGTATCGGTGTAACTGACTCGATAATAGCTGACCCGGATTTAGCGTAATGATTATATCATTAGATTAACTCGGATGCATATTTGTAAAATAGCAGTATATAACGCGGAACAAATTCGTTTTGCTCAGCCGACTTCCCGTGTAGCCGCATTTCTATTTGACTTCACTCTCGTTTTCCTGCGATATTTTCTGTTTCTCTTCTCTTTCTAGTTTATGTGACAAGTTACATTTGCCATCGTAAAAAGCGAAAAGCGAGTAATTATCGCAGATGTCAATGACATCTCGTGATACGTGAGTGTTTCGTTTAAAACGAAAACACTTTTAAAAATAATGTGAATGAGGATGTTTCTGCAGAGGTACACTGAGAGGAAACATATCTAAAAATTAATAAATATTTATTTGATGAGTATAAGCAAATATGTTGTTATAGTACTCGCCAAATAAATATTTACTAATTTTTAGATATTTTTTCTCTCAGTCTGGAACTTATCCAATTGAACACAAGATTTCTCCATTTCGCAAACAACCAGGTAAGATTTTGAGTTATTAATTAAAGAAGTTTGGTGCACGCGAATAATGCATCAATCTTTACTTAATAGCTGAGAAGTTACATTGTTATTTACATTGTTATTTGCATTGTTATTTGCATAATGGAAGAAGACTTTCTAATTTCAGCTAATGTACAAGCACACGGCCATAGACATAATATGTCTATGCACACGGCAGACAGTCGCCATCATAGTTCATCCAC
The DNA here is from genome assembly GCF_010583005.1 of Odontomachus brunneus. Lineage (NCBI taxonomy): Eukaryota > Metazoa > Arthropoda > Insecta > Hymenoptera > Formicidae > Odontomachus > Odontomachus brunneus. The sequence goes on along the minus strand of NW_022639495.1, from coordinate 354,143 downwards.
ATTTCGCGTGATCAATTTTCTTTAAAATTAACAATTCAAAATATTACGTGGCTGTTTGCGAAATGATAAAGATATTTTGCGTTTAGTTTGATCGGAGTTCTACCTGCACACAACGGGTGTGTCAATAATTGTCAAACACCCTAACGGCGAATGATAACAACTGCAAGTCATCAAGTCAGCGATCGAAACATCGGGTTAAATTCTATTTGCCTTCCACTCGCTTAATAAGTTTTTCTCAGTCAGTCAATTAACATGCTCGAGATAATAGCGACAAGATATCTTGGGATAATATTTGCTCAATATGGAGCCTGGACCAAGCCCATTAAACGGGCACATTAATGCCAGATTACTATGGTACATGTACACGGACCGTACGGCAGTCAATTTTAGACTAATTAGGACGCAGTACGAGTCTTACTATCCCCTCGCGCTCGCGAGCCGCCGGTGCACTGGCGGATTAACATGCAGCCAAGATGGTAACTTAAATTATCGTGGAGCTGCACCTTCGAGCACCCGACGTTAAAACGTGCCCACGCCAATGCAGCTTGCATGAAACTTTTCACGCACACACCCATCCGCAGATCTCGTTCGGAAGCGCGTCTGCAATTTCTCGTTAGGAACTCGCGAAAGTGCGTCGTTCATTCGTTCTAATTACAGTTAGCGCGATGCATCTACGATGTGTCTCGCGATTGAAAGATCTATAGCGGTGAGATACGCCGCGGATAAAATATAAATGTGCTTGGCTCGTCTCGCGGCACAAAAGAAAGCCCGGAAATAAATAAGTGAGAGCGGGCGCGCTGTGAAATAAACGACGACATCCTGTAATAATGTTTATACTCGCAGAATTGCGCACGACGGAGATTCAGACGACGGAGACTCTGTCTTTAAAGGTAAAAAGATAGTCTGTAGCATTCTTCTTCCGAATCGTACGTTTCATTGTGAAGGCACTTTCATCTTTCTTAATTTAGCGCAATATTTTAATTGGATCAGACAACTCCACAAAGGAGGATAAATAATATACGTGCAGGAAAGTTAATGAATATAACGGCAAAGCCGTTCAAAGACGCGCAGCGACCTCGGCCAGTCGACTTCGTTACCGGAATATTTCTGCATCGCTAGTGTCGATTATCTCGCTCTTTCAAACGCGAAAGTTCGAGAGATTAATGTCTAAAACGGATATACCGGCTCTTGTCGGCAATCAATACGATGTCTACTGCTTCTCCTCGTGTTTCTACCGAGTTCCGTTCTCGCGAGAGCGCTTTCGCGTCGACGAAACTTGTCGTTCCCCGCGATATCGCGATATATCGGCCGTGGAAGCGAGTAAATAAAAGAGCCACCAGGAGAGCGTACGAGAGTATCGCGTAGTGCTAGGTACACCACGCACCTGGGTGTCTATTTTTGTAGCTAGGTACACTACCGAGTTCCAACTTCGCCGCTTCGAGCGAACGTAGATATGGATCTGCGGAACTCTCCGATATCTTGTACCTACAGAACGCGTCTGTTTTAACCACGCGTTTCGTTATAACGCAAAAGTCAATTAACTTCAGTCAACGTGATAAAGCAATTATACATATATAAAAAAAATTACAGAATACGCGCGCACAATTTTGTTAAAAAAAAAACGGTTATATTCAAAGAAGATTCAAATTTCTTATCGCGGTGAACGCGGCTGAGCGATCCATTGATGTTCATAAATTATTGTGCGGAATCATGACTAAACAGACAATTGATGAAATTTGTTTATGAATTCTAGAATTTTTTTCAAGTCGAAACTTTTTTCTCGTTTTTTTACGTTATAACGTCGCGTGCATCGATGCACTACTGGCAAGTGTGCACGGAAAAAAAGATGTGATGTATATAAGCAGAGATATGTAGCTATGAGCAGCATAGTTGCATTACTTTAGTCACCCTTTGCATGATAGTAATGTATATATAATGTTGATATAAGTTACTCTGATACACACACATCGATATAGTTGCACGTAATCTGGTCGTGGCAACCAGAAATCGTTCGGGGTGCATTGAGAGAACAAAATGGTTGATTTTAAAATTAGTTATTTTTGGCCGCAATCATATTTTCTGTAATAAAGTGAAGATAGTAATATAAGCATATAAAGTTATTAACGTTGTAGAAGGACTTAATGTAAAAAATAGTTTTCTTAATCATAATTTATAATAATTATTTCTTCATGTGATAAAAACATACCTTTTTTTCAATGTGACATTTGCCACATACTTTGGAACAACTAGAGAGATATCGTCACTGCTGCAACGCCAGCAACTCAGCAGTTATTCTGCTGTTGCAGTAATTGCATAATTAGTTGTTCCGTTTTTTACTATGGAATCTGGTTAGCACAACCAAATTTATGGGTCGACCATACTCTTTTTTTCTACGTGCGTTCATAGTCTAAACGCAGTTTGCGAAATGCATAATATTCTGTGAAGTATCTTCCACTCGACAGTTAGACCACGTTATATCTTTTTACGAAATTCATTGTACAACGTGTTTTTTTATCTTAAGCTGCAAATTTATTATTTACTAAAAAATCTATCAACAGGAGGAGAATATCACACCACAATCCTCTCAACAATTGCCTCGCATTACGGATGAAACAATCAAGTCGACGAAACGTGATGTTTAACGCGAGGACTGCGTTCTTGAAATACTGGGATACCGGCTATCACCCATAAATCGTCCGGCTGGATCAACCGGATCCATGAAAAAGTATCTTTCACGGCTCACACGAGACGGCTCGAAAAACTCGTATTGATCTTGCACGTGACTGGTTATCGCGGGCGGGTAACACGATCGCTTGGATAATTTAGCATAGTGCGGGCTGGGCTTTAAAGAACCATGCTGGGCTGCATATTTCATCGTTTATTGTCGCGCGCAGATAGTGGCGCATGAAAAAGCACGAATGTTTTTTAATCCACCGAGCGATGTTACCTACATATCTCGTCGTCTCCTCCGCCACCGTCGCGGCGATTTTACCATTTCTCTTTTGCCCTTTTTTTATTATTCACTCTTTTCTCGCGCTTTGCCGGGACCCGCCTTTATCTCCTCTTCTTTTTTTCTTCCTCGGTCGCGACTCGTTCACTCGCTATGCACACGCGGAACACTTTAAAACTAATCCGAAAATGAAACCAACCCGTACCCAACACCGCGCGTGATACATTTCGCCGTCGGCCAGACAACGAGCAATCTCGCAGTATCCACGAGGAGCAAGTGCGCATTCGCGTAAGCCGATATTTATTTGCCGGCTCTTGCAATTTGTGGAGAAATGCGAACGTAAACGGCACATCGGGTCGCAGTGGTCGAGGATGGAAGCAGCAACGGGAACGTTAGCATCATCGAGTTTCTCGTCGAAGCGAGATTAATTCCGCTCGAATAGAATTTCCTCTCATCAGTATGTAGGACAATTCACCGAGGTGATTATATGATCGAATCAATTATTAATACGTCGATTCCGTCGGAATCTTAAAGAGGTATACGATGCATCCAATTTCTGGTCTAAATGATCTTCGATGGTGGAGAAGAGCGATATAATAAAGACGTCGGAACGGAACGCGACTCGAGCTGCGCTCTCCTATCGATCGCTATCAATGCCCGCTGGCCTCGTGATTGTATATCGGAATTGTAACGAGACCAATGAAAGTCGCGCATCAGCGTAATATCGACCGACCGGACGGCGGTTGAATCGTAAACAGCGTTATTATTTCGCGAAAGACACAGTGTTCGCGACACAATTATCGCGAGCAGGACGGTAACTCATATCGCGCGTGTTCTATTATTCAGATAAATGAGGCGGAAGTGAATTCTCATTTGACCAGGACGCATGCGTACTGTGTTAACTCCGCGTGTGCATATAATGTGATAAAGCCGTACGGGTCCTCCTGGACCCGCCGCGATAAATAATGTCGCCACGTAGTGTTAATTAAAAAGTTCTGGGGGACGGTCCTGCGTGCCGGACGCGGTGATCGCGTGCAGCTTCTCTCGCCCGCGATTTACATAAAACATTACAAAACTGCGCGTCTGTTGCACGCGCGCAAACTCGTCTCTTACTTCATTCACCATCCCTTACTCTCTCAAGCACAATCAGTGTATTCATCTCTGTGACGTGCTATACTTTATAACTAGTAGTTCGATTAGAAATGCAGCGCTGCAATCAGTAAAATCTCGCCGAAGGGATCAGTAATAGCAGCGACTGGAGTTCCTCAAGTTCAGACTTGGGATTTCGTCCGCCATTTGTAGGGAGGAAGTGAGGGAGTAACTGAATGAGAGAGAAGTCGTAGCGTGCTTTGTCGTCTCAGTCATAGAGTTTTCTCTCTCCTTCCTCCTCCCACGTGAACCCTAAACTGGATGCAGACCAACCAGGAATCATCATGCTTTGTCCTAATTCTGACTAGAGGAACTCTAACAACGACTATTCCTATTATTGGTGCACTTTGCGAACACAGATAGTGTTATTGCACGCAAGGTGCATGAAAGCCGTTAATTCCATCGTTATAAACGCAGAAAGTTGGATTTGGTGTAGCATGTAACAAATTTGTATATTACAGAGGTTTTGTAGTAAAATCTCACTTCCATTGATGAAAATCAATGAGAAATAGGACGGAGCAATAAAGTGAGGTGTTTTCACTGAAAATTACTGAATATCGCTAAAATAGTCCTTTTTAGGCTGGCTCCACACAGCTTGTTTTAATTGGAGTTTGACTTGATTTTAATTGGAGTTGTTGGAACTCTAGAAACTCACAATAATCACACAATAATCACACATTGCATATGCATGAGAAAATCAATCAATCATGATCCATGCAGCAAAAGAATATTTCTTATATTAGACACATTTTACATTAGATTAGTCAATTTCCTTGTGTATATGAAAAATGTGACTATGCAAGTTCGTCTGGATAAACCTTTAACGAGTTAAACTCTAAGTAAGTTATAGAACTGAGCTTTATTAATTCAATCAAAAACATTCTTACTAATTCACTTCAAGAGAATAGAGTTTCCGATTTCTCTTTCTCTCTGAAATATGCATTTTGCCCGATTCGTTGTCCATTGCACAGTTCTATGCGGTAATTATTCGGACGAATAATCACGCTGAATTTGTCTAAGGATATATAATTAACCATGGATAATGAGCGCAATCATTTCTGCTGAAATTATAGAAATAATCACTCCGAGATAAAAGTTTTTTCGGCAAAAGTAGGACAATGCCACAGCATTGTTTATTATTGGCTTTTCCGACACATTGGAATTATTCGGACCACGAGACTCTCGCTTTGATGTGACCTAACGATGATTGTTGTAGCTGCGTCATCATTTACAAAGTGCTCGTTGCTCTTTGTGGTGACAAAACAATTCACGTTTAGGACGATAAAGACGTGAGACTCGTTAGATTCTGTCGACGCGACAAATTGGCAAGATTAAATATTTGGAATTCTAGTTACACCTCGTGTTCTCGTTTCAACACCATCTCGACGTAATGGCGCACACGTGTTCGGGGGAATGCATATTACGGTCAACGATATTACCTTTGTAAGACTGAGTTTCCGTAACATGCAACGTTTCTGACACGTGCCCAGAATACGGCGATCTGAGGGGCAAGAGTGCGACAATTCTCGCGGTGCCACGTCGGAAGGAATCAGAGCGTCGACAGTCGGGGAATACGTTATTTTCGCGCGCCACGGAGGTTAACGCGTTTATTTTCGTGGCGAAGTGCCGCAGGTCGGCCATCACAGCCGGAATAAGCGGTGATGACCGGTGTAATGAGGTAGCTAATCGCTTTCGCGCGACGTTGCTCCGCTATTTTGTTCCAGCTTGCAATAACAAAGTCGGAGAAATTACAGTCGGCCTCGCTAAATGTATCTTACCGGGATGAAGAACCATCTCCACCCGCGCCCTCCAATTTTCGCCTTGACGACACCCTCGGGGCTCAATTTGAGTTGCCTGGGAAAGGTCTTGTCAGTCTCGCTACGTACAACTTGAGCATCGTGCCATGTCTACTTAAATATTTAACAGGGAGCGAGCGAGTGAGCGAAGAAAATACATGTTCTTAGCGAACCGGCACACAGCTTCGTGCTGGATGCTGAAGGAGAGTACGCGATATCCTCGAGCACGCGAATCATTCGAAGACCAGATTCAACCGACCGCGTCAGCTTTACGGCCAACGAGTGAACTTTCGCGACAAGACGATCGAGGAATAAGAATTTTGTACCTCGGAATACTATGTTGTCATATGTTATGTCGATTCACTTTCGCGGAACGTGCACGCGTAATCTTCTAAGACTCGTATCATGCTAGCGATTAACGACTGCGACTGCATCGCGTCTGCGTCTATGATTGTCTCTTCAGCAATCAGAAAGGAACTGCTGACGATTGCGATTCTGCTTTAGTCCGCATCACACTAGCAATTGGCAACTACGTTTACGTCTACAATTGCCTCTTGAGCAATCAAAAAAGAGCTGCTGATTACGAAAAATGGATGGACGACTCAAGACAAGAATCACGAATTGCGATCGTCAGCAGCTCCTTTCTATTTGCTCAAGAAACAATCGCAAACATAAACCCAAACGCAGACGCACTCACCAATCGCCAGTGTAATACAGGCTTTACGTTGGTAGAGCTACGTCTCACATGTAAAGTCTCGGCGCAGTTAGAAGGTACAAATGCACCGCATTTTCTTTACACGGAGAACTTATCGAACAATCTCGCGAGCTCTTTGAAATTTACCGTAATTTGGCTTTTCGAGGTATAGCGAGGCAAACTTAATTGCGCACGAATGGAGACTTTTATTTCCTTTATTGTTCTTTATGCGAGTCCTTTTGCGTCATGTATCACGAAAAATTTAACTCGCAACGGAGAATTGCAAGAATTCCGACGCGGTCGTGCGGAGAATTGTCGTTTTGACAAGTGATAAACAAAAAACATGTTTTTCACTTTACTATTTTACACCATTTAAATATTTGCGAAAACGATCCAGCCAATGCGAAATTCCCGTTATATGATATACAAGCTGATTAGCTTCTATGCTCCCTCGGGAGAGATGCTGCGTTTTGCTTTTGAGTCACGTGAGCGAAGCATAAATGGATTAATTATATCCGAGAATATAATCGAGCAGTTAATTCCATTCGTCCGGGAGGATTTAGGTACGTGACCACCATAAGTCGAAGGACGGTGAAGCATAGCATAAATATAGGAATACGCTGCGGCCGGAGCTGCTGCTGTTGCTGCTTCGTCTCGGTATATTTTGCGCCTTCAACGAGCAAGGCTTGGTCGTTCCTACGGGATTCAAGCCGGCTTGCCGCGTTGCTATTCAACGGGCTTTTGTTCGCCGCTTCGCGAAGTTCCATCGACCCCGTCCGCAACGCCCCGTTGTAACATTGCGTCGAATAACGACGCGCGCGTATATTAATTTTCTTTTTTGCTTCCCGACGCTTCCTAATAATTCATCATTTAGAACAGACGTTTCTCTATTCACCCGGAAAACAAATTTTGTATGCTCTCCTGCTGCAGTTTGCATATATTCGGCACCGGACGAGATTCAGATTTATCATTGTCATGTCAGCAGCGTACACACACACATATATACATTTGCGCACGCGTACACGTTGATTCGCCATTATACTGCGTCGAACTTTAACACGACTCAAATTTCTCACAATAAAAATTCACAGAACTGCTTGATTATTTAACATTCGCGTATTTATTCATACAGACTACGATATTTTGTATTCTCGTCTCAACTACCAGCGACATTCTCAAGACATTGTAATAAATTGCCAAGCCAGCAGCGTGCTGAAGATTTAATGGCTCTCTAATAAGGTTCCATTAAATTTTCATTAAAACCTGCTCGATATTCAACAAATAATGTGATTAAAATGGCAGGAACCGCCATGATTTCAGCTCGCGTGTGAAGTCCCCACTAACCATTAACCTTAATGCATACCACCAGCGTTGCGGTATGTAATTTTCCTCGAATTTCGAAGACGCCCATCATCGACATTGTAGCGCTCGTGCGATCGATATGGGTTTCGCTCGACGCGACGTTGTATTACTCCAGAGTTGCAATTCAGAAATTTTTCGAGTCGCGTCCCTCGAAACTCTCCAAACTTTCTCGTGAGCAATGCCCTTTAGAACACGGTTTAACTTTAATTACATCCCCGGGAGGACGCTGTAAGTGTGCATGTATGTACGGATCGCTGTTATTACCAACGCAATCGTTCTTCCCTTAATTGCGCTGCTATCTCTCGCGACACGTATCGCTCCCTAACTACGTCGGCTTTGCTGCGTGGGATGACAGCTAACATATACACCTGTCTCGTGTCGTTACGTGATGCTGATGTTGAGGCGCAACCTCATCATACACATCAGCCAAGGCGATGTTGCGAGTTTATTGCATGCTATCCTCTAACATCGAGACAACGAAAGGATTTTAGCCATGCTCTTCGCGAGCATGGAGAGCGCATCATCGTTAAAATAACAGGCCGAAAATGAAGAAACATGCACGGGAGAAGAAAAAATATGGTGCATATAATACAAAATATTTAGTTATGAGCAGCACAGTTGCATCACCTCTGTTATCTTTGTGCGATGATAATGTGTATGATCGATATGACTGGATATACTTTGGTACATCAACTATATCGATATAGTTGCGCGTAATCTGTTTGTGATAAATCGATTGGGCTGACATTTATCATGGATCATTGCTCTGTGATTGCAGCAACCACGTAATTAACTGTTCCATATTTTACTACTGAATCAGGTTAGCGCAACCAGATTTATATGATGGGTCAACTATACTATTTTTCTTCGTTGTTTTTACGGTTATTTCTGCGCTCACTTTCTCTGCTCATCTGTTGCGCGAAGTTAAATTTGATTTATTAGTATCACTCAAAATACCATCTTTCCGCGAACCATTAGAGGTAAAAATGAGAAGTCGAAATCTATACTTGACGTATCGCACCGCGGAATTGCTTTCTTACACGCCCATGTTTGTTTACGTTCACTTTCCCACGTAAATATTTGCCGCGAACGAGAAATAGAGCGCCTTGGGATGCTGTTTAGGAAATTCTTTGTGGGCTGTATGGAGAAACGGCAAAGCAGGACACAAAGTGACATTATAATTCTCATTTTTCCATGAAAGCCCATCCATTCGTTAATCGATGGCACGAAACTCACCGTACACATTTCCCGTACGCGCCGCGCATTATTTATTCCCAGCTCGTCGCGCGCGATAAAGAAAAAAACATAACAGCGTATCGATTTCTAATTACTGTGGAGCGTGTGAGCAGCCACCACCGGCTGCTAGTGGTCTAGCAGCCTCGGTAGCTGCTCCGAGCTCGTTTCTATCTCTTCCACGAACATCCATCATCACGGAATCGGCGCACACGTCCTCGAATTGCGAAAATCACTGATATTTCGCGGCTGAAATTAATTCCCGTGCCACGAACACGCGCGCGCCCGTGCACACATACATACACATATACGCATACGCACGCATACGTGCACAGTCACTACCTGCGCGGAAATCAATGTCGGGCCAGAGTAATTAGGATAATCGGCTGTTTCTGAGCTACAGCGAACGATTTAATGTGCCAGCTACAGCAATAGATATCGTTCAATTAATTCAATCGTTTTACGTGGGACGTGTAGTATACGCGACATTCGGCGCAGGGTCAGACGGACCGTTGGCCGTAATAATTGAAACGACCGCTTTCTAAAGGGCACACAAGTCAATACGTCAATTACACGGGATGAAACAATTGCAGTTTCTTTTGACCGTAGATATTTTGCACGTTTTTTCGCTCGAGTTCGGCATATTGTAACAGAGGCCTTTGTTAAATTCATTTAGACAAGATGGCGAGGAAATTCGCATCACGCGAGAGACATAAATAAGTTGCACGCGAAATGTCCGATTTGTCTGCGACCAGCGATAATTTGAAGTGAAGGGCTATTTTGAATAATAAGTTTCGGCGTTGCGAGCGTACAAAAGTTCACGTAGAAACTCAATGGCAACTTAAATTTTAATTACCATGATGTTTAATATTCAACAAAATTACTAAGTTACGCACGCACGCATGCCAGCAGATGCATTAAGATAATTAAAAACAGTTTCTTTTTTTGCACCAACTGTTAAAGGGATATTTTTCTCCATCGAGCTGACACCCGGAAAGGGAACATCGTGTATACTCACACCGCGAAATATTTCGAATACTGCCATTCTTGTTGTAATGCGCGCATTACTAAAGATTTTCTCGTTCGGCCCTGAGATAGAATTAGCGTCGTTGCCATGTAGAAATTGCTACGTGTAATTCTAGTCACATTTCATTCGCGAGCCCGGAATACGCCGTACGGCGAATAAAACTCGAGCGGGGCATTCGTGTCACACCTATGCGCGCCACACTCACTATCGGAAATCGTTATGGTTTACAAAGGTCGCCAAAGATAAATACGCGGGCGGTTGTGCACGGCGAGCAAAGCGCAATTGAAATTAATTATAATTTTCACGCGGAACTGACGCGAGATTCCGCGCGAATTTGCCGCGAAATAACGAAGACTTGTGCTCCTTTGTGGTGAGCTCCTCGTTATTAACCGTATTAACCTTTAACCGCCGCGATTAAATTTCGGCGGTGCAGCTAAGTCGAACCAACTGACAAATGGCGTCGTCATTTATACCGACACGTCGGAAAGTAGTATTAATTTCGCTTCTCATTAGCGCGGTGAACGGAACAGAGGAATGCCGCGAGATAACGAAGGCATTGAAGAAACAATTAAATTCACTCGCATGACGAAGGAGAGTTTTCTCGAGCATTTTGACACTCTCACAGATAATCGATCTGTGTCGCCGAGTCGATAGTTTCAGCAGTCTGCACGAGGATAAACTTGAAGCACGAGTCTCGGCGAAACAAACTTAGTAAAAAGTACGAAGGTTGATTTCTTCTTCTTTTGTGCGCCGGACGCGTCAGGTCGCCCATATCGTAAAACCTACCGTCTTGTTCCGCGTAATTAAAAACTCAGTAGCTGCTTACACACCGCGTAACAAATTTCATCAGACTGGTCCGTAAATTGCATACCTACGGTGAAGCTATTAACCGCTCTGCGTGATCCATACGTATATACACGCGGCGTGTCGATTATGTGGGTATTACCGAAGCCGACGCTTTGCTATTGCGCTCGTAGTAATCGCGCGGCACAAACAATAGAGCTATGCGCGACAAGAGTATAAACGAAAATTACTGCATTAACGCCACGGTATAGGTAGCGTGCTAACGCTCGAACGGAATGCTATCCGCCGAGGACGTTATTAAAGTTCGAACCGCGAGATATTATGGACAAGGCTGGCGTTTTACACAAGCATTCTCGATGGAGCGATACCATCATCTTCCCTGGCGGTTGCGCCATCAAGCGCTTAATATCACTTCGTCGCGACGGGTAAGCACTGGCCGATCGGATAAGTATCGTTTAACGCCTGAAACAGCGGTTCGTTAGCTCGGTTATTCATGAAATTCCCGGCTTATGCGAGAAGAATTTTCTTCCAACCACCGCCGTTCTCGGATTCGCTTTCTTGCCTCGCGATGCGTGAAGTTACAGCTCGCATTACTCACCGTGAAATCGCTTCTAAAAGCACCTGGCAACCGAGTAATTCAATTCTCTTTGCGAAGCTACATACAACCAAGGGATTCAAGTCGCGCTCTCGTATCATTGATCAATCTTATTCTGTGATAGTGGAATTCTCTCTTTCTCTCTTTCTCTCTCTCTCTCTCTCTCTCTCTCTCTCTCTTTCGCGGTGATCGCAAACGCAACAGCAGTTTGCTCTCGCAATTAGTTCGAGATCGGCGAACCGGCTTTGGCAGCCAAACGTACTGGTTAATGAATGCTCCGTAATTCCAGTACCATTATCGCGGACTGTACTGTACGACTGTACTGTCGTCTGTCGGTGCGCTGCTCCGCAAGAACACGCGCGGGAAAATGGAGAGCCCCGTAAATATTTTACCTGTCTAATAAGATCAGCCGCGCTGTAGTGGACCGAGCTTGCCATTAACCGAAGTGATTCGCGGATTATTTTCAGCGCGCGAGTGCGCATAGAGAAAGTTAAGAGAGCTGAGTAATCGACGTTTATCAATCTGTTTACACTGGCTCGAAGGAGACAGTCGAAGGTGATGTTGTGTGCTATTTGGGACGATGATGGAATGGTACGTGGCACACCTCGACTATCGACTGATTTCGACTGATAGAGGAACTTTAATACAACGACAAGTCCGAAAATGATCACGCGCGTGTCTATTATAGTATTTGTTGTACGACAACGACATGTTGTTCCGAGGGGAGAGAATGCCCTGCCTGTTATTTACATTTCCGCTGTTCGCGATAGTAATTTTTTAAACTCACGCAGGAGTATTCGACAACGGTCGCGCCAAGTAGCGCAATTCGCGATATTCAATATGCTGCACACCAATTACCCATATTGGCGAAAACTTTGCTTAGCCAATAATTAATAGCGCAGTCTAGTTTCGCATGCAATTATTTGGTAGACGAAGTACTATATAATTGTAATGCCAATTGGGAATCTGGCCTGTGCATGAAGGGACGTTATAATTGGACGTCGCATCGGAATATTTTTACTTTCGCGTGAGAGAGAAACGGCCGTCGCTAATCCTAGTTAACATCGCGGCGAGAGTTCCGACGTTAATTATTATTTACAGCCGGCCGGAAGAGCTCACACTCGCGTGTGAGTTTTTTTTTTAACGATGGCCCGAGTCTCCACAATGGTACGCATCAATTGTAATACAACGCGTATGTTGGAAATCGTAACCGTGTACGATTACGACTATATGACTTTTTCTAGTTCGGACTGCGCACTACTTCCTCGCCAGGAATACTTTTGTAAGGAGTGCAGGCGTTATCGCGTTAATTGCACAGAGGAATTGTGAACTTTACTCGTTTCTTGCTTACCACGTTACGGGCGCGCTCCAGTTACTCATGAGTTTTCACCGTAATAAAACGAGCCAGCTCGCGTGTTTTAACAGCAAAGTATTCCGTGCTTCGATTATCGATCGTTCAATTAATATATTAATATATCCCCAGGAAAGATGAGTAGATATATCGACGAAAGTACGCATAAAGCCATAATCAAAACGTGCAGCGCGATCAAATCGTGATCGATCTTTCTCAGTGAAAATCCATAAAAAATCTATTTAGATTGGTGGATCTAATTCTTCGCGTTGCACGTGATTAACGAATGACATAGCGAACGGTTAAGCTCGAGAGACGAAAACAAGTTATTCTGGGCGGAAAATACTGTAGATGCCTGCGACACCGCCGAGATTTTAGACTTTCCGAACGCAAGAGACTCTACACGACACGTGCCCACCGGTTCTTACTATGAAATATGAGTGTCGGGATCAAAGCTACTAACTCCCGCGGCAAATCTAGGGTAGCCAAATGCTTAACCCGAGACTTAGACTGGAATTTAACCCGGATTACCATCTGACACTCGCTCCCCTGTAGTTAGAGAGTTGCTCAGCGTACAGTACGGTGCAGTATCGCTTCGCTGTTTGAAATGCCATAATTTCTTGATAGCGTACGTGTCGATGTGTAATTGCGTCCGGTTGAGTTTCTCATAAATACAAATCTCCAAGGATATTATGCGATGCGGTGTATATGCGTGTGAACAACGTTCAGAATTCGAATAGATGAGCTATTTTTTTGTGACGCCACAGAGAAGCGTCTCAGAATGATACATATAAAAACTCTTGTCATAAACACAATATACAAGGACACAAGAATTCCATATTGTACTGAAACTTTATGTTCCATGTTTTTCCGAGATTCTGACAAGTTTTGTTGCTTTTATATACACATACAAACACATATATACAGACGTGTCCGCGAGTCACGCTTCTTTAGATATTTAAGATATTATGTTAAATAAGTAATAGGAAACAATATCTTTATGCTTTATTATATGATTATTAATTAACTTATTATATAGTACTTATTAAGACTTGCGCAAATAAAAGATAATATAAAGCTCGTGCAAGTTTTTTTAGTATATGATATTATATTATATAGATGGGATGTTTTTTTTTAAATAAAATGAGATTCTGTGTGTGTGTGTGTGTGTGTGTGTGTGTGTGTGTGTGTGTGTATATATACATATATATATCACTTTGAAACACTTTTGTGTGGCGCCACGAAAGTGGTGCTTTTCTGCAGCGCTACAAAATAGCTCGTCTATATATGTCTATAGCGCTTCTCTGTGGCATGACAAAAGTAGTCCGTCTGTACAAATCCGCAGCGCTACAAAGTTGCTCGTTTGTTCGAGACTCTTAGACGTGAGATCAAAGTTTGGAGCGTGCTGAGGAAACCTCGGTAAGCCGGTAATTACAACCTCCTTCAGTTTTGTAATTATGACATTTGTAGGTGTTGGCAAACTATAATGAGCGTTAATATAAGCATTAATATGACGATTAGATTAATCAACATTCCGAATAAAGGGTAGTAATATGTATTGTTTTTACGAAGAACATTACGAAGCACCTATTGTTTCTAATATCCTTACAGCTATACGAGTTAGAGCTGCACGGGACGTTGTAATTCAACATTTCTGATTCGCGAGGGATTTCTGACGCGTGAGTTTCTCTGCTCAGTTTAATCGAATCTACGGGCTTACTCGCGAAGCGACATGTCGGCATCACTATGCGAGAATTCTAATGGTGAATATCTCGGAGGTACGCTCCACGTACCTCAGCGACGCCATTTTCCGTAGAACGACGCGGGGATTTTTGTACGGGGAGGAAGAGAGTTTTCATACATTTAAATGCCAAATACGTAACTGAAAAACGCGGAATGCTCCTCTAAAATCTCGTCCGAAAAAAAATATTTTATGTCATGATAATAAAAACGTAACATGAAGTAAGTTTTAGTCTAATTGAAATGAGGAATCTACTTCTAATTGTTTTATAAAGTGCTCCCGACTCGACTGTAACTCGACGTAATTAGGACTGGTTTCTTTTTTACAAACAGTGGCTAAAAAATTTGCCGTACCATTGTCAATTTTACCGACAAACGTTACTACCTCGACAATTTTCCCTTAACGGAACTACACTGCACATCTCGGAAATTCGATTGCAGCCTTCTTTATATTCGTGTTACGTTTTAGTGGGTACCATTTGTTTCCCGAGCGCCTCTTCGATCAAATTGTTTTACCTTTTTCGTGGCTCTGCCGGTTGGCGAAACTACGGGAAATTTGCTACCGAATTTATTTCCAACAATTCAATTATATCAGAAAATTAGTATCAGTTGCGTCCAAAAGTGATTTTAAAACTGACAAATTGCACATATATACAGTTAGTTGAGAAAAGATGTCCTTATCAAATAAGTTGTATGAGATCCATAGATATCGCAGAATCGTTGTTTCTATCTAAGTGAATTAACTACTATCATAAAATAGCTTCTGGATTCCCGAATTACAAATGCGTTTTTTTATTACGAAGTGTTTCTGTGAGAGCGGTAGTGGTTCGAAAGAAAAATGAAGGGTTTAACGTTGTGATACATGGCGAGAATAGTCCGGAGGATTAGAACTGCAACGATACGTAGACAAGAACAAAGAAGGGACAGACATTAAAACAGCAGTAAGACATAATGCAGCGACAGTTATATAAAAGAGAACAATTCCATTTTCGGAGTTTAGTAACATCGTGTCGCGGATGCTATTTGAGGTCACTTTTTACTTGCGACGCAGCCGATACGATAAACTCGATGACGCTCAGCGTCAGGTTCAATTTCTGCATCTGAGCAATTTGTATTGAAATTTCGTAAATTGTTTGAGCCAAAGTTGATGAGATTGTAAAAGAGGCCATGGAAAATATATGAATCGATCCGCTGTGCGTTCGCGCAAATTTTCTCAAATTTTTGGAAAAATATTTGACGTTGCATCTCGCGCAACGAATACGATGGCGCTCGTGGCTTCGATGAGATCGTAAACGTTCGCGTATATCACTGGGGCGGCCAACGAGGTTAAGCCTTGTAACGATATTTCGCGAAGCTCGTTGCACGTATACGATGCATCTCCGCCAGGATGAGATTATTTCAACCGCGAATATCTATCCTTGACTCTGATAGCATTGACTTGAACGTGATTGATTCGATATAATTTACAACTTTTACCGTTATCGTCAATACAGTCGATGGTCACTCTCAAAACAGTCGTTTTAGTTCATTTCTTCCTCAGAAAATTTAAGCTGAAGTTTTATATTCTTCCAAAAAAATAATTGGATAACAATGAATGTTATGTCACTAATTAATGAAATAGTGTACAAAAAATGAGAAAAAAATGTGTTGCCTCTATTTCTGAACTTGAAATTAGTCATCAAGAGATTTTACTAAAAGGTGTATGAAGAAGTGTTAACTCATTATTTCAATTTTGTGTGAAATCAAATTTTGTGACAAAAATAAAGATTAATAAAAAAAAATAGAGACAACTGTAAGATGCGACATATAATTCTCATTACTTCTTGAAAAGCGTGATGGGATGGATAACGAAAACGCATTTGTCGTGCAATACCACAATGAAGCTGCAACGTTCTACGCTAAAATAATTTAATTATATATTAAAATAAATGAATTATATTATCCTTAGACGTATACTATTTCAAGCAACACATTTCAATTTCTCTCGCAAATAGTAATGAAATAACTTTATTACATTATTTATAATATCAGATGGCTGTTGTTTTAGGATATTTAGTGATCAAATTTTGTGTGCTTGTTTGAGACTTGCAGTTAAATTAAATTAGAAATAAAATTCAATTAAAGAATGTTTGTAAGAATTATTAAGACAAAGTTATGTATTCTGAAAATGCATAAAATATTATAACACACATTTTTAGATTATGATTGCTGGCTGTTTTTTATGGAACATGGCTTGAGTGTAATTTTCTCAACTAGTGACTCATTAAAGTAAATTACTCGCACGTTTACTTCTTATGAAGAAAATTGAAAAAATGTCAGTTTAAGTACAAGACCATCTGCTATTTTACGTATAATAATATAACGTTGACTTAAAAGCACAAGTGAGTGTACATTTTACGCAATATTTAAGTTAAATAAAAGTTAAGAATAATTGAACTTGTTTCGTTGAGCCAATAATTGAATTAAACCGTTGAGAAAATGTCACTTGGCTGAAAAGCCAAGTGAATCGTTTGTCCACAAGTCCACTTCAAGTTTAAAAAGAAAACATAAGAGGCATAGTCGCAGGTGTCTATGTACATATATTGCATTACAGAGCGTAATCATCAGCTTTACACTTGATGTTCACGCAAAGAGAAAATGTTAATTGGATTGTCGTTATTTGTTTTCGTTCGTTCGATTGTGCGCGTTTGTAACATACAAATGTAACATATTACACTTGCGGTTCACGTAATAATGCACCGTTATTTTTTCTCGAAAGAAAAAAAAATAACCGCGGTCGATACAACAGTACAAATATTTTCATTGTTTAACAAAACATTTCAGCTTTTATTTATTTTCAACGATCGTCACGATCGTTCACGTAAGTGATAAAGGCTGCATTCGCGCGAACCCAGTTCGCTTGTTGCTGTATGTTTCCTCGTTTTTTGTAGTGGTCGGTCGTTGATTGCTCGCGTTACGTCTTGACGTTTCTTTCACCGCGCTTCAAGTGCATCGCGTGACATGGGCGGAAGCAGCGGTTCGGAATCCGCGCGGGCGAATCAAATAGGCCGCGAATTCAATTCCGGCATGGATAATGAAGCACGAGAAGCATCGTGGCTTGAAGTTTACGAAGGCTGCCTCGTTTCTTTAATTTATGCATCACGGACGCAGCAGCGGAAGACACGGAAACGCGCAATTAGAGATCACCAGCGATCTTAATATTTTCACGGAGTCTGAAGGGACGAAAATATCCTTCCCGGATACCGCACGTCGAGCACGCCCCTATTATTACACAAATGAATAGGGTTGCGTACGGTGTATGTATATGTGTGTGTGTGTGTGTGTGTTTCCTCCAACGGCCCAGATTAATTCCGATATTCAGCGTTTAACTTGAAACGATACACGAGGTACAAATGGTGTGTACAAGTGGTAAACACACATACACACGCTCCCTTCGTCTATTGTGGTACGTCAGTTTGGTGTATGGATTCTCTGTTACTTGACGATATGCCGTAAGGAGAGTCCCGGCGCTCTAATCCTATATTCTCGGTGTCGTTAATACAGGTTGCAGCAGCCTGTTTCGAGGCGTATAATTGGCCAATCTAGGGATATGGGTCGTCTCCTTACAGGGCCGCGTTCTCGAAGCGCTCTTCTCCTCGAATCCTAGTCAGCGCGATCGTGATTATACGCCCCGGTCACGTTATACGCGGCAGAGGTCTTGCAGGACAGCCGGAACACCCACCCTCTCGTCTCCCTCCGCGCGCGCGCTGGCCGATCAATATTACGTATACGTTGGGAGGCCAAGCGAAACGTCGAGCAACCAACAGGTGAAGTAACATCGCGGCAGACTGCAGAGGGGTACGAGGCCAAGGGGAGAATATAAAATTACCCTCGGTGGATGGAGAGAGGGTCGTCGTAGCCGACCTCAGTTCGCCACGGATGGATCACTTAATGCACACGATCCACCTTGGGTTTTCTCATGGCCTCGACGCGTCTACCTTTCTCTCTTTCTCTCTCGGCTTGCGCGCCACTTACCCTCTTTCGCTGCGGCCCTACTTCCGGAACTTTTACCGCGACGTAGGGGGAAACTTTAAATAAACGTTCTAATTTCATCGTGATTTCGTCGATTGTGAAGATCGCCGTGATGGCGCCGGTGGTGGAGCACGACTCACAAAGAGTGATCGATTCCAGTCGCGCAATGAACGAACTGATGACGCGCGATAATCGGATTCTACGGTTTATTATACTCGCCGACGAGCGAGATCACTCTGTCAATAGAACGAAGAAAGCTAATCTCACTATTACCGGGTCTTAACGAAGTACCCTGCTATTTACGGATCCTTCCAATTTTTCAGCATTTTATTGTGGAGTCAGCAATACGATATTAAAGTATCTTACTTAATCCTCTGCACAGAAAAGTTCCTTTCATAAAAATGTTAAAGTTGTCTTATGATTAAAGCTCACTTTTTCTCTCCTTCTCTCTCTCTCTCTCTCTCTTTATATATATATATATCCTTTCCTCTTTCCCTGCATATAGTAAAAGACAAACAACCTCTATTTTTAATCCATTTGTGGGTCAACTTTGAACTATACCATGTTAAAAGTTACATTACCGTACAACGTGTAGGTATTTTGTATTTTTGGATAAAATTTTGGAAGAAATTGTATACACATAATTAACATGATTTTAACTTTATTTTTCGTATTTTCCGAGCGACCTACTTCTAGAAGATTGCTTTCGCGAAATTTTAATAAAATATGCAAATCTTAAAGTTATAAATATACAAGAGATGAAGCATTACTTTGTAACGTGCCAAATATTGAATTTCTCAGATTGAAATTCAGTTTGCTAAAGTAATGTGATCTCGCTGTAAGTTTAATTTATGTTACGCGAACTGTCCTGCGCAACGACATTATTTGACTTTAAAATCGCAGAATGATTCCTCGCTGGAATATTGCGACGGGTTATGCTTCAACAAACTCGTTCTAACAAGATCCGCACGGAAAATCGTGAAAAATTTAAAATTTAGCTTTATAGAATGTAAAATAATGCGTCCGCGTGCACGCATAGCAATATAAATAATTATCGTATAGGCGCTTTTAACATATCATATAATAATTATCAGGAAACATTGATTGTACGTATCGCAAAATTAACTCGACTCGATCGTTCGACGCACACACATGTTCGTTACAGCTATTTAATATATCGCGCAATTATTAAACTGCCCAATAACATGCGCCGTTCGATTTCGCTCATCGATCTTCCACCTGAAATCACACGAATCTCGCCCATCATTATGGCGTCTCGTGTCAACGTCTCATTTATTAATGTGCAATTGTCACCTCTAAAAGTCGCATTTACAATTATCGAAATTATCAACAGGGGCGTATTAACGCACCTGTGACGGACGTGCGTCATTGTGCCGTTTATTAATACGCGCGACAGGACAATGCCGTGGCACACGAGCTAGGTCTAATTAGAAGCCCGCTGTTGGGCGCACGCATGGTTCATTAGGTCACTCAGCCGTTATACTGACGCTAACGAATGCCATATTCCACAGGCGGAACCGAACCCCCGACGTCGCGACGCGTCCTTACTCGATGCGTTCGCCCATGTTGCAACGCACACATATGCGGCAAATATGCAAACCCTCGTCTCCCTTCTCTCTCTCTCTCTCTCTCTCTCTCCCCCTTTCCCGCGCGACTTCGCTCACTCTCTCTCTTCATAATACAACGTTCGCCGTCTGTTTCACATTTGCATATGCGTCTCGCAATCGCGATCGCGCAATGGCTCGATCTCAAATGTCCACGACGATTGGCGCGGGAAATGTCATCGAATGGCGAAAGCGCCGTCTCTCGCACGAGGGCGAGCCTAATTATTCGTACGTAGCGCGGAATTTGCATATCGCACACCGGGGAATCGATCTTCTTCTTCTTCCTTTTTTTTCCATAGCCCTTTCCGGAAAAACCGGAACTTGCCTGCGGCCACGTACAAAAATTAGTTTTTTGCGACGGAATATTTTCCGCGGCGGGATGTCGGGCAGTCGCGCTGTTTTCATAATGGAACGGAGATATCGTGTACATGCGGAAATACGCGCGATATGTTGACCGAATTTTCGTGTATCTGATAATGTCATTTCCGATAAAAATTTTTTTATTTTACGCGTCGGCGGCTGATGTTGGCCGATTCGCACTGGAAAATTGGAGCGTAACACCGTGATTTATTAAAGAACCGGATGCACGCCGGGCTTCACTACGTTATACACGGATACGCGTGTTATTTCCGTTCTAAAATAAAAAGTCGTTCTTTTTTCTTCAACGTTTTCCTTTTCCGTCTCGCGCGATTTTTACAGAGAATAAAGTTACACAAGAGCTTTGCCAAAATTAACATGTTCCGCACAATTTCTTTCGAATAGTTCACAGAGCACGTCATGGAAACGAAACGAAATACGAGTAAGTAAAATGGCTCGACGATGGAACGGCCAACGGGAAATATATATTTCGTGCTAGAGCGAAATTAGAGCGGCGATAATTGGAAAGTGGCGTACGCGTCTCTCCATTAATTTTGTTCCGTCGGGAAAGTTGACATCCGGTGATTAACCGGAGACATACCGTGTACGGGAATGAAACGAGTAGAATGTCGAATGAAATGCGTCACCTTTACGACACAAAGATCGGTACTGTACAAATACCAGTATAGTTGAAAAATATTTACAAAGAGAGAGAGAAAGAGAGAGAGAGAGAGAGAGAGAGAGAGAGAGAGA
>NW_022639495.1:316914-332573 GCF_010583005.1 Odontomachus brunneus | reverse complement strand
GAGAGAGAGAGAGAGAGAGAGAGAGAGAGAGAGAGAGAGAGAGAGAGAGTTGCAATGATTATAATCGTTCTTTTCAAATTCGACTTCTGTCATCATGATATTAATAAAATTAAAATATTGAATTTTTTCTATGAAAAATGATACATTTTTTGTTCGTTCTGTGAAGAATCGGTAAAGAAAAATAAAAGCTACAAAATACCAAACTTTACAAATAAAATTGTTAAAGAAGAAAAGCTTGAAACTAAAATTGAGCCCAATGAATACCTATAGAATACCAAGTGTTCTTGATTTAATTGTTTCAACAAAATAATGACCAAGGAATGTGTAGAAAGAGCGCTGCTTATATGTACACATAACGAATGAATTGTATATACGGTCTAAAAACTAAATATCTGAATTTTGAAATATCGATAAATTAAGGAGGACCGAATGAAAAATACGTAATTAATATAAAATAATTATTCTATATGCGTACAGACACTCGTAAAAATTTGCAAATTTACCGAATTTATCGGTGTCGAAGCAAAGAAAAAACTAAAAAGGAAACGATAAATTGCGGCGTTTTTATGCAGGTGACAAATTGGACATTCAGAAAAATTGGCGAGTCGTTCGAGAGTTCGCACGATCGCGAGGCGTGACATCGCGATTGTCCTTCTTTTTCTTTCTTCAGTATTTGAATGCGAAATCCTCTCACGAACGCCAGCCGCACGTCTCGACTAATGGTACACCATTAGTCGAAACTGGGAGTACTTCATTATGCCCAGATCTATTTGCCGCGGGCGAAAAACCTGACGGACGTATTCCATGTCTGTCGGCCCGCCTTAGAACTTATCCCGCTATTATAGCGGGTGTGTCGCCAAAGAAAGAGCGCCTTCTTCGCCGGAAGACGATTTGTCGACGGTTTTCGTGTCGTGTGCTCCTCCTTCGTTCCTTCCTTCTTTCCTACCCGCCCGGCTACTTCAGACGACTCGTCGACCATTTGTCAAGTTGTTGACAGAGCGTCGCGACGTATTTTTACGTTAAAATGCACGTCGCGACGTCAGTACGAATTTATTAAACATTCATGACATTACGACAACTTTATGTTAAAGAGATGTTATTTTACTCCCCAAGGTTAGCGTGTGACGAGGTGTGACAGATCGAAAGCATTTCTTCTCTCGTGACTACCGGGCACTTTCCCTCTTTTTTGCCTATTTATGTTGTTTTTTTAGACAAAAAAAAGTCACAGTTCGGAAACATATTACCGAATTAATTCAGTTCATTTCTAAATATATATATACCAAAAGTACACTAAATATATATACCAAAACTACACTACATATTTTTCGTGGAATTATTTGGAGATATGCAATCCCAGAAAGTTTTTGAGACAGACATACAAAACATACCGTCGACATACGTTTGCATCACATAAAGTTTCGTTAGAACTGTCAAAGTTGACGTAACGCGGTGTAAACTCGTTACTTTTTCAGGCCGCAACAAAATATTTCGTTAGAGTTTGTCGCGTCTCGTGACGTTGCCGTGGGGGGTTAAAAGGTGAACGCGCCGTCGGGAACGGCATTAAAAGTGGATCACGTGCGCGCAACGATTCTACTACTCGTGTTGCCGAGAGTTCAGCCTTGCATGGCGCCGCATTCGGACGCCGCGAAGCGAGAAGTGCATTCGGCATTCGCGCATTTCCGCGCTCGCGAGAGATGCACGCCGGCGGCGTACTCGACCTCGCGGGAACGTCCGATTTCGCAACGCTCCGGATCGTACGATAATCACGAGATGCAACCGCGCCACTTCCTCTTTATCAACTTAATTTCTACACAGCGCCGCGAAAAATTATTCACCAACATCTCGATCTCTCGCTGTTATTCTTATGCATCGTACGTGGTACCGCGCGAAACCAATAGAAATGCATCCGCCGGAGCGGAGAGCCAAGTACATCGGTGCAGTGTACGTCGATATTTTTCCGATATCCGCGCCTTGCACACGTGCACCTTAATAATACCCTACGTTCTGGTATTGGAGAAAAACGACATGCTACTCTCGCTGCCCGCAAACGCACGTCCGATTTGCCGATCCTTCGAGAGGCAGCCGCCGTGCCGTGTGTAACGATTGTTACACAGTAAGTAAAGTAACTCGCGCGAATCTTTAGGGAGTGAACGGGCTGGATTAAAATGCATCATAAGCTTCGTCGGATGCGCGCGAATCTCATGAACTCGCGTTGCCTGCGGGTGTAATCTTCGCGAGCGTTAATTTAAGAGGCGATTCGGGTTAATTAGGACCAGGAACGGCCGAAACGGCGGAACGTGTGCAGCCGGGGATGTGTGAATAACGTATTTCCCATGTGTATCCAGTGAAGGGAAGCTCTACGGACCATAATCCCTCGCGTAATCTTCTTAAGGGGAGGGATGCCTTTTTTCAGGAGGCAATTCCAGTTCGGATGGCGCACACGAAAAGCCGACGATTTAAGGGCTTCGCCAACTTCGCGTTCTCTTTGTTGGTTTAACGCCGCTTACGAGCATCTTTTTTACCAATTACATGTCGGCAACGTTGCTGGACCTGTCGGGGTCTCTCTTGCTGCGAGGAACGAATTGCCGGGCTCAATTATGAATGAAACCTTGTTTACAGAAGCCGCGCGCTACGCCAGGCAGCGGTATTCGCGAAGCGGTTCGCCGAAGTTTAATGATTTCTGCCGTAGGAGAGGACGCGGTCTCGGCAGGAAAAATAAATATGTGACAGACAGGAAAGCACGGAGTACACACACATTCGTATCTCACGGTCAGGACGCGACGGTGTAATGGACAATCCCGGGAATGATTTCGCGAGCTAGAAACACAGTTGCAAATGCCGCTGCGCGCTTCCCCCACAGCGTTGCGACTTAAAGCCTACGCGACATGCATAAAAGATTTATGCAAATATCCAATCAAGTCTGGATCCTGATGTTCGGATCCGCTCGCTAAACGCGAAGCATCTCTCCTTGGAGATGAGATCATTTGAGATTATTACCCAGTCGTGATTAATGCCCTAATGATGTGCTATTCCGTCCGATTGCCGGTACGTCAATTATTCAAAATGCATAAATGGGAATTCGGTCCAGTTCCGTACTCGCGGAATCGATTTTCTATTATCGCCGACGCGAGACGATCTCTCGATATGCGGCAAGCGTATCGCGATGGATTTATATTAGATAAATGCTGGAGTGTGATATAATTATTAAAGGCTGTGCCAGAGTAGTTCTGTCACTTTATTTATTGATTCGAATTTCCTGACACCGTTCTAACATTATCGCGTCAATTCAATAATTCCTGAGCGTCCAGTCGTTTCAATCCATACGTGCAACGAGAGTGCATGTGTGCACAATGAAGCCGAAATTACACACATTTGCTTTTATCGCCCATCTACACACAATGTCTAATAACGCTCATTGTATGCAAGCAAAATTCATCAAACTAAACACAAAATTCCCCCATCATTTCGCAAAGAACTTTGAATAATTAATTAAAGAAGAATTGGTGAATGATCACGCGCGATGATGGTGCACGGTTATACGTGGTAATGCATCAATCTTCTTTAATTAATAACTGCAGATCTACGTGGTTACACACATTTCCAAAACTGGATGGAGAATTTTTTTGTTTCATTTGGCCTAATGTGCAAGCACACAACGGCAAATGCCTTTACGTGTGATCGTTTATCGATTTTCTTTAAATAATAACTCCAAAAATTTACGGGTTTGTTTGTAAAATAACGGAGAAGTTTGCGTTCTCAGTTTGATGAGTTCTATCTACGCACAACGGGTGTGTATTCATGAGTCATCAGACACTCTGTATGTAAAGTTCCCAAATGCATCGATGCAGTTAAAAATATCTGTTGCTTTTGGTACGCGTTGTAGTGCATGTGGCATGCCGATATTCCGAATGAGCAGCTTTCGATCTCATCGATCACGGTGCGCATTAATCGCCAGACGGCGCCCGCTATCAATCTACCGCTACGTGAACGCATGACCCTCGATACGTACGTGGGCGCGTCTAACGACGCATGCTAATCATACGTAACGTATGCTAATAAAGCGTAACAAGCTCGTCATATATATTTCACGTTGAAGTACGCTAAGGATTTCCGAGGCCGAGAACGCGACGTGAATCGGATCATTGTGGCTCAGTCGGGAGCGGGCATCCCGCCGCTTGATTCTCGCAACGAGATAACACGCGAGTCACGGATCGTCGTAAGATAATGTAATGAAATCGCAAACATGATCGTGAAACGTGATAAATATAAGCTCGTAATGTTGGCTCGTGGCGATCAAAACTATGAAGAAACGCCGCGTAATCGTTGAATTTAATAGGTCTCTTGTTTTCAGTTGAGCTGTGTTAACAAGGCTACATGAATATATTCGAGATCCACTTGAAAGGAAATAAGAAGAAAAATTGCAAATAAGTGCAGGAAGTACGAATAAAAGCAACAGACTTATATTATATCGCAAAAATGTAGCTCATTTTTATTCATTTCCGTATTATACTGAGAGAGGAAAAAATATCTACACAGAGAGAATTTGTAATCGAGAAATAGATCGACATTCTGCACTAATTCACTGTCCTTTCATTTTATATGTGCTACTCATATTTTAGGAACTAAAACATACTATTAATCTTTTCGCTAAAGATATACATTTTTTACTTTTACTTCACTAAATACATTAATATATAGTGTAGTTTAAGCAAAAAATTAAAAGTTTTATGTTTAACGCTAGAGATAGAACCGGGACATTAATCCCGGCTGGGGTTTTTGGGAGAATATATTTGTCTCAACGCGCGGTAATAAGTAAAGTAATAGCTGATGTGTTCTGAATACCGAATAGCTATTTATTCAATTGAATGAGCTTATTAATAATAATAGGAAAAATATATGTCTCGTTAGTAACGAAAAGGTTAAAACACTTGCTATGTTTCTAGCGACATTTACTGTTTTTCAACCAGACAGGCAATATATTTCAGTATATTTCAGTATTATGACAGTATATTTCTACTAAAAACATAGCAAAACTAGTTTAAACTACCCGTTATCATCCGGGTTATCGTTCGGGTTGTCACAAAGGAGATGAGATCAGGGTTGGGATACCCACAAGTTTCATGTGGCCTATATTTTCCGCAAGGTCCTAGAGAGTAACTATGTAAAATTTGCTCCAGATTGGTTAAAGGGTTTATGAATTTATATAGGAAATATACAGACAGGCGTTCTATTATATATAAATATATATATGTATACACTGAAAAGAAATTATATGAAAAAAGAAAACTATAATATTCTTTCCGAGTAAAAAATAAAAAATATTTATTCGATTAATATTAATAACATATTTATTTGTTGTAATATATAATATATTTTTTCGGATAAGAAAGTACACATTTTCTTAAAACCTTAGCTTCTCATGAAATCAATTCTATGTATATAAAAAAAATCTAAATTTAGATAAATATGTTATTAGTGCTTTTACCAAGAATAAATATTTTTTATATTTTAGATATTTTCTCTCTCGATGTGTGCGTGCAGTAAATAGATATTCAGATGCCACGCACATTATAAGTTTGGCCCTTAAATTTAGGGACATAATTTGTTAAATATGCGAGAGTGTAGGGCGCAAGTTCGATCACTACAATGAAGCTGAAAGCGGCGCATTCGATGTAGCCTAATAACGTAAATACACGTCACGAGTTAGATAATTTGATTATGTAATGAAATTGTAAACACAGCAATAAATTGCATCACGAAGTCTCCGTGTGACTATGAAGACAGTCTCGTTTGCTGCGTTATTAAGACACGGTTTAAAGGTTTGCTACATATTTTTCAGGACCACAGCACCGCCGAAAGGTATCGATATTCAATATTATAATTGAGGTCCTTTTCTTTTCGATACAGACTACACACGCGTTGCCCGCGACGAAATTGAATTTCGCAGGTTCTTTCTCTCTTTTCACGGGGATAAAAGTCAGTCGTTGGAACGCGCCGGCGCGGAAAATGAAGAAAAGTGTAGCTGCTGCGAGCGTAGCCGAAGCGCGTTATCGAAGTGTCGACGTCACTCAATTTAATAGAGTGTTCCTCTCCCACTCTCTTTTCCTCCCTCTGGCGAAATTGTACAATTTATTCTACGTCAACCGTCGTGCAAACAAAACGGGACCCATTGTCGGCAGAGTGAAGACGAATCGATTCGAGTGACGTCGCCCGTTTAACGAAAAGTACTCGCACGCTCGGGTAAGCCATCGAAACACTTGACTTGGTTTAATTACCACGACCGCATTGTTGTCGAGCATTCATTGCGATTTCATTACGTAAATTGTGCTTTAGAAAATCGTCGACGAAGGCGTGTTTCGTGGATGTTTTCTAGCGTTGCGTTTTAAATGAATCTGTTGTTTCTATTTACATGATAATTATAAAGTGTCTGTGAGGACGACAGAGAAAAGACACGGGACAATTTGTCGTCTCGTTACGTACTCTTTCGCGGCGCTGATTTTCCCGTTACTTTGTGCGGCAACAAAACGTCGGCAAACTTTCGCCTCGACGAGGACGCTCCACTATATGAATTATAGATTCAATTCTGCCCGACGCACCGTGGCAACTTTTTGAATTTTACGCTCATTGCGTTAGGCGAAAATGAAATTTGAGGGGTATCGCGTCGGAATGTCACTTGCGGAAGAAATCAGCGCTGCGGAAGCTGAAAGCTCTTAATACTTTCTCAATTGAATCTTCCTCTCCGCGAACGCAACTCACTGCCAAACTCAATTAGCGGTCGAGCGATATCCGCCGCCTTGGTTTCTAGAACGTGGGAAGGCCTACATTCGGAATGCGTAATAATGTTTCGTTCCCCCTCTCCGTAACCATCTATTTTCCTCTTCTATGTTTTTGTCTTTAAGACTGACTGCTTGATCCAAAATTACAACGTGATTTAATTTCGCTAATTAAAAACAAATAACGATAACGAAGATATTATTTTATTAAGCTATAGATAACGAAGCCATTATTTTATTAAGCAGTTCCGGAGACTGATCGGTGAATCATTAATTTTGAAGTGTAGTAATTGTGTAAGTGTGTAAGTGTGTAATTGTGAAGATTTGGACAGACGTACTTGGAACGATTTGGAAGATCCGTGGATGCGTATTTAATGAAAGGGCAATTAGATTCGGACGTTGTTAATTTGGAAACGTTACCGCGATATTATCGTGTAATTACATAACCAAAATTTTGAATATGTAATGTGATGTTAACTCGAAATATATGGAAAACATTTATTTACGCTGGATGTAATCTATCGGATTAGATATGTAAATTTTTCATCTCATTAAAACGTAAGCATTAAATTTCCATATTCAATAAATTAATACTCGCATCTAATAAGTGTCAATAGACAGATTAAAGCGAAATACTTGCTTATGTTGATTTTATATGCAAAATAAGTCAAGTAAAACGTTTGCGTTTCAAAGTAATGTCCCTCAAACGTCTCTTAACGTATATAAATTAATTCATTTTATTCGTGTCTTATTCTTCTGCAAGTAGCTGGTCGGGTATTTATTATATCCTGAAGTTACTAATGGAATTAATATTCACTAAAAGTAATCTTGAGGACGACACGTTGCCGTCAGGAATAAATAACAAAAAGAACGTAAAGAAGCGACTGTCACGTGTATGCGCAGTTCTGTATTTTAATTCTCAATGTTGCCACTTTGAGAAAACTTTTTCTTGGAAATTTGAAACAGTCGCGCCAAATCATCTCTCGCGCAACATATAGATGCGAAGTGGAAGGAAGAAGCATTAGCGAGACGTAACAGCACGATGCGGAAAAAGATTTAAGATACAAAATTTCTCTCTCTCTCTCTCTCTCTGTCGGCAAACCACTGTGTTCGTCCCTTTGTCGGCTCTTACAACGACCCTGTCGCGAGCCCTTCGCGCGAAACAAACAAGTCCGCGTCGGCGATCAGTATCGTAAGAGCACGCAGAAACGACGTTGGCCGACATGTTCCCGCCACCGTCGTCCCCCGAATCCCATGATTCCAGTGCGGGAAGCGGCCTATTAGCCGCATAATAATGACGCCGACGGACAGCCAGGTCACCGGCAACGCAGCCGCAGAGCTCGGCGCAAACTGTGCCGCCTTCGCGTCTCGTTAGTTCGGAGTCTATCTTAGTGGCAGCCCCGCTATCGGCGCCGTCGGTTCCATCCGACTCCGTGTAGCCATATCGCGCGCTCTTCCGAATCCATTGACTTCCGGGGTCACGTCAGACCGTACCATCCACATTTCCGCCGGCGAATCGAAGGAGACTTCGTGTGGAATAACGTTTGTTTTTCGCCGCGTTCCTCCCAGGCTGACGAAATCGGACGAGATCCTAGTACCCTATCGATATCGTTATTCGGAGAGCTACGTCGGCGATGACACCGTGACACGACCGCGATACTCGCGGCGCAATTGCGCCGGATAGACAACGCGCGCGCGCGCGGATATTACTATCAAACTGAGCAGGCAGTGAGTGATTACTTTGTGGGTGGAAGCGGAAGCTTCGCGACAGTTTTGCCGAACGAGTTTGCGGGCGTGCGTAGGTGAAGTGAACAGAGGACCACGGCTGAGAAGAGATGTTCACCGGCGTTAAATAAATCATTCACGCGCGCACCGATGGGATTGCGAGCCGCGGGAGTTCGATAATGGCGCATTCGTCGTTGCGCGATATCGCCGTAACTTCGCAGTTGCGCTCCGAAGATCCCTCGTAATACAATTGTGTTGAGACGGTGATCTCCGATAGTGTTCGTGTATTGTGTATAGGTGAAGTGAGAATCTAGAGGATTCTGATTCGCAACGCGACGCGGAAATTCCTGGTGCTACAAGTTCTGTGAAGAAACTTCTTACGAGAAATTTGCAACTGCGCATTTTCTTGCTACAGTGATTACTTGTTGCATAACGAACAGCAGGATGCGAGAGTGTTTAAAAAAACGATGATGCGCGCGCCAATAATTATGCGATGAATTTTTTATCGCGCACGTAGCGATATAAGAGATGCCTAGTGCATCCATGAACACACATCGTCATTCTATTTTGCGCCTTCCGTTGAGTGTTTTACGCGCTAAAAGAAGATATCTGCCACATGGCTCGGTAGGTGCAAATCGTTGGTTACATTATCGTCAAATTACGCGTCTGCTGAATAAAATACACGAAAGTTTCACGAAAAGGCATCGAGAACGCGATTTCTATCTGAATCGATTATTCCTTAGGAAATGTCTGACTGTAGCTTTAAAAACATTACTTTTTTACACTAAAAAAAAAGTTTTGCAGTCAGCGAAAATTAGATACGAGAAAGCCAAGATGAATAAATGACTAGCAGATATCGCGATATATCGTATGTTTTGTATTCAATCAATATAGATGATAGAGATAGAATTTCTATCCGAACTATTTGTGAAATTTAGCGTGAAAGTCTCTGTGGCGCTCATCCAGATCAAAATCAGTCGCGCTTATTATATAATATTGATTGTAATAACGAAGAAGACCAGCTACGACAGACAAACAAATGTTTAATTCTCGTATCTGTCTTAATTGGCTCTTGCAAATACTGCTAGAACGCTACTGCTGTAAGTTCCACCGCAGACAATCTAGCGGATGCAAAAAAACAGCGATAAATTTTAACTATGTCATTTAGAATTCTATCTGGGTGAGCAAAACATTTTTTTAGCGTAAATGAATACATATAAAATGTATGAAAAAAATAATACACGGGCGATTAGCTGTTTGTGCTTTTAAATCGTTTAATTACTATATGAAATATTTTCGCGTAATTAATTGCGTCGACATTTTTGCTAAAAATTGATTTCAAATGTATCAAGAGATATATTTTTTCTAGTTTTGTGCATGTTACCTTGTTTTATCGACTAAAAATATATTAATTAACGGATTCCACTTTACGAACAGTAAATGAAAATGCCTGTTAAATGGCAATCGTACGGTTGTAAATACAGTGCAAATGTAATTCGTTAATTCTTAACGCGCCGGATTTTACAAGCGTCTTTTACGAAGATGCTAACGGCGTTGTAACGTCGCACATAATCATACTGATGAATACTAACATTTGGTGTTATTGCTGCCATTAATGTGAGTAAAAGTTCGCGCAAGTGTCGTAACGATCGACAAGTTGACTATTACGCGTTGACTATTATGTACGAATATTTCCATATTACAGACTTTTGGTATATTGGGATATAGTAAAAAAGCCGTCTGTATGCGCTGTGTTATTGTCTCGATATATTAAAATATGCTGTAATTCCGCGCAAACAATAATTCCAAAATAAATTGCTATTCGCCATTTTTGCGCAAACTGCACGGTTATTGAATCAATATCAAATCGAAATCCATTGAATATCATCCTGTTTTATCTCTAACAATACCGCGATATTTTTCTGTAACTGCAAGTACTAATGAACACTACAAATTGTTCGTTAAAAAAGAATCGACAAATTAAGACAAATTGTAGAGTTAGGATAGACAAATTAGGCAATGAAATTTATAATATCGATAACATGTACCTCTGGGAAATATTGCATTTTTTAGCGCTGTAATCAAAAGAGCGTAAAAAATGTCGCGATAAGCGTCGAGGTGAGCTTTCAAGGAGCAGAAGCTATCACGAGTCACCAAATTTTGACCCTATGTTAAACCTTGAATTCTACAATGCAGTAGAAGCCAAGTTAGCAACGTAGGTTTAATTATAATGATACAATTTACTCCTACTTTGACTTTGATAATGCCCGCAATTTCCCTTTTCACTTTCTTTAGCATTAAAATAGATTGTATTATAAATTTCAAAATATCAAAATAGATGTTGAATGGAATAGTGGAAGACTGAAAGTAGGATCAAAATTTCAACTCGAGTAGATGAAATAGAATCAAGAGAGGTTGATGTAAGTTTCAAAGTATCAAAGAGTGCGTTCCACTTAACGCTCGCAACGACGCGAGCGTCATTCTATCTTTGTTTAACATCCAATGAGCAACAAAGATACAGTGACGCTCGCATCGTTATGAGCGTTAAGTGGAACACGCCCAAAATAAATATTGAATGGAATAGTAAAGCTAAAAATAGGATCAAAATTTCGACTATGGACATTTCTCCTTATCTTCCGTTAACAGAAAGTTACCCGATATATCCACGGTTTATTTCTATCGAATCCGCGTTCTCAACCAACTACCCTGTGCGTTTCTCAGTCTCTTCTACGTATGTACCTAGGAGAGAAACTTATCTAGCGTTGTTTGCTTGCAGACTCGGTGTCTTGGTACACCGTGGCAGAGCGAACAATGGATATGAGAAGAGCAGAGGCTAAGTAGCAGGCTGCAGGTACAGGAACGGAGACGGCGCGAGAGGTAGATTGGCGAGAGGCGTGCGGCCGACAGAAAGCGAGAGTGGTGTACGCCAGGAGGACAGGTGGTACGGCGGAGGCGAACGAAAGGTACGGGAGGGTTGACCGTTGTGACGAAGTCACGAGGACGAAGTGTGGAGCCGTACGAAAAATGAGGAAGCACGGTCTACTGGATGTGTGGCGGCTGTTGTGGTTGCTTTGCCTCGTGCTGGTGACGAGTTTGGCGCAAACGTCGCATCTCTGTCCGACCCCCTACGAGATCTCGCCCTGTTCCTGCAGCGTGAAAAAAGCCGGCCTGGACATCGTGTGCGAGATCACTGACATGACGCACATCTTCAAGGCCATGACCGTACTCAAGGGAAAATCGAACGTCGTGATATTCTACCTTAGGCTTAGGCACAACAACTTGCCTAAGCTACAGGGGTATGTGTTCCTTGGGCTCAACATACACCATCTCACTATTCACAATAGTAGCCTTGCAGTACTCGAGGAAGCCTCCCTTAGTTCTCTTGGTAAGTGTACAGATAATACTATTATGGAAGAGAAAATGGAGAAATATGACAACATGGAAAAGGACGATATATCGAAATTCTAATCTTTTTTTCTTTTTCGGAAAATGAGATGAGAATTTTTCAGAGCATGCGATGGTCCGTGCAATTTGTATTTCATCGAAACGCTAATAAAACTTGTCGTTATTGCACTAGCTGACAAGTAATTGTTAATTTCTCGTTTAACAGAATTGTGCAGTTTTCTAAGTAGCTCGTTTATTGCGAATATTTTAATCTTTGGAGTTACAGCTGGAAACAATAGACAGAAAGACGTGAATTCCCGGCGAATGAATTCGCACACATATCACGCCGGTATTCAAAAGTCCGTAATTACAAAGCCTGTTGCTACTGCGCGACACGGTGAAAAAAAGAAAGAAAAAGAAACACAGCATTGCCACCTCATGCACGACGGCCGCGTAGTAACATTTTTTACGGCGCAGAACAGCACCTGTCTTCTGGCGTCAAAAGACTTTCATGGAAGATTTAGGATCAGTTTTTATATTAAAGCGAACATTGAAGCACTCAGCCTGTCACGCGAGGCCCGCGTTAAAGTCGACTGCAAATTTAACCCGCCTTTAAATCTCTTACGAAACCCCGGGCTTTAAAGCCGCAGCGCCGCCTTTGCGGCTACGCAGATTCGGAATAAATTACTGTAAGGGACTGGAAAATACGTTCTTTTTACACCTGCCGTATTCGAGATACGTGCGGAGATAGCCAGGTCGCGTGGTAGCCCCGTGCAGGGGAAAACCTTAATGAGAATACAGCACTACGAGCCATCTCGGCGAGACATCGCTCGGTCGCATTAACTCACAACGTCGAAAGAACATTACACATGGAAAATGTTATTTTTCCTACGGAGCTTTGAGTTTCCACAGCCTGCGTTTTACGGCGGTCTGACTATAGACAAAGCAGAGAGAAACTGACTCGATGCGTCGTGCCGTTAGCCGACGCAGTGAACGCGGTTGATCGCGACACAGCCTCGTTGAATTTATAAATCGTGTTTATGGTTGCTCACTTGACTAAAATGTGACAAGTCTCGTTGCTGTTGCAACAATTCTCACAAAGCTGCATTTTTCATAAAATCGCGACCACGCGATAATTAAAATTCTACCAGACGCTTTAATCTCGATCAAGACGCGAGATATGGTGTTAAGTCGGTTTATTATGGAAATTTATGCCGCAACACAGAGTTAGTCTGCGAAATCGATGAAATTACGGAATGTAACTTCGTCGATATAGAATACGTATCCGAAGTTACTCAATTAAATTCGGGAAATCCTCAAACCCACCGGCGACCGACTAAAATTACGAAAGCCATGCGATCGCGGTTGCAAGCATAACACAGCCGCTGGAATTGAATAATTCACTTCCTTGCAGGAACGGACTTGACACAGCTGGATCTCTCCCAAAATTCATTGACTTCTGTCCCATCCCTCGCGTTACGAGACCTCCACCATCTTCTAATTTTGAATTTGAACCGTAATAAAATCACAGCCATCCACAGCAAAGCTTTCGAAGGTCTCGACACACTCGAGATCCTCACTCTTTACGAGAACAAGATCAGTAACATAGAACCAGATGCGTTCAAAGGACTCGACAAGTAAGTCGCTCTTGCTAACTAAAACTTACTAGTTCAAAGAGAAGCTCGAAACGGAATCGAAACTTCCGATTTTTATATGTGACCACGAGGACGCGAGACGTGGAAAGTTAAATTTGCACAGCTAATAATTAATTTAATACATTGTAAGGCGCGTTGTGAATTTGTTCAAACTTTTAACTTTTTTAAAATAACGTGTTGAACACAAAGCAGACACCCCGATATATTTCAGTCTAACTTCAAGGATACTCCTCACCCTCGCGTTTTGTTTCTTTTTAATATTAGCCGGAAACTCAAGAGGCTCAATTTAGGCGGGAACGAGCTCACGAAGGTCCCAACTCAGGCATTGTCTTCGTTAGATTTGTTGAAGAAATTAGAAATGCAAGAGAATCGTATTATGAGCATACAAGAAGGAGATTTCACAGGTGAGAAGCCAACAACTTTTATTCCGTTATTTGAAACGTGTTCTCTTCAAATATACGTAATATCTTCGATTAGCTCGCTCGAAGATAATTTTATTACACCTTCTCGATTTCTACCCACAGAATCGTTGTGATATCGATTAAATCATCTTTCCTTAAGCCGATACGTCAACTCGTTTTATATGCAAATATAAACGCTTTTAACGGACGCATATGTAACGGACGTTTCGTCAAATTAAATGAAATGGGCTCATCGATAAAACCTTTTATCCTTTCAGGATTGAAAGCACTCGATTCATTAGTATTGGCGCACAATCACCTCCGTGAGGTCCCGGCGCGTGTATTCTCCCACTTGACGCAATTAAACTCTTTGGAACTCGACGGAAATCAAATTACCCACGTGGATCCTAATGCGTTTATCGGTCTTGAGGGTGAGTGTAATCACAATTGGATACAGCTCTTTAACCTGCTAATCACGGATACCCGAATTACTCTGAAATATTTTGATATCACTCTTTTTCGCTCTTCTTCCTTAAAATTTCCTTAAAATAGCGCGTTTAAAAGCACGATAACTCGACGTCCAACGCGATCCGTCACGGGACATTTTATCGCTTGGAAAAAGAAATTGGAGTAACCAAATGTTCGGTGAAATATAATCGAGAAAACCAATTCTACTTCCGCTCAAGTTGATAAGATTCTGGTTAACATGAAAGTTCCGACTAACCAAATTTTATTAAATTAAACCGAATTCTAATAATTTCAGCCAAAATTTCTGGTTTATTTATATCTCAACAATGTTTGGTTCAGTCAAACTGCTTTTTCCGCGCGAAATGCTCCGCATATGTTTCGCGAGTTTTTTCGTAACGTCGGAAAATTGTCTCGCCGCTCGATTTTAATGCGGCCGCGGAAATTCGTATAGTCTTGTGGTCGGTTTACCGTAAAATTCTCGCGGTCTTTGCAGATCACGTTCTACTTTATTTATCGTTGCGGGCGCCGCAGCTGCTTAGCATTTAAATTTACCGCGTGCCACGATTGCCTGCCGGCGATGCAATCGGTTCCTTTGGGTATGAGTATAAACGAACGAGCGACACTTTACAAACTACCCCTCGTCGCGTCGCGTCGCGTCCGACGAGCGCGTGAACTCAACTATCTAGATAACAGTGTTTTAACAAAGTACTATTTTTTTCAGGTGAACGAACGGCTTTAGTGCTTTCGGCGATTCGATCAAACGTTGTCAAGTTCGCGAGTGATAAAATAACACAGATACACAGACAAAGTCACACAGATACGCTGTTCAAAGTAAGCGTTAAAAATCAAAGTATTCTTTGATTTTCGAAAAACAATGCCAAAATATATTTCATCTTCTAATAATAATATCGCTCTTATATTTCCCGCGAATCATTGCCTGATAATTAATTATACGTTCGATTGTATCTCGGTCGAAATTTTTATTTTATTTTCAGCTTTATTATTCCTTTAAATACCTATTTTAATATTCTGAAACCTACCTCCACATATCTCATCAACATCAAACACACATCTTTTAATTCTATACGGAAAAAAAAATTTGCTAATATATGGACAACTAAAATTATTAATTACAGGAGCAAATTTTCTTGCTTTCATAGCAAAATTATATAGTTGTGATAGCTAAAAGATTTGCTAATATATATATATATATATATATATATATATATATATATATATATATATATATATAT
>NW_022639495.1:293526-316759 GCF_010583005.1 Odontomachus brunneus | reverse complement strand
ATATATATATATATATATATATATATATATATATATATATATATATATATATATATTAGCTAATATATATATTAGCAAATCTTTTAGCTATCACAACTTTGCTATGAAAGCAAAAAAATTTGCTCCTGCAGTTAATACTTTTAGTTGTCCATATATTAGCAAATTTTTTTTCCATGTAGAATCAAAAGATGTGTGTTTGATGTTGATGAGGTATGTGGAGTAGGTTTCAGAATATTAAAATAGATATTTAATGGAATAATAAAGCTGAAAATAAAATAAAATAAATTTCGACCGAGATACAATCGAACGTATAATTAATTATCAGGCAATGATTCGCGGGAAATATAAGAGCGATATTATTATTAGAAGATGAAATATATTTTGGCATTGTTTTTCGAAAATCAAAGAATACTTTGATTTTTAACGCTTACTTTGAACAGCGTATCTGTGTGACTTTGTCTGTGTATCTGTGTTATTTTATCACTCGCGAACTTGACAACGTTTGATCGAATCGCCGAAAGCACTAAAGCCGTTGGTTCACCTGAAAAAAATAGTACTTTGTTGAAACACTGCTATCTAGATAGTTGAGTTCACGCGCTCGTCGGACGCGACGCGACGCGACGAGGGGTAGTTTGTAAAGTGTCGCTCGTTCGTTTATACTCATACCCAAAGGAACCGATTGCATCGCCGACAGGCAATCGTGGCACGCGGTAAATTAAACTCGAGTTGAAATTTTGATCTTATTTTCAGCCTCCTTATTCCATTCAACACTTATTTCGAAGGCTAAAAGAAATGAAAAGAGAAATTTCGGACATCATCAGAGTCAAAGAAGGAGTAAATTGTATCATTAGAATTAAACCTATCTTGTTAACTTAGTTTCTACTATGTTGCAGAATTCAAAGTTTAATATAGGATCAAAATTTCGACTCGATAAGAAATTATATTTATTAGACTTTTTATATTTGTTATTAAGCGTCAATTAGGTGGATTCATTGCACGATGCTTCTCGTTCTACGCGCAAATATTATCTCGTGACGCTTACGGATTCTGTTTGAAGCTTTCGGATGGAGCACTCAATCTACGCTTGCATAAATTCTTCCCGATGGATTTGCGTTTATTTGCCGTTACGGCAACTCGATTTGATTACGACTATCTACAATCGATTTGAAGACATTTGAGCGTGTCGCGACTCTTGGGAATTATTATTAATGCTCTTCGCGTAACGAATCTATCTGCTGTGAGCTAGATTGCCGTCGCTTTTTCTAATATCCATGTTTTATACTCTCACGATCGTTTAATTACGTTACTCGTACCGTCAGGCGGCAGAATCAATCGACTGCTTTGCGACGAACTAATAACCAAAAAATTTTAACGAGAAAATTCCAACAATGTCGCCTTTCGTCGACCGAAACACTCACATTCTTTTCAGCGCATTCTTCCTTCCATAATCGCCTCAATCGCTCGTTTCAGATAATCTGCAATATTTGAGACTGGGAGATAATAATTTGCATTCGGTACCAAGCGACGCTCTGCGACGCTTGCATCGCTTACGGCACTTGGACTTACGGTCGAACAACATCACTGTACTTCCGGAGGATGCTTTCACGGGCTACGGCGATTCCATCACTTTCCTCAATCTACAGAAAAATTTGTAATACACGTTCCTCCGTATACCGCGGGCGACTTGAGAATCTCGATCGAAGGAAAACGTTGAAATAGATAATCGATCGGTCGTGCGCACCTCTCAAGATTCTCGACAATAACGATCGATGGATTGCACATGTATTAATGTGAATATATAATTACGCTACTTTTTCAGGATCAAAGAGCTCCCGCCCCTGGTATTCGAGAACCTCAATTCGCTAGAAACTTTGAGTTTGCAAAACAACAAACTCACGAACATTCAAGAAGAAGTCACGGAGAACATCGTCGACACTCTACGTCATATCGATATCACGGGTAACGTATCGTTTCTCTTTAGCGTAACGCCGACGCTAGCGTTATTTTAAACGTACGATGATCCCCTTAATTCTTTCTATCCGGATCACACCGTGAACTACTTAGTAGCCAAAGCACGAATAAAATATATCGTACCAGTCGTTGATACATACTTCATTCACCGCATAAAAGTCCCATTACGTAGCGGAACGAATTATCCAGTTAAATTACGTTGCGCATAATCGTCGGTTAATGTGACCGTTCGTTAATTGGCCGTGGAGACGTGAATAGTTTAACGAGAGGATTCACGTTGTAAATCCAAGTGTGTTACTTTGACTGAATCTCTTTTCCCATGTTTCTTATCGATTTAAGTCACATCACTTGATACGTTTAAACACATTAAATTACAATTCACACGTTTTATATATGTTAAATGACGTGATTTAAGACCGCAAAAAATGTGTAAAAAGAGCTCCAGCCAAATCTAGGTGAAAGTATCGATGTCTGATAACACTGATATTACTAATAACACTGGACATTCTTATTGTTTAAGCCTTTAAATATAATTATTTAAAATTTCAAAAAAATATAGAATATATATATATATATATATATATATATATATATATATATATATACACGTATATTTTACGTTGAAAGTTGAAATATTTGTATTTAAAAACCAAAATAAGAATGTCCAGGTACCAATGTTGTTAATGTCTAGGCACTTTTACCGTACGCACTTATGCGTCCGACAATAACACACTTCAATGTGCAGCGCACGCGAATTTCCGTCTCGGCGCGACATTCATTTATTTTTCTTATCGTCCCGTTTCCCT
Organism: Odontomachus brunneus; assembly: GCF_010583005.1. NCBI lineage: Eukaryota > Metazoa > Arthropoda > Insecta > Hymenoptera > Formicidae > Odontomachus > Odontomachus brunneus. The sequence goes on along the minus strand of NW_022639495.1, from coordinate 313,982 downwards.
ATGCGCGCAGATAATCCTCTGATTTGCAACTGCCAGCTACGGTGGTACTCCGTTTGGCTCGGGAATCTGCGTGACAAGGACGACGAGATGATGTCGAAGAAGCGGACGGTCTGCATGATGTCCTCGGAACACCGCGAGTACTCCGTGCAGAATATCCCGCTCGAGAGGATGGGTTGCAACGTGGGCAAGAACGCCGGCAGGATCTCGTCGGCGTCAGTCGCGTGTAAAGTGTACGTTGACGCGACTCTACCGCTGATAATCGTCGCCGCCGTTTTAGCGTAATCCCGCGGGAGAAGCGCGACTTCGCGATTGGAGTGCGCCATCGACTTTTCGTTTCGACGCCGACGAGACGTTTAACGATCGCGTTCACCGGTAACGCTGCCGCACAGCGCGCTATTCGTTACTTTAACCTCCTCGTTCGCCACGACGAGAAAAGCATTTCCCTTACTATTTATTTCCCGGGGTAGAATCGTGACGCGACGGCGGAGACGCGTCATGATTCCAGACCGCTCTCGTCGACGTGGAAGCGGCCTTCTGCGAAGATCAACGTGACCTTGTCACGTATGTCATCGCGCGACAACTCGGCATACAAGTGGTGAAACGCGGCCTGTCGTCCAAATGACAGAGGAGAGCTACGACACGAAAAGTCGATGCGTTATCGTGATGTCACGATCGATCGAATGCCTTGAATTGTAGGAGATCTTGTCGAGCGCTAGTTGACGGCATCGTTACTCCCGAAACGGCAATCATTAAATGAATCGCAATTGTTTGGCGCGACGGCTGGAGGAATGGCTGATTGTGATTCCTCCGCCGTTCGAGAAGTTGCTTTCTTACTTTTCGCGTACAACGGACGTACAAGGACCGATATCCGTGGACCGTCGCTTTCTCATGGCAGACGCGCGTCCATGCGATGCGCATGGACAATCAGACGTGATGCTTGGTAACCGCGACAATCGACTTTTTGAGAACTGAGTGCTTTACATTCTTCCGGATTTCCGCGGTATTTACTTTCACTGGCCGGTTCCACCGGAAAGGCCTCTATCGTTCACTCGATTCGATTAATCTTGAGTACACGCGATCATTATCGACTTTATTCGCCGAGACAGAGAGGTAGTGTTACCGAGGAATTTGGACTCTAATTGATCGTGATCCTGAATCTCTCAGACGCTTTGTTTGCGGGTCCATACCCCGAGATGCTCTGCAATGCGAATTAATTTATTTTCGCGGCGAAATGCGCTTAAAAGTTCGGCACGTCCACACAGATCTGTTCGTCGCGTTCGTACGATCGAGCGCGCGGAACGTAGGCAAGCCGCGTTAACAAAAGTTCATCATCGCGGTAAGTTAGCTCGCAACGAAGCACCATCCCGTTCGATTGCCGCGTGTCGTAACGATTATATCATAGACGTGGCATGACCGGCCGCTAGATATAACGCGATGAGTGACGCGTAGGAGAGAGAGATGCACACGCTTGCCGAGACGGCGAATTTATTGCTGATGAAATCACTGTTATTAATGGGACTCTCAGATGCTCTACGATCGAATTACAGACGACGCTAATCGCGAGCACACGGCGAACTGTTTTAACCGCGATCTCGAGCCCACTCGCGACAACTCTTATCGGAGCGACTTCAGTCTAAGCGAAAACCAGCAAGCAATAGAACACATATCCAATCGTTGTTATCTGGCAATCAAGTGCTCGTACAGTTCGATAGTATAGATTCTGAGCGACCACTATGATCGAAGGTCGATCGCGCGATCGACCGGTGGACCGAAGAATGCTCGTGTCGCGAGGAGCGCGCGAGTTTTCTTCATCGGAACGTTACATATCAACATCGTTGCCAATTATTTCGTGGTTATCTGTTAAGCTCGCGAGACGCGAGGCGTAGTGTAATCACTAGGATTCGAGTGGCCGGAAGGCAGTCGCCACTAGGCGGTTCTGGCTCGCTCGTCGTATACATATCAATACGTTCCTGTTGAACACGGGTGCTGCAAATCGTCGTTATGCTCCAGAATGTTCGCGCCTCCCCTCCCGCCCCGCTCCCGTACGTCACGATCTTCCGAGATTTTCAAATCGTTATTTATTTCGTACGTCTATCCTCGCGATTTTGTCAAATCTGTTATGAGTAATAACACTAGTAGTTAACAAAATTTCTTCGCTTCACGAACGTAGATAGTCATTTCCGATGTATTTTTCTCTGCTAAACACGAATTTGTTCTCAAATTTAGCTATTAGATTACAATTTTAAGAAAAATGGCGATGAAAATGCCAGAAACGATAATTGTTAGGATTTTCATGACGTCATAGGATCGGCAGCAAATTTTTTTCCTAAAAATTTCATTAATTAAATTAAATTATTTAGCTTTAAAATGCATTTGGTTTTCCTCTGGTATGATTTTTTGTTTTCCAGATGTAATTAAAACGAAAAATATTAGACACGCGCGTTTGGCATTAATATCATATACTGCACGATTTTTATGCAATGAGTGCAAATAAACATTTCCGAAGTATAGTATTGTAGTATAATATTATTGTAGTATAGTATTTTCGTAATTCTTCAGGGTATTTCGGTTTTAGTAGATGTTATATAATACTACCTTTACTACGGATTACATGTTGACTTATGTTTTAAACGAGAGCCAATTAGAAATTTATATGCTGATATTCGTGTTTAGTACGTTAAAATCATTCAGGATTGATATTTTCACTGAGAAGCATTTACATTGTTGTCCAGCACAATTGGTTGTCGTTTACGATTGAACGGCAAGGCAATATTTCATTAATTGTGCGATTAAACTTTTAGCAGACGGATCATTCTACCGGCTTCCATGAATGATCTAACATGGAAGAGTAATTTTCGCGAAATTTACACGTTTTGAAGAAATCGGCGAAGAGGCTGTATTCGCGTCCGACTCCAAAGATTAAAATGCGAATGACATTGGCGACACTCGTGAGAGAAATCTCTCGTCGTCCGGCTTTTCTGCCGGACTGTCTCTGCGCAGTAGTCGCTAACATCTTGAGATCGCCCCGATACTTAACTCGATTTGCAAAGGCCCGATCGCACGAAATGAGATAACGACTGCTGATGACACGTAATATACTCTCGACAGGAAACCGACACTTGTTAAAGCCGGTAGAGCACAAACGCGCGGCCGTTCGGACGCCTACGAGCTTTACTCGGGCTACTTCGTCGCCGACGTTCACGCGCGTGAACTAAGCTAATTGCATCACCGTCTCGCGAGAGAGGAAGCGTATGCAACGCACGTGTCCGCCGTAATCGCGATGCACCGAACGCAAACGGTCCGTAAGGTGTATCGTTTCTCCCGCAAAATATTTCCCCTTTTGTTCAATACGAGCAATGGAAGAAGATCGCGCTTCACATCCGGAAGATCGCGACGTACGAAAATACACGTTGCGCACGCTTCGCTTCGATGCACTGAACGGCGAGCACGTCCGACGGTGCATCGGGCGAGGAAACGCGCTTCTCAGCGGAGGCTGAGAGCCTACCGCGCGAGAGAGATAGATGAAGCGTTCACGGAACGTAGTGCTGATCACAGTGCTAACGTGGAAAGTAACATGTGTTTTGCTATTCGATACGTATAATAAGGATAAGGTAGAATTAAGCCTAAGGCATTATCGTAAGACGTACGTGCCGCGTGGTGGCATATCAACCGGCACGGCCTGACTCTTTGGAGGAGAATTTCGGAGCTATCGCCAATGATTCTTTCGTCATCGTGCTTGGTTTTGTCTTAATTTAGCAACCTGGCGTTCTACCTCGTCGGCGAGTCGGTGAGGAGAATTTGTACGAGTGAGAATAAGTTTCGCGACGTTAAACTAGACTAAGGGATGCCTGAGAGAAGAATTTATGTCTGGAGTAAAAGGACCTGTTTTCGCGATAATATTTTGTACACCGTAAATTACGTGTCCTCATTATTGGAGATAAATCAATGAAATATCGTAGGATCGATAAAACGCGTTGTTTAATTCACGAGCAAAGATATTCTCCTTCAAATGTGCGGGCAAACGATGCGCAACGGTATCGCATAAACACATACACATATCATTTATACGCCCAAGTTTACTTGTAAGATAAACCGATTAATTAAGTCGATTTAAAGCTTGGCGAAGCTATAACGACTAAAGATCGTATACATATCGTGAACGTATGAGATTTAAGAGAATTTATTTGTTAACATATACATATATATATATATATATATATATATACATATATGTACGTTGCATATAATATATATATTATTATGCATTATTACGATCATAAAAGATATATATTATATACCTATATCTTATATACATATATATATACATATACGCACTGGATGTTTTTTCTAAGAAGTTACGTCGATAACGATACGAAGCTGCCGGGCGCATATCGCAGTTTCAAAAGTTGCTTTCTATTTCAATCCAGGATGTCCGGCTTTCACGTTTTTTAATCGTACTTTTGATACGTATAATTTTACCGTTAATTATAGAGCAGTATATCTTCAGTAACCGGTAAGTTGAGAGAAAAAATTAAAGATACGCCGAATGCGATTCTCTGCAGGCCCTACATTTAGCTTAGGATTCGTACGAGGCATATCTGTGTACATATATGTAATAATTGAATCTTCTCTTCTCATAACTGCGTGCAAATAATTTATGAGCGTGTGATCATTTGAGGTACAACCTGATTTCCCCGGTAAATAAAGGAATAGCAGTGTGTGAACGGCAGTAAGTTACAAAAAAAAATAAGTAAAAGAAATTAATAGACTTGAAAGTAAAACTAGCGTGATAGCATAATCGCACCTGAGTCAGAAGTTCAGCATACGTCTTCGCTGCCGTAACGATCGAGATGAAGAACACACTCGAAATATGCAAATAGTCTCACGAGGGAAACTCCCTCTCGCGAGACTACCTCTTTCCTGAGTTCTGCGTTATTCCAGCGAATTATTCCACGACGACGTTCCCGACGACGTTCGCGTCGATTATCCAACAGCTGATGCGTACGAAAGCTTAATGTGCCGACGAACTTCCGGCTCGGGCGTTGGAATATATCTTTAGGCGGTTTTTAGAACAACAAGAGCAGAAACGGGAACGCACGGTTCGCGTGACTCTAATTCTTTCGTTGCGGAACATCGCAGCAGCGCACGCTGATCAGATGCTTCGCGCCTTTTGATCATCCGAAACATCCGATTTTACAACGGATCGTCCGTACTGGGACACGTGACAAAATTTGCTCGAGGATAAGATTCGCGGCGTGTAATCACGTTCGTAGGAATTAACACAATCTCCTTGAGTGCGGAGCATACGCGGCGAACGACGGTACGCTCTGTCGAGCGTTGATTAACTTAACACAGCCGCGTTGCAGCGAAAGGGTTACGGATCGGCGGACGTCGAGCCTGCAGAACCATATCGAGACATATCGCTGAAAAGCCGGCGCTAAGCTCGTCGGGTGCGCCGTTTATTATTACTAATTATTATAAGCGGATATTTTTGTACAGCGTCTTACAATGTGGTCGAATCGTTGCCGGCGCACCCGACGGGCGTACCCGGTGCCGTAATTACTTCGTATGATAGCGCGCGATACCCTGAACGCGAACGCACCCTCGACACATTCGTGTGGAACGCGTGAATGAAATTGACGATCCCAAATGGCAGCCGCGCGTGAGGGACGACAAACGGAGCTTAACTCCCGATCGAAGGATGTAACTTCATAATCTCGGTGCTCGCTCACATGTCGCTTCTTCGCACGACTCGAGGAACCTCGTACTCTGTGTTAACACGCACCGACGTACATGCGTACGACAATGTAAGCACGCGCCTACACACACGTACACATAGATACACACACACAAGTTGAACATGAAACGTTAATCTAGTATCAAGCATCCCACTCCCCTTTCTTCACTGTCTTCTCTTTAATTAACGAGAGATCGTGACTCTTACGTATTATATGAAAGAACTAAAGTTCATATAAAATTAGACGTAAAGAAAGAAAATTAGTTATTGATTCAATGTGTACACACACAAATACAAACACACATATGTGCGTCTGTAACTTTCGGCATAAATGCTCTTAGACATGAGACGCGTTATACACAAACAAATACACGCATACGAGACTAAATCACGCCTAATGTTACATCGATGTTATAAATATATATATGTATGGTTATTATGTGACACACACCTACACAAACTTCGTCTGTATATGTCTTTACATAATGTTACGTGTATATGGTCATATTATGGTAATTATTACGTGATATGTATGTATTATGAAACATTTTTCTCGTATCGGCCCGCAACTCGGCTGTCTACTCAGATTCTGATGTCTATATGTCATTGTTTATTATGTCGTTAATAATTAACGTGTATATGTGAAACTTTCAAATGAATAAAATTGACATAAGCAAAAGCAGCGTTCGTGATGTGTGTTAATTGTGCCTCTTTTATTTGACATTATTAATATATCTCTTGCTGCGCGTGATGTTTTCAATAAGTCTCTTTGTAATTCTGATAAAATAAGATATTCAATATGATGGTCTATTGGCACGTTGCTATCGAATTAGGAGATACGCGTGGGCGGGGAAATACATCGAAATTTCTCTATGGCAATCAATATACGAGATATGTACATCGATAAGAGAGCACGATAACGTTAATCAATGTCGACTGCAGGTAGACCGCGATTCTAGATTCGACGAAATGTTCCACGCTCTGTCAATCGTACTGTATCGTATAGTAAGTCTGGCACGCGACCAACAATATCAGAGATGGTTTGGATGTTGGTAAAGAGATCTACGCGCTGTTGGAGGTATTTGCGGTTTCAGATACATTTTGCCGTTCCATATTTAAGTACCTTGGTCAAAGGAGTGTGTGAGTTAAACTAATAAAAAAATTATCGAATTAAAAAACACGACGAATCATTTATTATATTCATACGTATGAATAAAGTATTTAATAAAATTCAGTGTCTTTTCTAGTTTATAAATGTTGGGGTTGTCGGAATTTGTTTTAACGATAAATGTACTCCATATTTTCTAAGGATATACGTAACATACATGCTTGATATGTCCACCGTTTAATTAACGTGAATTACTACATGCATAAGATTATATAAAAACAAACATTAGTTTTCCCTGAGTAGTTTCCCTTACAACGTGTTTCCCAGATTTTTTTAATTCTTTCCCTTCTCAAATAAATATCGGAAAATGTTCGAAATCCACGATATATAAAAGTTGACAATTATTGATACACAATAATTATATATAACTGAATGCAGTTTCTGTGTATGTCGGATGTTTGTAGCGGTCTTATTGTTACTCGCCGCAAGCAGCTATTTTACTACTAAAAGCGACGAAGAAGGATCAAAAATTTGCGACATCGGACGCATTTCGAACGACATTCGGCAAGAGATATTCACAAATCAACTGCATAATCAATCACACAATAGATCATATAATAACAGTGAGAAGTATTGTGACATTGAAGCAGCATGCGGGAGCATCAAATGTTCTTGCATACCAGAGGAGTTCGATCCAGGAGAAGTAATCAGGACATTCATCGAAGATATTTTCAAGGTATATCATTATAATTATAACATTATAGTATGAAAAAAAGATATTGACAGTATAATATAATTTAACCCTTTCACTACTGCAAGGATATGTACGGAGAAAAATATAAAATTTACTGCCAATTTTATATTAATTAAACCTATAATTGTTACTAATGTTGTTGCCTAAGCAATATTAATAATTTATAAAAATATAAAAAAATAAATTATTATTAAAAATTGAAATACCACAAACATTTGAGATACATATTCAGAGGTGAAAGGGTTATTAATTGGGAATATATCAAATAAAATCTTTAATTTTGCTATTAATTATTTGATAGGTTAAGTGCGACAAGAAAATCACCATAAACTTGACACTCGAGAAATCGAGATTTTTTGATAACAAACTTCAAGAGAAGTGGTTGAAAACGGACATAGAGATTGCGAGATTGACTCTTATTAATTGCTTCCTGACAACGTTGAGCGACGGAGCATTTTCTTCGCCTATATTTAGCAAGATGACAAAACTTATATTAAAAGATAATAACATATCTACTTTAAACAAAGCCACATTTCATCATCTTCCGAAACTAGAATATCTCTCCATCGTGAATAACGAGATAAAAGAGGCCGAGAAAAATTTACTTCAGGACGTCGCGACAAATCTGGCAAATCTTCAACTCGAGAACGCTATTAGTGATACGGAAGTTCTTCGCAATATCACGGGAGCAGGCGATTTATGGAATGTGAAAGAGTTAGCATTACGACACAATCGTATCACGATCATCAACTCGGAACTTTTCACTGGCGTTCCCGAGATAGAGAGTCTTTATTTACAATATTCGAGCATAAAAACTATTTGCGTGGATGCATTCGAACCTATCTCCGAATCTATAAAACAGATATTTTTAAACAACAATAACATCGAGACTTTACCCGAAGGTTTGTTTGACTCGATAATTCTGCGGAATTCTACTTTTCTTCTATTAATGGACAACAATCCGTGGCACTGCAATTACAGTCTTATGTGGGTGCAAGAAATGATGGCACTTTACCCGAGGATAGTACAAAACATTCCGGTCTGCAGTTTACCCGGAGAAAACACCGGCAAATTCTTCACGAACGCGATTTTTTATAATCAATACGACAATACATCAACGACAGATAAGACGAGTGAAAAGCAACCTGACGATCAACCGTGCGTAAAAATGTCAAATGTCACAATTATCAGTATATTTGTAAGCACGTCGATATTAATATGTTTTATAAGCGCAGTATTAATGTTCGTCATAGTACGACGACATCCCACGATGCTGCGAGGAAGCAAACGAATCGTGATAGTAAAACGCGGGAACCTGGACGTCATGGTATTGCCGAAGGGACTTTCAAGCGACATTATCGAATCCGCAAACAAGAACACGATACCCACGATCTCGCAGAACTTGCAGGAAGATGGGTATATCGTACTTCTGCCACCGGCGCAAAACTTGACCGACAAGAGCTCCACGAGTTCAGCGTCGAGTATACACACGAGTGAAGACACGAGTTACATCTCCAGCATCGAGCCGACCTTGTCGCAGTTAAACTCATGGCGACTCAAAAGATCCGAGTGTACAAGCCGAGAAACCGAACCGCCGCCGTTACCGCCGCATCCGCATACTAATGTCGCGCAACCGTTATCGATAATGACGGACACGGACAAGGATAAATCCGATTCGTGCACGGTGTAACGATGTAGAATTCTTTTTTTATTTAATATGGATTTCCTCCCAAATTTTGCACCGAAAAATTTAATTTGGTATAGTTACAAGAAACTATATAAAAAAGCAAATAAAATTGTAAAAAAATAAAAATTATTATAAATTATGGAAAGATATTTTACTGATCATACAGATTTACACGTTACTAAATTCTCCTTTGCTAAAAATAATTAGGTAATATTGTTCAAAATAATTAGCGACTTACACGAAATGAATATTTCTTAAATCAATTTGCTCAAATCAAACATAAAATTAAAAAACTGTGAAAATATAATTATATTTCCTAAGAATTGTAGATAGTTACTGAGAGAAGTATTTTAGATATTTTGGATATTTAAATTATGGCGTTTGAAAAAGCATTCCTCTAATTGCTTTGAGTTGTGTATATTTCCACTTTAAACGTATTTTGTGTGACGTTAGATAATGGATGTGTCAGAAATCTAGTTTCGCTTTGGACTTGGTTAAATCTGGCTAACAGCCCAAAGTCACATGGGTCAATGTCAGGTTCCGGGAACAAGCACAGTGGATTACGATAATAGTATTGTGTGTTCTTAAGACGAGAGAAAATGGAAAAATTAGAGATATAAATCGATAATAAAGATACATTCAAGACGTCAAATCTCGACGTTTTAAAAATTGCCCGATTTACACAATTCTAAAGCATGATTAGTCTTTTTATATAGTTGTCGGGGGTTAAAACACACACACACACACACAGTAATCCGGAAACAAATTTGCTTAGAAAATTTAATTAAAATATTTTCAAAATAAAATCGCTAAAATAATATGATAATAGCATGTTTGCTTCTATATATCGTCTGATTACATTTGACATTTCAGACAGAGTAAATTGTGTAAATTGACTGGACGGAATAAATCAAGAGAATTGCAGGAAGATATTTTGGAGAAACACGAGGACCTAAAGAGATGTACAATAAAATCGATACAATCAATAGGAAATCGCGATTTTAACCATCCTAAACTTAGTAATCTGTAATGAGTCGGTTATTATTGTAATGAAGCGATCCCCTCTACCCAAGACTAATTTTAGCTGTTAGGTCAGTAGTTCGATTTAACGTCGAAGCTTTATCTGATTGGCCAGTGGGGATTAACATATATATATCGAGGTTAAAGATAGTTGCCAGACGATTTTTTCGCGCAGTGGTCGCTCGGCAATCCACTGCAATCCTCTAAAAGGATGCAATGCCAATACTAAACCGCTATATGTATTATACGCAGCTACGTATAACCGCTTTCATGTTCGTGAATAATGCGCAGAGTGAAACTGATTCGCGATATATATGCAATCATACACATCATAGAAGTATTATAAAGTACATTATGGATTTCGTACGATTATATTACTTCCAAAAGTAGAACAACAGATGTATATATGTATCAGCTGCTGGAAATATAAATCCGTTATTATTTAAAAACCGCTACAATTAAAGTCGAAGTAAAATTATACAGAAATCGATAACTGAGTGATGTACTCAATATTATAATGTTCCTCAGTAAAGGACGCGCGGTTGCGACCCTTTCATATGAATGACTTATTTACGAATCTCATGACGATTAGCAATGTTGCAGAATATCGAGTTTTCGAAGCATTCATACTTTTAATTGAAAAGTCGCGTGTTCAACTGAGTCAGCGTGTTAATTAATTCGTAAATAGACAGCCGTGAAAGAGCGTCCTAAATAAAAATCTTTTTATAGCGACTTTAATCCAATACATGATTGGAGGTGATCTATTGACAACGAACCTATGTGTGCAACTGTAGTATTGCGTTACTAATTAGTTCACTAAAGGCTCAGTATGACTTTTTCACCGGTGCAGTGAGTTAGTCGCACAAAAGGGATCGGTTAATCCATCGGACTCGATTTTTTTAAGAAAGCGGGAATTCTTTAACAATATGGTAATTATCGTGCAAATTTACAGACTGCGCGAATCCAATGCGGAATAATAATCGCGAAAAGTTCCTCGCGGTGTTTTGTGTGTTTTTCAAGAAAAAAAAATGTATCTATATTACTGCTGATAAAAATACAAATTAAATCGAAAACGATAAATACTATTGTTTTATTCAAAAGAAACGTTGCGATACCGAAATTTAGAAAAATAAGAAGTTAATGAGTAACGGTGTTGGTTTGATTGTAGGAGGAAATTCAGCTTAGCACAGATCAGATATCTCGTAAGTACGTTTCTCTGTATTAAATCAATATCAGCTTTGTAGCACCACGATAATACGTGACATCCTTTAATCAATTATTAGCCTATCGATTCGTATTTAGAAATACCGTACACAGGAGAGTCTAAGAACTAATTTTCGTAAATAGATTTGCAAATGGCATTCGATACGTTCGATCACGACAAGAAGGGATGTATCAGCACGGATATGGTCGGTACGATTTTGAGTATGCTTGGTCATGAAGTTTCACCGGACGAACTTGCAGATATTATTTCAGAAATTGACACATGGGGTAAATATAAAATTATACACGGAAAAACGTATACACGAACTAAGAAAGAAACTACGATTATGTATTCGTCAACCACATGCAAGTTTTTAAAATTCAGCTAGCTATTGCATTGAAAGCAGCATCTTACGATGTATTTGTTACACAAAACAGAGTGAGGTTCTTGAGTTCATGTTTCACTCAAAGCATGATCCAGAAATATACCGTAGTTCTTTATTGCAGGAAGATTTTATGAATAAATAAGAAATCTGACGGGCAATCTCGGAAGAGTCTTATTGAAAATTTATATTGGATTTTAGGAACTGGCGAACTAAAGTTCGAAGAGTTTTGTAAGTTAGCGTCGCGCTTTCTCGAAGAGGATACCGATTCCGAAGCGGTACAGCAAGAGCTACGAGAGGCATTCCGATTGTACGATAAGGAAGGCAATGGCTATATTACTACCGACGTGTTCCGAGACATCCTTCACGAACTGGATGATGCGCTATCTCCAGAGGAGCTTGATATGATCATAGAGGAGGTGGACACTGATGGATCTGGCACGCTCGATTTCGAAGGTGAGAGATCGCGTGTAACGCACAGGTGTTAATCCACTTCGTCTTCGCGTATGCGTACCTGACGAATCCGGCGTTTACGTTTCAGAATTCATGGAGGTCATGACAGGATAAATTACGACTTTGGCACGACGCGGATCCCTCGTCTATCGCCCACGTGTCGAACACAACGAATGTGTATATGCAAACAAGCCGAAATCTCCTACTCGAGGTTGTACGTGACGTTGGCAGAGTGTACAGTTTACCCGATAATCAAGAAATAACCATAGAATATAAATTTTGAAATATACGGATGTTATAAAGCGAAAGGATGGGGATTGAGAGAATAGAGAGACTCGAAGATTTTTTAACGAAACAATACGCAGGAATATCTATGTTCGTACGTATTTATGTTGAATATAAGTCAGGAAAGAAACTTTGACATAACATTTGTAGTATAAAAGCGACAATAATTGGTATCGTGGAATTTATATATCCATTAGCTTGCACACTCTGTCCTTTGTGCCAGGATTTTGGCACATGCGTTGCCAAATGTAAATTGTAATTTTATCAAACGTTGAAATATTTTGTAATGCACTTTGCCCACGTCACGTATAATTGTATATCCGACACAAGAAGTAATAAAGCAAAATATATACAGAAATAAAATTTAACGAATCGACTATATCACACAGAATATGTATAAAATAAAAAAAACTCAAAAAATCATAGAGAAGTATATTTCATAGAGAAGTATACAAATGAAAAATAATATTTAATAAAAAGACTTTATTCAGACCTCCTTGTTATTTTCTGTTTAACACGTATCATTTTTTTCGTGTTTTTTTTTCGTGAAAACACATAAAACTTGAAATAAAAAATTAATTAAAGTCGATTAGAAATATTTATAAATTAATAAAAGATTACTATACTTTATTATTCACAAGACCTTTCTAGTATGTAGCAGATTGTTTCTAAAAATTACGAATATCTTAACGTGGAAACAATTATTCTTTTTTCATATTTTGTTTCAATGTGTGTGTGTGTGTGTGTGTGTGTGTGTGTGTGTGTGTGTGTTCATGAGAAAACGCGGTGCTCTTACGACTCTCCGTAATCTTTCACTGTATCTTAGAGAGCCTGCAATTAATTGTAGCTGTCATCAGTGCACATCTGAAAATATAACCTGCGCGTGTTGGCAGTGGCGGTGCACGTGCTTCGCACGCACCAGTCGCGACGTTACACATCCGATGTTGTAATAGCAATCATAATCTATTGTGAACTTGGTTGGGACGGAGTAGCGCGTGCTTCGGGAGAGCTCGACAATGAGCACGACAGCAAACGGTAGTATTCCGGAATGGACGATAAAATCGCCTAAATATAATAGTAGCCGGGCTTTATGAGCTTATAATTAGGAGTCTAAGAATAAAGACGCGCACGGGTTGCTGCATAGAACCGTCTTGGGTCTGTCTTACCCGTCTATACTGTCTCCGGCCATGAGCCAACTCTGTCTGTCTATTGTTGCATTCACGTAACCAGTCACACATCGTGCCGCTCATAAATTTCGGCGTTCCGAGACATTACAATGTTTCATAATGGGTCGCTTGTGAGGTCTCGATTATTGCGGCGACGTGGGCAATCAATAATAATAGTATAAAGCGTTGCATCAACGGCCTTCCGCCAAAAAAGACTCGAGACTATTTTACCGTAATTAAAGTACTTTAAGATTAAACATCAAATAAACTTTAATGGAATCGATGCAGCTGCATCCGAATGTCAAACGACTCGTATCGCAGTTAATCATCGCGATCATGATTGATCGTGCGCAACACGCTCCCATTAATTCCGCGAATGCAGGAACGTCAAGATTTTTGGAACACTCGTCGACTAATCGAACGTATGACTATTAAAGGCATGAGTGATTCTCGAAGTTAGGTATGTTGCCGCGAGACTGCACAATTGAAGCGCGTTTATGGAGCCGTAGTGGGGCGAGCGTCCTCGATGAATTTGAAAACCACTAGACTTGGGATGTAGGTACTACTACCTGTTCAATCACGTGCCAGGGGAATCATCGTTATGACCACTTAAAACAGAAGTCCACGGCTAGAATCTGGTGCATACTCCGATAAACCGTCGACGCCAACGTACCGTGGGAAGCGCGTATAGCTAACATCGCCATGGTAAGTCTCTGAACTTTTACGAACACGAGAATAATTCTCTAAACAGCGAAACAGCGTTCTCGCAACACAAATTACAGTAAACAAACGCACAATTAAAGTTCGTGTAACGAATAAACTTGATTGAAATGAAAATTTTTAATTTTTCATGTGTAAAGAGGTCAATTTTAATTCTTTTTGTTATTTGAAAATGTCATATTTATGACGAAAGTGAGACAATATTGATATCTTGGATAATCGCTGACAGTATTTTTTTGACAATTGCAGGATGACCTAACCAAGGACCAAATAGCTCGTGAGTATACCTTTGTAAAATTTATCAGGGTGTGTGTTTGTGTGTGCAAGAATGTCTGAAATATTAAATTATTATTTCCCCAAATAGTTCTGAAGAAAGCCTTCGACGCTTTCGATCATGAGAAGAAGGGCTGCATCGGTACCGACATGGTGGGCACGATATTGAGCATGTTGGGCTACAACCTGGACGAAAAGACGCTAGGGGACATCATTAGGGAAGTAGACGAAGACGGTGAGTGGAAAGCTACAACGTTCTTTCGCCACTTTAAGCGAGAGGACTTAACGAATGTTCGTTCAACTATGCTATTATCTGCTGTTGCATGCTTGACTTTTTTATGCGCATATCTCTACTGTTAATAGGTTCCGGAGAACTCGAGTTCGAAGAGTTTTGCACGTTGTCTGCTAGATTCTTAGTAGAAGAAGACACGGAAGCACTGCAGAAAGAATTACGAGATGCATTCCGATTGTATGACAAAGAGGGTAACGGCTATATAACCACTGAAGTATTTCGCGGCATTCTTCACGAACTAGATGACAAACTGTCGCCGGAGGAACTCGACTTAATGATTGAGGAAATCGACGCTGACGGTTCAGGGACCCTCGACTTTGACGGTATTTCTTTTCACGGAGCTTCTTATATTTTTAGCATCGCGCGATACGCTGACTACTCATTAATCCCGCATAAGGAAACCTAATCTGCATGTTGTTGTAACTAATCAATACTAATGAGCTAATATTTAAACTAACTCTTGAGAATTTAATTTCCAAACCCGGTGTTTAAAAAAAACTGTATAATTAGTCATACATTATTATATATTATTATACATAAAATCATTACATTAATTATACATAAAATGTATATTTTATATTATTGTAACATGGGAGATGTGCACTGAAAATATTTTGTACCTACAGCTATCAACTACTGTTGGTATTTTAAATTACGCAAAAATTTACACATCTGACACTACACAACAGTGCATACTCGAGAAACATTCCAAAGTTGTCAGTCATTAATTACAAAGAGCACAGCACGTGCTTAAAATAATATACTTAAGAAATCCCGCAGGCTTTACCTAACAAGTGTAATTTGCAAGATAAGACAACACACGACACGTCTCGGAAGTCAAGTAGTTCATTTAAAATCCGCTCGAGTTACAAAGCCCTGAGCCAAGGAAATTCGTTTCGCGTACGTCAACGTCGGCGTGTAGCTAGTGCTAATAGCAAAGTCGATCGAACATTCAATAAGTCTCTCGCCTCAGGTAGTTCGCCAAGTTCGCAGCCCGCGGGAAACACAAGGCGCCGCCTGATTATACTAACGCTCACCGCGTTTTGCGCGCTTTCAGAGTTTATGGAAGTCATGACGGGCGGCGACGACTAAGACGAGCAAGGATAATGAAGATGGGCACTCTCCAAGGCTGGAAGTTTACCGTGCAATTGGCAACAACCGCGAGAGTGCGTTCCTTTTTCATCGTCCCAACGCACGCTTCTGCAAACTAAAACCACGGCCGAGCGGCAAATTGGACGTTTACGATCATCCGCGGTATCGTTGGCGGACGGCCGGTGGCTTTCATCATCTAAGACGAAGATCAGTGAAGGCTTCCAGGCGTTCTCGATCGACGCCAGAAGCAGTGAAAATGGAATCGCCTTCGGAACAACTTGATAAATCGGAACAGCGTTCGGCGCGAATAAAGTGGCAGCGATGCAAATTTCATCGTCGCGGCGAAACGAGTACACGGCCAAAGCTCCGACGCAATTATTCCTAATCGTTGATTACGTTCACGTGGAAAGTTATAATTTTCCCGTCGCACACGAATATCACCGGGATTTCATTCCGTGGGTTTATGCGTGAAAGTATCGGGGCTCGCGGTAATTACATAAATCGCGCGCGATAAATTACTAAGTGTCTCGTGTGTCTGCGTATAGATATCGTCTGATCTTTAACGCGCGAACGTCGCGCGCGCCTGGACGATATTACCCCGTGCGCAAAGTAGCGCAAAGCGTTCAAGTGCGCAAGGCGCTTTCTTCATACGGTTTCTTCGCGTCGATCGTGTCGCTACGACAAATTTTATGTTTCTCCAATAAAAAGAAAATTAAGTCGGCGAATTGCCACGTTCACTCACCGCAAATTGCCGCTCGGCGACTCCAACGTTCTCTGGATATCGCTTTCATTCGTTAAAAATTATGCACTTCGAAATTAACAATCGTAAAATAGTCCTTTGCACTTTGACTTTATACGTTACTTCAAATATACGCAATTTTTATGAGAGAAAAGAATACATGATCCCCCAGTGTAACGAGATTTGCGCAACGCAGTAAGAACAATGATAGAAATAGCAATAGATTCACGCGACTAAAGTAAACTAGAAAAACCGCAGGCGTTCATAATGTTTACCAGCTGTCCAGTGGCATTTCCGTCCTGAGATTGAATCACGTAATAATAAGTACGGCAATAAACGTCGCGGCGCGTGCAATCACGCTGCGCGAGGTCTTACCAAATCGGGTATTCGAACTGTCTTAGTCAGGGAATTATACCGCGATTCTCACGTCGCGCACTAATCTGTTTCGCATGAAAACAACTAGCCCGATAGTCCCGCTCATTATACGTAGAGACTTGTATCTCGCACGGAGAACAATTATTCGTTGGAGTCAATGAAACTTCAAGTGTCGCAATTTTATGTCCCGATGACCCAACGCGCTTCGAGGGGAGACGGCAAGAATACGAACATGGGAATTAGTTAGTTTCAACGCATAATCAACTCGATACTATGAAAATGTGGTTTGCAGAAGAAACGTCTTAAGAAGAAATGTCTTAACTTTATATGCTTACATGATGAGAGAGCGCGATCTCACATGCGATAGGTTAAAATATTAATAAGTTGACGCAAGGACCAACCCATTGATTATCGATTTGATGATGTTTTCGGATGTTTCCGCATCCCAGTATGTATATGAAAAATCGTTAGTTTTATCAGTAATAAACAAATTTTGAAAACAATCTAATAACGTTCATTACCAGTGGTTCGACATACTAGGCATCTTTTATCAAAATATTTTTACAAATATCAACAATATTTTTACAAATAAAACAATACGCACGCGCAAATTTTTATATTTATGTAAAAAATATACGCGAGCCGTGTTCCGTCTTTTAAAACATAACAATCTAAAGAAAAATTTATTTCTCCTACAAACTGTAATTTCATACTTCCGAGCTTATCACCACAGAATGAAAAATATAAAATGTTAAATCGTCCAACGTAGTTGCTTGACGTCTTAATGTGCAGTCTTATAAAATATCGTGTAGCATTTGCAAGTGTACATTTACTTTCGTCAAACGAGAAACTGTGAAACTGAATTCTGGCCTGTGTTCGCGCATTGATTATGCGCGAAATTTTCTATCAGGAATGTAAAGATAAGATAAATGATCGCCTCGTATACCTCGTATACCCTGTAGTAGAAATTAAACTTCCGTTTTACGTTGATTTCTACTTCCGATTATCCCGATTTCTACTTCTGATTATCCGGAATATTTCGATAAACAGCACGTCATTCGAAATAATTTATACGGAAGAAAAGTTCTCCTTTCACTGCCTTGGCTCGATTAACTGATAACTACGAGGGTGGTCTGAAAAGTTTCCGACCTAACAAAGATACAAGTCATTTTTTCTGAAAATTGTTTTTTATTTTTCAACATAGTCTCCTTGTAAATCTACACACTTCTCCCAGCGATGCTCCCATCTCTGTAACCCGTCGAAATAGTACTCGGCGTTTTTCTCTGCAAAATAATTGTTCACGAAGGTGATTGCCTCTTCATTTGACGAAAATCTCTGTCCTCCGAGCGCAATTTTTAGATGAGGGAACAAAAAGAAGTCGCTTGGGGCTAGATCTGGTGAGTAAGGTGGATGGTCAAGCAGTTCAAACCGTAATTCGTGGATTTTCGCCATGGCAACCGCTGAGGTGTGAGACGGTGCGTTGTCTTGGTGAAACAGGATTTTCTTTTTCTGCAAATGTGGCCGTTTTCCCGCAAGTTCTGCCTTCAGCTTGTCAAGTAATGATGCGTAGTATGCTCCTGTAATGGTTTTTCCTTTTTGAAGATAATCGATTAAAATAACTCCATGACTATCCCAAAAAACAGTCGCCATCACTTTCCCAGCCGAAAAAACAGTTTTTGCTTTTTTTGGAGCCGGTTCCCCCTTTGCAGTCCACTGTTTGGACTGTATTTTTGTTTCAGGCGTATAATGGTGTATCCAAGTTTCATCTACAGTAATTAATCGGCGCCAAAACTCGGATTTATTGCGCCTAAACTGCTCCAACAGAGCGTTGGAAATGTTCATTCGAACACGTTTTTGGTCTAACGTGAGCAAACGCGGCACCCAACGCGCGGACAGCTTTCTCATGCCTAAATGTTGATTTAATATGCGACAAACACGTTCTTTTGACATGTTCATAACCTCTGCTATCTCTCTCACTTTAATTCGGCGGTCGTCTAGCACCATTTGGTGAACTTTGGCGATGTTTTCGTCGGTAGTTGCAGTTTTTGGACGTCCTGAACGTTCATCGTCTCCCAAGCTCTTACGGCCACGTTTAAATTCAGCGGCCCAAAATTTCACTGTCGTAAATGATGGTGCAGAGTCCCCATACACAGAATCCAACTCATCTTTGATTTGCGTAGGCGTATTGCCTTTCAAAAACAAATATTTAATGACAGCTCGATACTCGATTTTGTCCATTTTCACAAAAACACTCACATCAACTTACTCAAACGACTGTTACATAACAACTGCGAGTCCAAAATGGCTGAAACTTCGGTGAGTAACTGTCAACAGATGAACAACGAAATTCACTAGCTTTTATTTACAAGTGCTGCTATCTTCACGTTGAGGTCGGAAACTTTTCAGACCACCCTCGTATATAAATTTACTTCGCACTTGAGATCGTATTTTAATCTTAAGGAAATGCCGGAGCGAACGACGAAATTGATAAACGTCGATAACGTAGAGCGATCATCAAAAAGTAAAAAAAGTCATCATCATTTACCGACAATATCGAATTTATGTACACATAGATACTTATAGAATAAAAACGATCATCAAATAGGCGCTAACATAATACCGTTACTATCTTTTCACAGACGTTATGCAAGTGTGTGTGCTACGTTGTCATTTCAATTTTCTTACACATAGACGTTATGTAAATGTGAATGCCACGTTGCCGATATTTGCATTCTTTCCAAAATAGGCTCTTGCTACTTTTCTAATAAATTCTTCAAACCGTTTGTGTACTGGGTGCATTAAAGGAAGAGTTTTTAGAGAAAAACTCTTTTGTTGTAGACGCAAGCGTAATTTGCGAATAATTTTTTGAAAAATACGTTACCTATTATTTGAGTTTTCAATATAATTAGCAACGATAATTTGAGATATCATTTTTATTTCGCACTGACCAATGTTACACTTTATTTTCGTACGTAATTTTATCATATAAATTGGAGCAGTCAGCACGCTGTAATTTTTGAAAAATGAAATCAGTATCACGATAGCAATAGTTCCACATTGTTTTCATCTTTGAGGCAGGAATGCCCTATTTCATTTATGCATGTACTTTTACTATACAAAAATATTCTTAATTTGATCAAGTCAACACAAAGTAAAATTTGTTGGGAAA
>NW_022639495.1:287989-293315 GCF_010583005.1 Odontomachus brunneus | reverse complement strand
GTGTGTGTGTGTGTGTGTGTGTGTGTGTGTGTGTGTGTGTGTTCATGAGAAAACGCGGTGCTCTTACGACTCTCCGTAATCTTTCACTGTATCTTAGAGAGCCTGCAATTAATTGTAGCTGTCATCAGTGCACATCTGAAAATATAACCTGCGCGTGTTGGCAGTGGCGGTGCACGTGCTTCGCACGCACCAGTCGCGACGTTACACATCCGATGTTGTAATAGCAATCATAATCTATTGTGAACTTGGTTGGGACGGAGTAGCGCGTGCTTCGGGAGAGCTCGACAATGAGCACGACAGCAAACGGTAGTATTCCGGAATGGACGATAAAATCGCCTAAATATAATAGTAGCCGGGCTTTATGAGCTTATAATTAGGAGTCTAAGAATAAAGACGCGCACGGGTTGCTGCATAGAACCGTCTTGGGTCTGTCTTACCCGTCTATACTGTCTCCGGCCATGAGCCAACTCTGTCTGTCTATTGTTGCATTCACGTAACCAGTCACACATCGTGCCGCTCATAAATTTCGGCGTTCCGAGACATTACAATGTTTCATAATGGGTCGCTTGTGAGGTCTCGATTATTGCGGCGACGTGGGCAATCAATAATAATAGTATAAAGCGTTGCATCAACGGCCTTCCGCCAAAAAAGACTCGAGACTATTTTACCGTAATTAAAGTACTTTAAGATTAAACATCAAATAAACTTTAATGGAATCGATGCAGCTGCATCCGAATGTCAAACGACTCGTATCGCAGTTAATCATCGCGATCATGATTGATCGTGCGCAACACGCTCCCATTAATTCCGCGAATGCAGGAACGTCAAGATTTTTGGAACACTCGTCGACTAATCGAACGTATGACTATTAAAGGCATGAGTGATTCTCGAAGTTAGGTATGTTGCCGCGAGACTGCACAATTGAAGCGCGTTTATGGAGCCGTAGTGGGGCGAGCGTCCTCGATGAATTTGAAAACCACTAGACTTGGGATGTAGGTACTACTACCTGTTCAATCACGTGCCAGGGGAATCATCGTTATGACCACTTAAAACAGAAGTCCACGGCTAGAATCTGGTGCATACTCCGATAAACCGTCGACGCCAACGTACCGTGGGAAGCGCGTATAGCTAACATCGCCATGGTAAGTCTCTGAACTTTTACGAACACGAGAATAATTCTCTAAACAGCGAAACAGCGTTCTCGCAACACAAATTACAGTAAACAAACGCACAATTAAAGTTCGTGTAACGAATAAACTTGATTGAAATGAAAATTTTTAATTTTTCATGTGTAAAGAGGTCAATTTTAATTCTTTTTGTTATTTGAAAATGTCATATTTATGACGAAAGTGAGACAATATTGATATCTTGGATAATCGCTGACAGTATTTTTTTGACAATTGCAGGATGACCTAACCAAGGACCAAATAGCTCGTGAGTATACCTTTGTAAAATTTATCAGGGTGTGTGTTTGTGTGTGCAAGAATGTCTGAAATATTAAATTAT
Source organism: Odontomachus brunneus (assembly GCF_010583005.1). NCBI lineage: Eukaryota > Metazoa > Arthropoda > Insecta > Hymenoptera > Formicidae > Odontomachus > Odontomachus brunneus. The sequence goes on along the minus strand of NW_022639495.1, from coordinate 291,809 downwards.
TATTTCCCCAAATAGTTCTGAAGAAAGCCTTCGACGCTTTCGATCATGAGAAGAAGGGCTGCATCGGTACCGACATGGTGGGCACGATATTGAGCATGTTGGGCTACAACCTGGACGAAAAGACGCTAGGGGACATCATTAGGGAAGTAGACGAAGACGGTGAGTGGAAAGCTACAACGTTCTTTCGCCACTTTAAGCGAGAGGACTTAACGAATGTTCGTTCAACTATGCTATTATCTGCTGTTGCATGCTTGACTTTTTTATGCGCATATCTCTACTGTTAATAGGTTCCGGAGAACTCGAGTTCGAAGAGTTTTGCACGTTGTCTGCTAGATTCTTAGTAGAAGAAGACACGGAAGCACTGCAGAAAGAATTACGAGATGCATTCCGATTGTATGACAAAGAGGGTAACGGCTATATAACCACTGAAGTATTTCGCGGCATTCTTCACGAACTAGATGACAAACTGTCGCCGGAGGAACTCGACTTAATGATTGAGGAAATCGACGCTGACGGTTCAGGGACCCTCGACTTTGACGGTATTTCTTTTCACGGAGCTTCTTATATTTTTAGCATCGCGCGATACGCTGACTACTCATTAATCCCGCATAAGGAAACCTAATCTGCATGTTGTTGTAACTAATCAATACTAATGAGCTAATATTTAAACTAACTCTTGAGAATTTAATTTCCAAACCCGGTGTTTAAAAAAAACTGTATAATTAGTCATACATTATTATATATTATTATACATAAAATCATTACATTAATTATACATAAAATGTATATTTTATATTATTGTAACATGGGAGATGTGCACTGAAAATATTTTGTACCTACAGCTATCAACTACTGTTGGTATTTTAAATTACGCAAAAATTTACACATCTGACACTACACAACAGTGCATACTCGAGAAACATTCCAAAGTTGTCAGTCATTAATTACAAAGAGCACAGCACGTGCTTAAAATAATATACTTAAGAAATCCCGCAGGCTTTACCTAACAAGTGTAATTTGCAAGATAAGACAACACACGACACGTCTCGGAAGTCAAGTAGTTCATTTAAAATCCGCTCGAGTTACAAAGCCCTGAGCCAAGGAAATTCGTTTCGCGTACGTCAACGTCGGCGTGTAGCTAGTGCTAATAGCAAAGTCGATCGAACATTCAATAAGTCTCTCGCCTCAGGTAGTTCGCCAAGTTCGCAGCCCGCGGGAAACACAAGGCGCCGCCTGATTATACTAACGCTCACCGCGTTTTGCGCGCTTTCAGAGTTTATGGAAGTCATGACGGGCGGCGACGACTAAGACGAGCAAGGATAATGAAGATGGGCACTCTCCAAGGCTGGAAGTTTACCGTGCAATTGGCAACAACCGCGAGAGTGCGTTCCTTTTTCATCGTCCCAACGCACGCTTCTGCAAACTAAAACCACGGCCGAGCGGCAAATTGGACGTTTACGATCATCCGCGGTATCGTTGGCGGACGGCCGGTGGCTTTCATCATCTAAGACGAAGATCAGTGAAGGCTTCCAGGCGTTCTCGATCGACGCCAGAAGCAGTGAAAATGGAATCGCCTTCGGAACAACTTGATAAATCGGAACAGCGTTCGGCGCGAATAAAGTGGCAGCGATGCAAATTTCATCGTCGCGGCGAAACGAGTACACGGCCAAAGCTCCGACGCAATTATTCCTAATCGTTGATTACGTTCACGTGGAAAGTTATAATTTTCCCGTCGCACACGAATATCACCGGGATTTCATTCCGTGGGTTTATGCGTGAAAGTATCGGGGCTCGCGGTAATTACATAAATCGCGCGCGATAAATTACTAAGTGTCTCGTGTGTCTGCGTATAGATATCGTCTGATCTTTAACGCGCGAACGTCGCGCGCGCCTGGACGATATTACCCCGTGCGCAAAGTAGCGCAAAGCGTTCAAGTGCGCAAGGCGCTTTCTTCATACGGTTTCTTCGCGTCGATCGTGTCGCTACGACAAATTTTATGTTTCTCCAATAAAAAGAAAATTAAGTCGGCGAATTGCCACGTTCACTCACCGCAAATTGCCGCTCGGCGACTCCAACGTTCTCTGGATATCGCTTTCATTCGTTAAAAATTATGCACTTCGAAATTAACAATCGTAAAATAGTCCTTTGCACTTTGACTTTATACGTTACTTCAAATATACGCAATTTTTATGAGAGAAAAGAATACATGATCCCCCAGTGTAACGAGATTTGCGCAACGCAGTAAGAACAATGATAGAAATAGCAATAGATTCACGCGACTAAAGTAAACTAGAAAAACCGCAGGCGTTCATAATGTTTACCAGCTGTCCAGTGGCATTTCCGTCCTGAGATTGAATCACGTAATAATAAGTACGGCAATAAACGTCGCGGCGCGTGCAATCACGCTGCGCGAGGTCTTACCAAATCGGGTATTCGAACTGTCTTAGTCAGGGAATTATACCGCGATTCTCACGTCGCGCACTAATCTGTTTCGCATGAAAACAACTAGCCCGATAGTCCCGCTCATTATACGTAGAGACTTGTATCTCGCACGGAGAACAATTATTCGTTGGAGTCAATGAAACTTCAAGTGTCGCAATTTTATGTCCCGATGACCCAACGCGCTTCGAGGGGAGACGGCAAGAATACGAACATGGGAATTAGTTAGTTTCAACGCATAATCAACTCGATACTATGAAAATGTGGTTTGCAGAAGAAACGTCTTAAGAAGAAATGTCTTAACTTTATATGCTTACATGATGAGAGAGCGCGATCTCACATGCGATAGGTTAAAATATTAATAAGTTGACGCAAGGACCAACCCATTGATTATCGATTTGATGATGTTTTCGGATGTTTCCGCATCCCAGTATGTATATGAAAAATCGTTAGTTTTATCAGTAATAAACAAATTTTGAAAACAATCTAATAACGTTCATTACCAGTGGTTCGACATACTAGGCATCTTTTATCAAAATATTTTTACAAATATCAACAATATTTTTACAAATAAAACAATACGCACGCGCAAATTTTTATATTTATGTAAAAAATATACGCGAGCCGTGTTCCGTCTTTTAAAACATAACAATCTAAAGAAAAATTTATTTCTCCTACAAACTGTAATTTCATACTTCCGAGCTTATCACCACAGAATGAAAAATATAAAATGTTAAATCGTCCAACGTAGTTGCTTGACGTCTTAATGTGCAGTCTTATAAAATATCGTGTAGCATTTGCAAGTGTACATTTACTTTCGTCAAACGAGAAACTGTGAAACTGAATTCTGGCCTGTGTTCGCGCATTGATTATGCGCGAAATTTTCTATCAGGAATGTAAAGATAAGATAAATGATCGCCTCGTATACCTCGTATACCCTGTAGTAGAAATTAAACTTCCGTTTTACGTTGATTTCTACTTCCGATTATCCCGATTTCTACTTCTGATTATCCGGAATATTTCGATAAACAGCACGTCATTCGAAATAATTTATACGGAAGAAAAGTTCTCCTTTCACTGCCTTGGCTCGATTAACTGATAACTACGAGGGTGGTCTGAAAAGTTTCCGACCTAACAAAGATACAAGTCATTTTTTCTGAAAATTGTTTTTTATTTTTCAACATAGTCTCCTTGTAAATCTACACACTTCTCCCAGCGATGCTCCCATCTCTGTAACCCGTCGAAATAGTACTCGGCGTTTTTCTCTGCAAAATAATTGTTCACGAAGGTGATTGCCTCTTCATTTGACGAAAATCTCTGTCCTCCGAGCGCAATTTTTAGATGAGGGAACAAAAAGAAGTCGCTTGGGGCTAGATCTGG
>NW_022639495.1:281114-287979 GCF_010583005.1 Odontomachus brunneus | reverse complement strand
GTAAATGATGGTGCAGAGTCCCCATACACAGAATCCAACTCATCTTTGATTTGCGTAGGCGTATTGCCTTTCAAAAACAAATATTTAATGACAGCTCGATACTCGATTTTGTCCATTTTCACAAAAACACTCACATCAACTTACTCAAACGACTGTTACATAACAACTGCGAGTCCAAAATGGCTGAAACTTCGGTGAGTAACTGTCAACAGATGAACAACGAAATTCACTAGCTTTTATTTACAAGTGCTGCTATCTTCACGTTGAGGTCGGAAACTTTTCAGACCACCCTCGTATATAAATTTACTTCGCACTTGAGATCGTATTTTAATCTTAAGGAAATGCCGGAGCGAACGACGAAATTGATAAACGTCGATAACGTAGAGCGATCATCAAAAAGTAAAAAAAGTCATCATCATTTACCGACAATATCGAATTTATGTACACATAGATACTTATAGAATAAAAACGATCATCAAATAGGCGCTAACATAATACCGTTACTATCTTTTCACAGACGTTATGCAAGTGTGTGTGCTACGTTGTCATTTCAATTTTCTTACACATAGACGTTATGTAAATGTGAATGCCACGTTGCCGATATTTGCATTCTTTCCAAAATAGGCTCTTGCTACTTTTCTAATAAATTCTTCAAACCGTTTGTGTACTGGGTGCATTAAAGGAAGAGTTTTTAGAGAAAAACTCTTTTGTTGTAGACGCAAGCGTAATTTGCGAATAATTTTTTGAAAAATACGTTACCTATTATTTGAGTTTTCAATATAATTAGCAACGATAATTTGAGATATCATTTTTATTTCGCACTGACCAATGTTACACTTTATTTTCGTACGTAATTTTATCATATAAATTGGAGCAGTCAGCACGCTGTAATTTTTGAAAAATGAAATCAGTATCACGATAGCAATAGTTCCACATTGTTTTCATCTTTGAGGCAGGAATGCCCTATTTCATTTATGCATGTACTTTTACTATACAAAAATATTCTTAATTTGATCAAGTCAACACAAAGTAAAATTTGTTGGGAAATGTCGTTAACGTTATACCGAATACCTTTGCAAAACTACTATCTCGTACTGATTCGACAAAATTAAAAACCTTTTTGCATGATGAAAGTACGTACAAAAATTAAGCGGAGCATCCCACGTATATCCGGGAGATGATGTAGAGCGAAATAGTCAAACTTCATGTCATTTTCAAAAATACATCTTCGCAAACGCGAAAATTACTTAAAAAAACTGTAAGATATTATCCTAGAATGTGCTCTAGATGCTAACACTATATGATCTACATAACCTGCAGTAACATGATCGATTTTCAGGCAATGCGCGAGAATCCGACATTCGTATGACGCTAAGTTGGATCTAACATTATGAACATCAACTTGGGCTATTGACAAATTATTTTCAAGATTCTTGGCGTGCTGCTGAGGGAGTGGAGTGACACAAGCACACATTACCCAGAAGACGATGCAGAACGAACACACCTGACGTAATTTTCGAAAATACATCTTTTCAAGCGCAAATGTTACTTTAAAATACCCTAAAAACTATCTCAGAATGTGCTCTACATGTGCTAACGCTACATGACCGACTTTCGGCCCATGGGCGGGATAGGACAACTGCGTATGCGCGAGAATCCAAATATGTTGCTACGATAGATCTAACGTTATAGGCGCGACTTTGGGATATTGAGAAATTATTTTCGAGATTCTAGGCGTGTTACTGAAGGAGCAGAGTGACATTAAGACACATTGTCATCTAAGAGACGATGCAGAGCGAAATATACACACTTCATGTCATTTTCGAAAATACACCTTTGCAAGCGCGAAAATTTTGTTAAGAAATTTTAAAAAATTGTCCCAGGCTTAACTAACTTGGTTTAATAATTTTGCGGAAATACAAAACTTATCGGTTCGAATTTCGGCTTAATAATTTAGCGGAAACACAAAGTGCTTCGGTTAAATCTCGGCTTAATAATTTAGCAGAGCCTCATAACATATCGATTCAAATCTCGGCTTAATGGTTTAGCGGAATCTTAAAACACTCGCGTCCGAATCTCAGCTTAATAATTTAGCGGGGAATCAAAACATTTCGGTTCGAGCCTCGGCTTAATAATTTCATTTGTTGTCTTTAGTTTGTCGAAGTTTAATTTGTCGTCTTATTAATAACAAACGCGTATACATAAGAAAATATCTCCGAAGAGATAATATGTCGTATATAATGACATAATAAGTTATGAAGTATAATAATATCATATAATATACATAAAGCATATAAAAAGAGCATATATAAAGCATTAAAAAAGCATATATAACATAAATATAAATATGACATGTTGAAATTATATATGTTGATTATCAATTCAAAGTATCAAGAAATAATCCGACGAGAAGGAAGCTTGCCGTGTTGAAATTTCAACTAGCTATTGTTATGCAAGAATGATCCAATTAAAAAAATTATAAGCTTTTATCAATGGATACTCCATTCACATTTTTTTAAACCAAACAAAAAAAAATTCAAACCTTATAGATGTTTGAAATGAATTAAGAAAGAGTTTTTTTTATTTTTTACCAGTCGCGTCTTTTTGCACATTTTTCTAAGGATTGAGCTAGTCAGTACTCTTAAAGAAATGGAAATGCTTGTTTCGTTGAACTATTGCGAAAATCTCAGAGCTAAATTTTTTGGTTGGATCATTCTTACGTAACTCCGGCGAATTGCAAATTCCAATTCTTACTTTACTTCACGTCGGACTCAATGCGATTTACGTCTACATGCATGCTAATCTACGTAAAGTGACGCTATCTACTATATAAGCGTCTAAATATTAGGCGCTCACCATTGCGCGTCGTCCCACGGTGTCCAGGGTCCACCCAATCATCCTGTCACTGCATCTGGCGTTGTAATGGTCCTCGCATCCCACGTCGCCTGTTCACTCCCGACCGCGGTCTAACGAAGATTTCGCGAAAAATCCCGTCTCGCTTGGAAATATTCCGAGTTTCGAATTGCATATGAAATATCGCAAACTTCGTTCTGGAAAAAATGTCGGCCTTTCAGATAAATAACGAGTACATACGACGAATTCGGTTCAATCGAGTTGTAGTGTATCGCCTTGATACACGCGCGATGCGAATCGTATACGAAGAAAACGGACTCCGCGAACAAAGGGAACGCGCGACACAAATCGAAGGCCAATCTCGCGAAATCTTTCGACGCGTATGCGAGATTCTTACGTACGACGCGAAATATCCCTAATATGACGTTTCGATAGTGCAGCGTAGTAGGTTGCAATACAGCTCCGCAATACTTTTACAAAGACAATTCCGCAATATTTTTGCGGATAACAGCTCCGCAATACATTTGCGAAGACAATTCCGCAATATTTTTGCGGGTAACAGCTTCGCAATATTTTTGCGAAAACAATTCCGCAATATTTTTGCGGATAACAGCTCCGCAATACATTTGCGAAGACAATTCCGCAATATTTTTGCGGGTAACAGCTTCGCAATATTTTTGCGAAAACAATTCCGCAATATTTTTGCGGATAACAGCTCCGCAATACATTTGCGAAGACAATTCCGCAATATTTTTGCGGGTAACAGCTTCGCAATATTTTTGCGAAAACAATTCCGCAATATTTTTGCGGATAACAGCTCCGCAATACTTTTGCGAAAACAATTCCGCAATGCTTTTGCGGATAACAACTCCGCAATATTTCTGTGAAGTTCGCTCGCGACTCTTTCGCAAATACGATCCGGTAAAATTCGCAAACCTATTAAATTAATAATCGCGAAGCGTGAATGAAAAATCAAAAATTATGAAAATTGTGACGATAGAGATAAAAATTTTATTAAAAATTCACGCGAAAAAAATGTTACCGCGTGAGACGTCTGTCTTTGTTCAATGGAACTTGTCACGCGCCGCGTAAGTAAATAAACAACTACTCGCATGTCTGACTTGTGTACATCGCGTTTTTCGTGATGGATTAACGCTCGTTAACATTGTCTTTATTATGTCCCGCGTTAGAAAACTCTAACTCAAAATGAAAGTTAAAACCTGAAAATTTTCCGACGATCGTAAAATTAATTTTGCTAGCAGTTTATATAATCACATTAGATCGCTTTGCAGGTGCCGCACGATATCGAATTTTACTTAATAACGAAGCACGAACTTTACTCTTATGAAATGCAATCGCGACTCAAGCTATCTAGCTCACGCGCGGGTGATGTGACTGCGCATTTTCTGTGGCGCAATCGCTTTGCGTGTTAGTGCACTGCTCAAAACACCTGGAAGATCGCATTCAATAAAACTGAACAATTTTACAAAGTTTTGAATGTTTAGAGCGTATACTTTAAGTATCTACTAGATAGTGTTGGGGTTTGATTAATCAAAATTTCCTCCGACAAAAATCATCGACCAATCAATAATCTAAGTTAATCAATTTCTAAATATATATACATTGGAAAAAAAATACTGGAAAATTTACTTGTTAAATTTATGTAAAATATGCATTATCACTAATATTATTATTTGAAAAAGCGATTTTCCAATTGTTTGGAGCAGTGTGATTTTTAGTGGACGGCATGTACATATACTACAACTACAACAAAGTAAATCGCATTAATTCGGTAAGCATGCACTACATCAAAAGACTTTTTGTCTTTCTATTATCAATATGATTCTCGTTTTGACTCACCAAACTGCCGATCAGGGTAGCCCCATTCTGCTTTCGTTTCTGAAACAGAAAAATGCCATTTCACCAATTAGATTCGTGCATTGATGACGATTTGAGTGAAGAAATTTGAAGGATTAAAAAAAATAGACGCGATATTTTTCACGCTAAAAGATTTTTTCGGAATGCATTCACATTTGGAATATTCCACTTTCCTTTTTCTCGACGTTTCAAATAAATCTCTTAATCAGAGCAAATCAAAATTTTTCAAGTGGTGAAGTTACTAAGAAAAAATTCTTCCCGCGTATGATTACGATTTAACGTGATCTTTGATTCGATTCAAATTATCTCGATTTCAAACAAGAGAATTATCAATCTTACCGGATTTCTAATTACAAATTCTAACTAATAAAACTCACTTTCGAGCTAACCCCGCTCGGCCCGAGCCGGTTCCTCCGGCGCAGCGCCCCTAAGAGTCGGCTGGTCGTCTGCTTCGTTTCTGCAACAGAAAACAGATTTAATTTAGTATTACACACGACAATGGAGGCATTGAGAAACTCGACTTCAAACAAGAGAATTTCCAATTTTATCGGATTTATGGGAATTATGAATTCAAATCAGTGAAACTCACCTTCGCGCCAACTCTGCCAGGCCCGAGCCGGGTCCTCCGGCGCAGCATCTCCTTAGAGTCAAGTGCTCGTCTCTGTAACAAAAAATAGATTTAATTGAGTATTAATTAGTTATACGACGATGGAAGCATTAAGGAACTCGATTCCAAAAAAAAAATTTCAGTTTTGTCGAATTTCTAATTATAAGTACAAATTAGTGAAGCTCACCTTCGGCTCAAAAAGGCCCGAGCCGAATCCTCCGATACGGCATTCTCCAGACATCGTATTCCCTAGAGCCGCGTGAATGCGTCTGCTCTATTAGATCTCGGCGTGAGGAGTACGCGTCTTAATTTGTCTTAATTATTACCTCAATTGTCGTGAAGTCAAAACGCGGTATTAATTATTAGCACGGAATAATGTAGAAAATAACGCGGCAGCTCCCGATGTGCTCGTCTTGACGGTTGATAATGTTATGGTGTGACTCGAGCACGTGCTCGCGCACGCGTATTTACATGACCGGGCCGCGCGCCTAGCGCCGTTTAGTCAGCGGTACGAGCGAGCCGTTACGACAGTCCATTTACATAGCCTTTGTGAAACCTAGAGTTTTAGTTAGAGACGTTGTCCAAGTATTATTATTACTGATTATTTGATCATCATTATTTCGTTATTATCCACTCGCGGATATTATCACACGATTATCAAACGGATATTATTATCATTATCATTAAATATTGGGATGTCATTACTTATTTATTTGATTATTATTTAATTTATTCGATTATTATTTAATTATTGCTATTACGCATAAAAAAGCAACTTGGGCGTGCCGTCACGACAATTTCTTTACCTCGTCTTTAATCAGGTATTATTGCCGTTGCCCAGTTATTGTTATTCATTTTTATTACGGATTATTCGATCATCGTTATTTCGTATCTACTCGCGGATATTACGATTGTCGAGTAGGTATTATTATAATAATTATAAAAAAGTAATAATATTCAAATAATAATAACATGGTAGTGATAATAATACCTACTCGACAATCGTGTGATAATATCCGCGAGTAGATAATAACGATGATCGAATAATCGGTAATAACAATGAATAACAATAACTGGGCAACGGCAATAATAACTAATTAAAGACGAGATAAAGAAATCGTTGTAACGGCACGCTCGAGTTGCTTCCCAATACACAATAAAAATAATTAAATGACAACCAAATAAAGAAGAATAATATTCGAATAATAAATGGACAATGATAATATTTGATCGGCATTGAGGAACTCGATCGCGACGTTTCTCTACCTAACAAGTAAAACAGTAAATGAAACGTGGTAATTACCTGTCGCGGTAAAGTCCGCAACACCTGTTCGCGTGAGGAGTACGCGTCTTAATTATTGCCTTAATTGTCGCGAAGTCGTAGTATTAAAATTCGGCGTGGAATAGTTTAGAAAATAACGCGGCAGCTCCCGATATGCTCGTCTCGACGGTTGAGAGTGTATTGTTCGAGCACGTGCTCGCGCACACGTGTTTACATGACCTAGCCGCGCCCCTCCCCCCCCCCCC
>NW_022639495.1:277821-281015 GCF_010583005.1 Odontomachus brunneus | reverse complement strand
CCCCCCCCCCCCAGCGCCGCTCAGTTAGAGGCCCGAACATACTGTTATGACGGTACGTTTACCTAGCCTTTGTGGAGCCTAGAGTTTTTGTTAGAACCGTTGTCCAAGTATTGTTATTATCGATTATTCGATCATTATTATTTCGTTATTATCCACTCGCGGATATTATCACATGATTGTCGAACAGACATTATTATCAATACCATTTAATATTCGAGTCTTGTTACTTTTTTATCCGATTATTATTTAATTATTGCTATTATGCATAGGAAAGCAACTCGGGCGTGTCGTAACGACGATATCTTTACGATTTCTTCGTCTTTGTTTAGTTATCTTCTTTGCGATAAACAGTTGCGTGGGCTCTGAAGAAACTATATATATATATATATATATATATATATATATATATATATATATATATATATACACACTTTGAATATTCGGACGTTGTAAAAAGTACGATAAAAGTATGGTGCCATCTCGAAAAATATCCGTGAATTAATTTTGTTTGTATTAAACAAATATTGCACTAACTGACAGCTCAAAATTTAAATTTAAACATCCCCTTAAGGGGATGCTGAAGCTGAAAACTACCGACAGAATATTGACATTTTTCTGCAATGTTTACGTCGTATTGGTTACACAGAATTACAAATACTTTTACGCAATGAACGTACGTACAAAAATGAATAGGAGCATTGCTTGATATGTGATAAAAATGAGCAAAAAATTTTTAATGTAAAATCTCAAGCTGTCAGTTAGCGTAATATTTGCCTAATCCAAAAGTCCTGCAGCTTGTACATATCGAAAGTGTGAATGCTACAAATAGAAAAATTTTGAAGAACATTGCTTTACTTTTGCTTCTGCATTTGAAAACTTAAGAATACTGAAAAAGTTTGCAGAAAGATTTTTATACATATATGGTTAGCTTTTCTGTTGAACATGGTAAAACAAAGCAACACACATTCATATAAGTTCTGTATATACAAGAAATACGAAAAGAATAGCGTGATTATGTTAGTGACGATTGTCTGCATTATCGACATTGTTCGAGTTCGTCATCGACTCCAGCATCCCTTTAAAGCGGCGAATTAAATAGTAATAAATATTAATAATAAATATTAAATAATAACGTCCCGGGATCTCGTTATCGAAAGTCGATATACAGAAAATAGCACATTATCTGCTTCGGCGGTGCAACAGCCTGCTACCGTTGCAAAATAAGCGCGCATTTGTTCTCTTTTATTTTTATTGACAATAAACTAAATATTACATTACCTTAAAATGAGCCGAGTATAATAACTTGTGCATCTTGCGATGGAAAATATTAGTATAAATGGCATGTAAATCAAACGTTAATCATGTTAATCGAACGTAAATTTTAAAACCAACAAGCACAATTTGCAACTGTACTATAAATTTTCTACAAATCGACGTATATAATTTGATCTGAATATACTAGTACAATCTACTCTGCTCATATTATATTAGGAATTTTTTTATTTTTATATTGTTTTTAATTAATTAAAATTATTATTACGTGGTATTATAATAATTATTTTAATCAATTAAAATTATTATGATAAATAAAAATAATGTTATCCTGCGAGTGAGAGTGTACGAACTATATTAAGTGTGATAATTTATTTAATTTCTCATTTATATTAATCTTATAGAGAGAAAGGGGAAAGAGAAAGAAGGGAAGTAGATATATATGTATAAATATAGTTGTGAAATAAGTAGCCTACATTTATTCAAGAAATTATGATCGATACGCGTTCATGATCGACCAAGCGCATGTACCGACGTGAAGCAAACGATCTCATTGCATGTCAGCGAGGAAAAGGCAGTATAGTGCAAGAAGGCGTGCAAACGGCGTGCATTCGTCAAAATTTAAGCCGCTCTACCGTGTTGTTGTTCTCCGTGAAAGTAGGATAAATTATTATAAACGTTCGCGTCTGACGATTTTTCGATACGTTGACAAGAATCAAGCGCGTGGGCCGTTCGAGAGGTTAAATACTCTGATTTATGCTGTTACCTAAGAAACTTCGTGGCTTTTCTGCGCGGCTTAAATTATGCGAGAAAGTTTATCGCGTGATAATGTTATGTTTATCGGAGAAGACCGGAATCCCTTCCGCAATGAGCTCGTATCTTTCACAAAATAGCGCGCGATATTCCATCAAAAATATATAACTCACGTTGCCGATAGCAACATCGGACATGTCTTGAAGTTTCTGTCCGACAGCACTTACGACTGGTTCTTGCGCGATAAGAAGAGCAATTAAACGAATTTTCACTTTATGGTTCACTTATTCGTCATTATATGCGAATTTCGGAAAGTAAATTGTACGAGTAAATATATTTCTTATTTTGACATTTTTAGGTTAAGAAATAATTATCAGAGATTTTTTGTTTTGTATAATAGACGGCATTATTTTGAAAATTATAATAGGTACCGACGTTGATAATGGACAATACGGTATTTCGAAAGAACAATTAATTAATTGAAATAACTGCCACGAATATTATATCGCGTTGTCATATTTATCAAAGATGTATCCTTACGCGTGGCGTAATAATGAATTACGTACCATATTTGTCACCCGCGTTTGATAAATTAAAGCATGACACGTTCGAAAGTGAGTTACGGCATACCTCTCATCGTGTAATCTCGCTTACAAGCTTCTTCAATAAAGTATTGATATAGCCGCTGTGTTAATGATAAGTTTCGTTTTAAATATACCATGCGCACGCAGCATTTCACTATGAAAAAATAATACATGATCGAATAAATTAAGGAATAATCGGACAATACGTACGCGCTTATATATTTATAGTATATAATCTCGTTAAATAAATACAAATTATTAATGATAATTCTAGCCAATAAATTTGGATAAAAAACGCATAACTCAAAAGATAACTAAAACAGACAAAAGTTAAATACATGTACATATAATCGGATTCATAAATATTAGGTGTACAACTTTGCTTCCGCCGTTTTTCTATAGATGGCTTTAGCGGTAAGTAGTGGTCGAAATAAATAGATCATAGACGTCATACAATAAACTTGGGCATCTGTCAACATAACCCCATAGAAACATTAGTCGATTTGTGTCTGCATCATAAAGTTATTCTCGATTGAAAATGTCAGTTTACGAGCCAAATTCTCGTCATTTGCGGGAGGTTTTAAT
>NW_022639495.1:228353-277811 GCF_010583005.1 Odontomachus brunneus | reverse complement strand
CCATGTTGCGAAAGTGGTCAAAACATACTTGGAAACGTTGAAATGGGAAGTCCTACCCCACCCGCCGTATTCTCCAGACGTTGCTCCCTCTGACTATCACTTGTTTCGATCAATAGCACACGGCCTGGCTGACCAGCACTTCCAGTCTTATGAAGAAGTAAAAAATTGGATCGATTTGTGGATCGCCTCAAAAGATGACCAGTTTTTTCGACGCGGGATTCGTACGCTGCCCGAAAGATGGGAGAAAGTAGTGGCCAGCGATGGACAATACTTTGAATCATAAATGTATAACCAGTTTTTTATAATAAAGCCTTGAATTTCGGAAAAAAACGGCGGAAGCAAAGTTGTACACCTAATATAAAATATAAAACGTGTTTTTATAGAAATTAATAATTTAATAAATCAATAATAATTAATATGTTATATAGATAAAGTAAAATTATCACAAAAGGGAAGAAAAATGAATTGAAATTAAAATACGAATGTATAGTTTATGACATATTTAAAACGAGAATTTTCCCTATACAAGATTCCTTACAGAATATTAGAACTCCAACATCTCGATGAGATGTTCAAGTTTTATTCTAATATTATAATTTCCTCCATATCATCTTCGTGTCCTTAATCGATTTTCTATCCATTAGGTCTCAGTTTATCGAGTCACGAAATGGAAAGCAAAATCGAGATGTAACACGCGATAGGAAGAACACGTATATATACTTCTTCATCGCGTCAGATATGTCGGGTTCGCCGTCATTCGCAATAGTCCCAAGAGACGAACTATAGCTCTCAGAAATGTGCACACCGCGATTAAATGCTCGTTTAATTACAGCGTGCGCCGTTTGACGGGACTTTCTCCGCCAATTAGACGTCCAAGTTGAGTCAACTGTTGTGAATTCGATAATCAAGTTTGCGTTGTTCTAAAGCGTTCATCAAAATTCGCTTCGCGGATATTTGATTACGATATACGCGTAACTTATAAAAATAAAAAGAGAAAATGTCAAGTATGTATAAATCTTCACATAAACATATTAAGAATACAATATATGTGCAATGTAATAACAAATTGAGAAAATAATATATATGTGCAATGCGATGACAAATTATATTATTGTCATTTATAAAATATACATTTGCGTTTATTGAAATTACAACACCAAAGACTTCTTAATTTAGGTTTACGTACTAAAATAATTTAGTAATTTCAAATTTAACTTGATTTCAAGTGATTAGGTAATTTATCACTATTGCTCTTTCTAATTCAACTAAGGTTATGGTGGAAATTTTAACAACAATAAATAACTAATTAATTCCAATTATCGCTTTGAAAGTAGTATTGGTGATATAATATAAGAGAAATCGTATTCCATTGCTTAAAATTTCAGGAAAACGCATTAAATTGTTTGTGATTCATACTGTGATTATCTACAGATATTTTCGATTTTTATGAAATGTATATACAAATATATAAATTAATACTAAAGCGTTCTTCTTCTAAAAATTTTTAAGATAAATTTATTAACTAATTTCATTATAATCGTTTATTTTTCCTCAGTTTACTTTTTCTATAATATGTCAATTTCTTTTCTGGTGTTACAATTTTAATAAACAGAAAAATTATACGCCAAAATAAAAAAAAATTGTGTAACGTATAATTATTTCTAATTAATTCACATGATATCAGTGCGATTTATAATATATGCATTACTCTACGTATATTGAACTGTCAGTGTTGCAATTCAACACTCACCACGTCGGTGAATACTCTTGACGTTTAGTTGCGAAGTCCATCGAATTTCATCTAGAATCCTAGAGTGCTTGCCTCTAGAGTCCTTCTCCCATGTGTCGTCTCACGTTCGTTGCACTTCACTCGCGATGCGATATTTAAGAGCGCGATTTTTTAATATTGAAAAATTATTTTGAAGATTCTGGGCATGTTACTGAGAGAGCAGAGTCACATTAACTTAAATTGTTATCCAGGAGACGGTGCTGAGCGAGATACGCGCACTTGACGTTATTTTCGAAAATATATCCTTGGAGACGCGAAAATTACTTTTAAAAAATGTAAAAATTATTTCTTTGAAGCTAATTTACAAAATTTGTATTTGTTTGCAGAACAAGTAATTACGTTATAAATGCACGTATAAGGAAACCAAGTATCATATCAATCATAAAATTTATTAACGCGTGCGAAATAACCGCAAGTTTTACGTGTGACGATGAAATGTATAATTGTTTCGCAATTTTGCGAAATCTAAGGATTGAATTATATTGGATATGTATCAATTATATCAGGAAATTAAACCATCGAATGAGACAGCGATACAAATTAATATTAACAAGTCGTATATATTAAATAGGACAACATTCTACTAATATTATATATAATAAATGAAATTTATTTATCTTCTTAGACTACTGAAAAATGTAAATATAATGACAATATAAACAAATGACGTGAAGTACAATATAAAAAAGTGATTTTAATGTAAGAAATATTGATATAGAAATACATAATTATATCTGTAGCTCGTGCTCCAATTAATTTATAATCAAGAATTTAATCTAAAGCTAATATATAATATGCGAATTTTTCTAGCTCCTCGAAAAAAGAAAAAATATAACTGTATCTTTGTATTTCGTTCAATGGCTTATTTACATGCAAGAATTAACATGCAAAAGTTTACAAAGTAAATCGCACTGATCTTAAAAAATTTCAAAAATGACCTATTATCTTAATATTTAAATATTTCATTTTACTCACAAAACCATTTCAGGACTGACCATGTTTTGTCACCTCGATCTGTATCAAAAAGTATAATTTTATGAATTACATTTAGAAACTCAACAAACAAGTTAGTTAACTTTTTATGATTGTATTAAATCAATGTAGTAACTATATGACGACTTTTAAAGATACAGAGAAATATAAAGAATAAAGAATGTATAATTTTTTGTCTCTCTCTCTTACCATCGAGCCGATCCTGATCAGCCCGAACCGGATCCTCCGGCACTACATCTGCGAACAGTCGAATTGCATCTTGTACGCTGTACAATCATATAAGCTCTACTAGAGATCTAAAACATAAAATATAATTGCTTTAATTAGCGATACAGTTATGGAATTACATAGAGATTATTTCCTTAATCTATTTAATAGATTAAGTACAAATTAAGAGAGTGGAAACTCGAGATATTACTTTCCTTATTTTTAAATTTAATTCATGTAAACTATGATAATTACTTCTTAAGTTTTTATATTTCCACCGATCTAGGTGATCAAAGGATTATAATCGTGATGCAAATATCATAAAATCTTTTTAGATACATTATGAGCAATTTAACAAAATCGGGAGCAGCAAACGGTTTCGTCTAACGCGCTCGTTTCTAAGACAAAAACTATAATGATTACGAGTACATCATATATTTACATATATGTAACGAAGGTCACGCAACCTTCGGCGCGCCACGGACAAATGTCTTCCAGCGCGCCGCGTTGTGCTCGAGAATATCGCTATATACACAACGATTTATAAAAATTATTTAAGAAGTTTCTTGATATTTTGTATTATACACAATATTGGAATTTTTAGTTATGTATAATATACATTCTATCAGTAACTCCCGTACTTTTACATGTTGTACTCCATACAACTATTGATTATCAAAGTTTTAATTCTAATTTCAATAGATAGTTAACTTTTTATGCTTTATATGAACTGAGCCAATACAATACATACAATACCTACAATACCTACAATACCTACAATACAATATGTAGGGGTTCTTATGCTTTAATAATTTTTATTAAGGAAGATTGGCGAAACAAAAAGGATGCAGATAATATGACAGATTATAATATACTTAATATGACATATCATAATATACTTAATTAATAATAATTTCAGATAGCTCGAGAAAATTGTAATATAACACTTTAATCATATGTTGTAAATAATAGAACACGAATATATCGTGTTCCATTATTGTGTGTTGAACCATGCGCGAGCTCGTCTGGCTCGACACATTTAGATCCGATTGTTAACTTAAACTCGGCCTATGAAAGAGAAAGTGGGTGAAGGCTAGAACGAACGATTTGCCACAATTACTTGCAGTCTCCTTCGCGTATTACACTTCGCTAATGAAACAAGTCCCGCTGCGAGAAAGTACAAAGTGCCTAAAACGCGATCGGCCAAAATTGGCCTGATACACGCACACCGTTGCCAATTGGAAACAAACAACCGTTATATGTAATTATACTTCGTTTGAATAATTGATGGTTCGTAGTCGAATACGTGGCAATCTGACCCACTATACTTTTGTGATTGTCGAACAAAAGAAGACAAGAATATGAAATAAAGTAGGAGTTCGTAAGTATTGACTACTTAGTTCTGATTTTTTTTCCAAAACAATGTAAAAATTGGAATATTTATGTGCACAGTTTATGTGACAGTCAAGCTGTATGACAGACGTCATTATTCATACAAGCTTTAACGAATACATCGTGTCGCTTGCTAAATAAATTAAAATGCTTTAATAAATTAAAATATGACAACACTAATAACAATCGCAATAATAAGATCTATTTATTTCGCGTTTTTCCATATTTCACTTATGACATATAATTAACTGCGCTTGTGTCTATTAACCCTTTCGCTGCCGATTTTGTTTTTTTGAAGATAGAGTTTCTTTTTACTTTTACTTCATTAAATACATTAATATAATATGTAGCAAAAAATGAAAAATTTTATGTTTGGCTCTAAAAAGATATAGCCGGGACATTAATGTTCTACCGGAGTTTTTGGAAGAGTATATTTGTTCCAACGTAGTAATAAATGGAGTGTTAAGCTCCAATATATATACTTTTGGATAGCTCGAGAAAATTGTAATATAACATACTCTAATAATATATTAATAATAAGTAAATACCACCGTTGTGGTCGAGCTCGTCTGGCTCGAAATTACATTTAGATTCGATTGTTAACTTAAACTCGGCCTACAACCAGTATATGTAGCTGAATACCGAGAAAGCTGCTTGTTCAATTAAAAATTATTATTAATAGTGGAAAATATATATATATATATATATAGTGGAACACATGTTCTGTTAGTAGCAAAAGGGTTAAACAGGAGACCGATTGGTTTTGCTTGACACAGTTAAAAGTTAATTTCACAAACAAGAGGGTCTAATTAACATTGCGTTTCGCGATGAATAGTTTAACCCGAATATGCACAGCCTCTTGAAATTACTTGCAGTCACGATGGTAGTTACAGTATATTACACAATATCGCTAATAGGTATATCTGCTATAAACTTGGCTACATTCCGTTAATGATACGGCCTTGCCCGCATTTCTTTCTAAACTGAAATTCACTCGCGGAATTGCTCACGGCTCGATTATCGCATCAAACAAATAAATCAGATTCACTACAGAGATAAATTAATGAAATTTTACCTATCCTCTTTTCTCCTCCTCGCGCTCCCGCACTATCGCGCCCGTATTTTAGTTTAATCGGCGCGTTCATGCCGATATCTGATGTATTGAAACTGGATATTCTAAATTATTGTGTATTATTATATAAAGCCGACGCGCGCGCGCGCGAATGCGCCTCTAATGCAAACGGTAGCGAATCAGTGATGATTTATCGTAATGTAAATCGTCAGCAATTATGATCACGATATTTATCGAGATTGCCGAGATGGTAATTTCAGAATCGTAATATGGAAGTCATTTAACTGA
Source organism: Odontomachus brunneus (assembly GCF_010583005.1). Lineage (NCBI taxonomy): Eukaryota > Metazoa > Arthropoda > Insecta > Hymenoptera > Formicidae > Odontomachus > Odontomachus brunneus. The sequence goes on along the minus strand of NW_022639495.1, from coordinate 272,070 downwards.
CTTCGATAGCTGTTACGCGATACACGCGATACAATCACTTACATCATCTTGCGTTCAAAGCACTTGTCCCTTTTGTTACATCTAAACGTGAAATGTTCAGCCGATCAAAGCAAGTAAAATTTCTCATGTGCTAAAAACCGACCGTGATGCCGCGTAAGTCGTTCTCAATTGTGTTCTTGGTTGGCGACCGCTAAGAAATAATATACGAATCGCAGTAATTATAACCGCGCAAGTCTCCATTCGATAGATAATACAAATTCGTGCGGTTAATTGGCGCAATGGTCGAAATCTCTCAAGGCGCTTTCTAAGAAACTATATCTGCGCGCGCGCCTCTTATGGGACAAATTACAAGATCATACGCCTGATCGAAGTTACGCCGATCACGTTCCCATAAATGTTTTATGGCGCGATTCCCGAGCTCGGAATGGATAGGGAACGTCTTGTTACGACTGAGCTCATGACCGCCAGGGGAATAGCCAGGTAACACTGAGACACCTAATTTTTTGTAGCGCGGCGAGTCTTTGTAAAATGCTAGGAAACACAGACGTCATTAATGAATGGTATATGAGAAAAAGTACAAGCGGTTGAAAAACTAGTCGAATGTGCTTTTAACGTAAGAGATTATTATTTTCACGTAACGTGATATTGGATGCCGCGGATAATACAGAGAAATGTAGCTCTCGTCGTTAGAAGCCATATGGAGAATGAAATTAAATTTTCGCCAAAAGAAGAAATTTTTGATATTGCCATCTCGTTTAATCGATATAATATTGAAGAGCGTTATGAAAGAATAAGGAAATGACGGGCGTTAACCTCTTTGTTTTGATAACAGAGATACAAAGAGCCATCACAGAAGAATTTTGCTTTTTTGCATATTGAAACAATGTGATGTAACGAGGAGTGGAATGTGCATAGTTTGCGGCGACTGAGAATGTGCTAATGCTTTCGAGAATCGGCAGGCCGTGAAGTTGTTCATCGAGGGCCGACACCCGCACGGTAACCATGTAATGCCAGACGCTGGCTGGGCCTCTTAGAAAGGAAAATGCCCGTCGATTGATTGATATTCAACCACGGCCGTTCGTAAGGCGTTATTGCGAGAAACCAAGGTAACTGTATTTCGCATACTACACGAGACTGTCGTCGCGTTCAAATACCGCCTTAGAGCCTGACTTGAAGCCTGACATTACTGCACCGTTCGACAGATACGAAAAATGATCGCGCTCTACATGGCTTTTACGATGTAATATAGCCACAGGTAGCGAAGCAAATTCTATTTGGAGAATATGGTTATATTCAATATTCTACGTTAGCGTGTTACTTCGAGCTTGAAAGAAATTTAGCACGTCAGAGAAAAACTCAACAATATTGAAACAAACAAAATGGATTTTTCATATACGAAATATGCGTGCAAACGAAATAGCTGCATGGCTATATATGGATTATACATCGTGTTTTGTTGTTTCTCTTAGTGGAGTAATTACCTCGCCGCGACCTTTTATTGTTCACGAGGGAATAAAATCATTCACGTGCGTTCGTCACGAGATGTGAGTGTCTTATTAATTAACGCGGCCGTTTTCTCTTGATAGCCATGCCTTACGACAAAGACGCAGAGAGTTCGTGGAGTTTCAACGTATCAGGTATACGCTGTGTTTATAGAAATAAATCACGTAGACATGATAATTAAAAGGCGGTCGATGATAATTACTTGACAGAAACGAATGATAAAATGTGGAATGTAAATCTCATAAATACTTCACTTGTACGTGCGTTTAGTGTAGGAAGCATTGTTTTTCCCTTACACACAAACGCATACATACAGGTTGTTTCTCTTCCTTCCTCTAGATATATCACATGTGATAACGTCTAAACGGTACAAAACTACATACGTTTACCGCTACGCAAATTAGCATGCAACGACAGCATTCTCTGCGTTAGCGAAAGTAAAAGTTATCAGTTGCTACAATCGTATTCTACATAAATAAGTGAACCATAAATAATTCTGCGAAGTTGTTCTCGATCGATCGGTAACACTACGGAACCGTCCGCGCTCGTTATTTTAGATCGATAAACTGTATAAATGTATTACGGAAAGTTAGGTACTGAAAACCATTATTCCACCGCCGATTTCTGAGTGAATAACTTTACCCACGCGCGCAACGTGTCTTTTATTTATATTTTTCAATTTTTGTTCATTATACTTTTCTTAAAATCTTTTATATATACATAACATACATGTAACTACCTTATTTTATTTACTTAAAAAACAAAGAGAACTCTATATCGCGCAATATTAATTATACGGGAGGAATTCACTTAATGTATAATAAAGATAATGTGAATATAAGTAAATAATGAATAATATTTACGTAATGCTGAGATTAACGTGTCCAACATGTATACTGACCATGCATGTTCAAAAGATGTGAGAAAACTTCCGGGGATTGTTTTCCCAAGTATTTATTATATTATGAAACATGTTGTAGCAAACGATGTTAAGTAAATCGATTTCCATGTGTTCTAACAGCTTTCAGATCCAACAACTTCCCGTAACATAATTTCTTCTAGCTCAATGACGAAACTAAACCAGTATCTTGCTCTTTGTTTACTAGAGACCGTTATTATCTATTGTTTGGAACTAATTTTAATCGCTTCCATTGAATATACAAATATTTTACAGATAAATAATTTCTGTGTACTTCCTCTATAACTCATTAGAAATAGTCAAATCAATTCAATCGTTTAATATTAAATATTGTCCTCTCATAATAATTACTAAAAATTTATCTCATTTACGTTGATTAATTGATCGAATTCTTTTCTAGCAATACAATTATTATGACTTTTATTTTTGGAAAGAAGAAACAGGAGAAACATAAAATAACGTGCTCCCCAAGACGCAACCAACTGAAGTCCCGTAGGAGAAACCGAATTCCGGGATCGTAAACTTTAATGTTAACCGAAGTATTAGAAAGGAAAACTACATGCGCCCAGCATGTGCACCGATCAGTATCCGTGAAAGTCCAGAACCCGGTTTCGCACGAGCCTATTGGGGAATCACTACGGTGATCTGTACCCCGGGCGCTTTCCAGCCGATGACTTGGCCGATGTGACGTTTACGTCGCGGTAACGGATATCGAGTCCCGTACGTAATAACGTCACAAGGTACCGGCTAATCCACAAGGTACCGGTAATCGAGTGTCCTTCGAAAATAGCATTCACTGATGGTAACTGATATAAGGTGTTACCCAGGGCCGTAGGGTACTACAAAGTTTCAGTTTCATTTTGCGGTGTTTTTACGAAGGATCAAATACACGGTCGAAAAGAATTCGTTATTGCTAATAGTGTTTATTTACGAGTTAATAAATTTATAATTAATTCCGTGTTACCGTCTTTGTATGGTAAATATAAATCCTATCATGTTAATACTAGCGAATATACGTCGTACTTTCGCAGATTCGCAATTTATAAAAATAATAAAAATGAAATGATGGGACATTTCGCTGAATTGTTGAATATTAACGCGGGCAAAAGCCACACTAAGCTGCCAGATGTGGCCGTATTTGTCGCTTTAACTTCGAGACCTTAAAACATCGTAATGTTCGACACGGCGGCTTAATTAAAAGAGTTAATTAACGGAGCATAACGACGCATTGCGCGAGTCCGGGACGTATACTTTGCGTTGCAAACACAGCTCTGCAATATAGCCATCGAATGCGCCTATGAGCCGTATAGTAGTTCGCGGGCAAATTCATTGGAACGCGCGGGCGTTAAAAGCTGCGCAAACTCCTTTCACCATGCCACCGGACCAACGGAGCATGCTACAGACGGATCGTTGCGTCTAACCGGTCGAATGACCACTCTCAAATGTGATTCACGACTAAACCCGATCGACTGGTCCCGCTCGCCGGATGAAATCAGATCCACTGGCGAGCAAGAGCCATGTTGCAGCAGATAATTTTAACATGGCGCGAGTAGAGCGAGTAATGCCGATTATGCACGTTTAATTGAGGCAAAGCAAGTAATTTTGTTGAGGCAAAGGGAGGATGTTATGTTCCATAATGAAATGTCAGTTCCACTGAATCTCACATTATCTCGTATTATCTCGTGACTACTTTCATACAAGATACTTGAGAAAATTGCATGCTTTTTATTTCGGTATTGCATACCATATGGAAAATGTAATTTCGTATATAATAATAATATCTTCTTCCCATTTTCTTCCCCTTATTTTTATTTGACATATACTGAAAAAAATGTAAAAAATATTTTTTCGACAGATATTATAATAGCGTATATTTACTTACATTAATATAAAATATTTTTCAAATAAGAAAATACACATCCTTTTAGTTTTTCACGAAAGCTATTGTTTTTATTCTATTTAAATAAAAAAACTTAAATTTAAATAAGTATGTTATTGGTATCCATCAAATAAATATATTTCTTATTTTTTAGATTTTTTTTCTTAACGTAAAAAAATGTTAATACTATATTGTATTACATTTTTTAGTTATATATACAATAAACAACTGCCTACATTAACTACAAGCTCTTTAATTGATGTATGATTGATGTCTGATTGAAATTTAAATATATAATTAAAATTTAAATATTACATGTATTATAGATCTCGAAAGCTATAATCATAGTTATTAAAAGGAAAAGTCAACATGCTTCGTCACGTTTAAGTCACTTTCGCAAATCGACATCCTGGTAAAAAAAATCTAGGTGAACGAAAGGATAAGTTAACGTGACGGGACATATGTAGATACGTTGAAATAATAGGTCTATTTTAAGGCCACCCGGAATTCGACGTGAAATTAAAGGTTATGAGAGAAAGGAATATTTTCCAGAGGCAATGTCGCTTTTGACGCGTATCTGTTCTCCAAACCGGCGCGTCGTCGCCATTCGTTTCGCACGTTAAGCTTAACTCGTTACGTCGGAATTTAACGACTTCACGCGCGTGCGTATTTTAATTCGTGATTAAATCCAGCATACAAATGCTGTATTTCGCGCTCTCAACATGTCAAAATAACTTTTATAACGAAGATTGCTTTCATAAAGATTGCTTTTATAAAGAAACTGTTGCGAGAATCAATTCGTCGTTAAATATATTTAAGTGGCAATTTTCATTAAAATAGAGAAAAAATTGAAAATACGATATTATCAAATCGTGTTTCAATATAAATTAAGGTAAGTATATTTGTATTTTTACAAAACGATATAATTAAGAAATAATATATGAACAATGCTGCAATAATTATCTCTACAAAGAATTTTTAAGAACACGTAAGGATTTTATATTGGCATAGCTTCGAACTTGATGGCATAACTTTCCACACATTGACATAGTTGCACGAGTACGATACATTGCGATATTCGCACAATGCAACAAAATCGCAATACAATTCGCGAGAAATTATATGAACAGCTGGAGAAGCAAATCTACGTACATTTACGCTTCGGTAAATTCGAGATTGACGCGATAAAATTGATCCGTTTTGCGATTTCGCGCCAGTATAAATCGTTGTTTGTAATTATGACGCGGATGATGAAGTGGCTCTTATGTGAAAACGGCAGACAATTTATATTGCGCGTATTTATGGTCGATTTGCCATTCTCCTCATGCAACATTCCCGAAAGTATTTTTCTTGTCGACTTAACGTCGACTTTCCTATTTTTAGAAATCGTCGAATGGGTTAATTGAGCGTCGATTGTTTCTCTCTTCCTAGTTCGTTCAATCGAATCATGCCACTTGGACATTGGGTAAAAGGTGATTATTGCTACATTAGAGTCACACAAGCGTTACACTAATTGTGAAATGTAAAATTAGTTATGTCTGTATAACTTTATTAATTAAATGATTTAAAAAAGACATAGTATTAATTAAAGTAATATTTTCCTTGATTTTCAACTGATTAAATTTATTTGTAGAATTTAATTTAACGAAGTAACTTGGTATTAAATAATTTAGATAAATTTAAGTAGAAATACGTTGAAAATCTCTAACATATTTTTTAAGATTTACTAATTGTGAAAAAAATATGAAATGAATTGGCTGTGTAATTTAATAATAATCAATTTTTGTTTGTAGAACTGTATTCAATAGAATGACTTGATATTAAATAATTTATATAAATTCAAATAGATATACGTCCTATTTAGCATATATTCTTCTAAGATTCATTAATTTTGAAAATATGAAATAAATTGTCCGTGTAACTTCACTAATTAAAGGATTTGAAAAAAATATGATACTAAATAAAATTGTATTCCTTGATTTATAACCGGGTGTTACACAGTTTCAAATTTATTAAAGGAAATTTTCAAGAGTTATGTTTCAAGAGCATTTAATTAATTTATAAAATTTCATTATAATATGTGAAGGAAGAAAAATTAAGTAAATATTAAGTAAACGATTTGAAAAAGATACAATATCAATTAAAATCATATTCTTTGATTTTTAAACTGGATGTTCTAACTCCATTTATTTGCAAAATTTCATTTGATGAAATAACTTGGTATTACTTAATTTAGATAAGCTGAAATCGGAATCTATTGAGTCTAGTATATTTCTTGAAAGATTCGCATTAATTGTAAAATATGAAGTGAAATATGTCTGTAACTTCACTAATTAATTTCATAACTTCACTAATTAAGCGATTTGAAAAAGATATGGTGCTAATTAAAACTATATTTCTTGATTTATAACCAGATGTTACACAGTTTCAAATTTATTAAAGGAAATATTCATGAGTTATGATTTAATAATAATCAATTTTTGTTTGTAGAACTGTGTTCAACAGAATAGCTTGACATTAAATAATTTAGATAAATTCAAATAGATATATGTTCTATTTAGCGTATATTCTTCTCAGATTTATTAATTGTGAAAATATTAAGTGAAATATGAAGTGAAATGTCTGTGTAACTTCACTAATTAAAGGATTTGAAAAAGTATGAAATAAAATTGTATTCCTTGATTTATACCCGGTGTTACACAGTTTCAAATTTATTAAAAGAAATCTCCAAGAGTTATGTTTCAAGAGCATTTTATTCATTTGTAAAATTTCATTATAGTATGTAAAGAAAGAAAAATGAATTTAATGTATCAAATAATTTAGATAAATTTTTAAGTAGGAATACACATATTTAATTTAGCATATTTTTCTAAAATATATCAATTGTGAAATGTGAAGCATATTATGTCTGTATAATTTCATTGATTAAACAATTTGGGAAAATATGATACCAATTAAAGTTGTACTCTTGGATTTTTAACAGAGTTTTATATAATACCCTTATAAAAAAGTTATTATTAGCTGTGACAAATTAGCCAGTAATAAATAGTAATTTTAACTCGTACGAGTAATAAAATTACTGAACGACAGTAATTATCATTGACCAAATTATCACTTATCAATATTAAATTTCTATAAAGGTATCAAATTTATTAAAATAAATTTAAGTTATTATTTAAGAGTACTCAACTATTTTATTGAGAATTTTATTGAGTAAAATGACTTGGTATTAAATAATTTAAAAAAAACTTAAAAATCAGGATACATTGAATCTATTTTTTAAAGATCTGTGCATTTCTATGATCACCCTGGAACATAGTTTTAATAATCACTAGAATACTGTATTAATTGGACATTATACTTTAATTAAACAAATTGGTTTAAATTTTATTTACATAGTACTTGGAAAAGTGAAACGTTTACTTATATTGTGACAGCAATCGCTTTGATTGCTTTCATGCTGATAGTGTCATTCTATCTTTATTGTTCATTACATGTAGAAGAAAAATGGAATAATGTTTTCAGCATAAAAGCAAACCAAAACAAACGAGTGGTCTATACATTTATTATTCTGTGTGTTATTTAAAATGTAATCACAATAAAAGATAATCTCATATCTAACATTCATTTATCACGTTGCGAAAGTATAGTGAAAATAATAAGGTACCAGTTAGAAGCGGGTATGTGTGTGTAAATGTGTAATCGATACGAATAAATATACCATTAATCACGCAAGTAGCTAATGGATCACGTTAGTATATGAATGAATTTACTCACTAGTCATTGTAAGGCCGTTGTCACCTCGTCAGCACCTCGGATGACGACGAATTCATTCGAATTTCATCCACACAGATTGCTCGCTCATAAAAGTACGTGCGTCCCGTAAAACGGCTGATCAAAATGGGCAATTCCCTCGCATTCTAGAAACAAGCTGAAGTTGGCTGTCAACACTTCGAGAACTCGCGATTCGATTCAAGTTTCTATGTATATCGATCTCGACACTGAGTGCATGTATCCAATTTCTATCAATTTCGGGCTTCGTACGTCAACATTTAACGACTGACTTCGAAGATAATAGATTAAGTTTTTTCAGAGGCATTTGTTTTCTTATAATTTTTCTCTTGTTTCTCTCCTTTCTTCGACGTTGAATATATATATGTAGCACTTTAAGTGCATACTGTGCCGCAAAAGTGCAGTGGAGAAAAGCTCTGTCTCCTCCAATCACCGTTAACCCCGTGAGTCGATGTATGTGTGACGTAGTCAAACATTCTTTTTCGAATTTTCGCTCGGACGACAAGGTACGCTGCTTGAACGTTCCCGTATAAAATAACGCTGCAAGATCACGCTCGACGAAGAACACGGAGTAAAACACGTGAGAGATGTATTTAATGGTAAGGAAACATTCACGATGTACGCGTACACGTTAACCTAGTTCGCCCGTGAATTCTTTCTCGATACGAATATTTATAGGTTAATGTATGAAGACGCGCGAGGCATTCTGACCTTTGTTGGAGACGATCGCGCGACGTGTAGTACGTGAGCGGGAGGGGAAGGGGGGAGGACTCTGCCTGCGCCGGTCGTCCGCCTCACTGTAGCATTGTTTTGGAAGCGTTATCAGAAGGAAATAAAGTGCTAACTGTCTCCCTAGCCACGGATTCCGAGTTGAGAAGTGAACGACATAGCAGCGGGAAAACATATTACGTCTTCTGTTACATATCCAGAAGCATGTTCAGATAAATTAGCTTCACTATTTTTAATTGTAATTAAACAACTAAATTTTATCTTTTATTATATGATACATGTATAGGCACAGTTTTTGGTAAGTTTTATTTGACTTTTACTCTATGCATGTTTCTATTTAATGGGATATTAAACAGAAACGGAATATTCATTCGTTACGACTCGTGTCACCAAATGGAACTTACCTCAGAATGGGCGAGTTTTTTAATTCATCGATAGATCCATCGATGTATTAAAAAACTCGACTAATATGTTATCCCATATCTTTAGTAACATAACCCTTCCATAAAATTATATTTTACTCAGTATATACATATATCTGTGTTAACTTTTCTTAAGCAATATAAAGAACATTTTATAATTGTTTTACACGTATGTGTGTATATCGTGCTATATTTCTAATAAATTTCACATGTTCATATATAAACTAATATTTTAATGTGTATTTAGGTAAAATAGCAACAATAGCAATGCAATAAGAATATAGCTGGAAAGCGGTTCAATGAGAATGCAACAGTTAAGCTGTGCGATAAGAATGCAAGGGTGAAGCAATGATTGGTAAGTAAATATTTTATTAAGTTTTTAATAAATTTTACATGTTTATATAAAATGATATACTAATATCTATTTAAATAAAATAGCAGTTACAATAACATAGCAAGAATACAGCTGTGAAGCAGTGCAATGATTCGTGAGTGAATATTCATCAAACTTTTAATGAATTCAATTTATTCATATAATCTAATATTCTAATGTGTGTTTAGACAGAATGGCAATGATAGTGACGCAATAAGGATACAATTCTGAAGCAGTCCAATAAAAACAACAACGACAAAACAATGCAAGGACTGGTGAGTGAATATTCATCGATTTTTTAATGAAATTTTGCACATTCGAAGTAGCAACAATAATGATGTAATTAGGATACACAGTTCTGAGGCAGTCTAACGAAAATATAACGACAAAGCAATGCTAGCACCAGTGAGTGAATATTCATCAACTTTTTAATGAAATTTCGCATGTTTACATAATTTAATATTCTAATATGTGTTTAGGCGAAATGACAACGCAATGAGAATACAGTTTTCAAGCAGTCCAACGAAAATACAAGGACGAAGCAATGTAAGAAGTGGTGAGTGAGAATATTCATCGAGTTTTTAATGAAATTTCATTAATCGAATGTTTACATAATCTAATATTCTAATGTGTGTTTAGGACGGCAATGAGGATATAGCTGCGAAACAATGCAACGAAAATACAGCTTCGAAACAGTATGGAGAAAATACAGCTTTGTAACGAGAGTATAACGGCGGAGCTGTGCAACAAGAACAACAGTAAAGCAGAGCAACAACTTGTGAGTGAATATTATCATCAATTATATTCGCCTAGCACGAATGATGTTCCTCTTACTAGTCGCACGTGAATCGCAATGTAATCGCGTCCTTGCTGAGAACTTTATCCCGCGATATCGTGTATGTAAGAAATGCATGGCGCTGTTCGCGGGCAATTAAACGCTCGGTTACACGGTGCCCGGATAATCGCGGACAATCGATTTAGCTCGGTTAAAAGGTGTTCGTATGATCGCGGTTCCACTGCACGATTTTTACATTCGGCGCTCCCACTCCTTCCCACCTTCGACGTGGCCGGGCCCAATTGCGAAAGAAATTGCGGACACTTTCACTTCGCGGCGCCCTATTCTGAAGTTACACCGGGGATCCCGATCCGGCTCCCCGTGGTCATCCAACCGTGTTAATTATCGCGCGAATCTAACGAGCCATTTTCGCGACGTTGGACGTTGTTAGCTCTTCGCGCCTCCCGGCACGCCACGGAGGAATGTCGTGAACGGTTTTTTTTCTTCTTTTTTTTTTCTTTTGGAGATAAATCGTATTTTCTGTAATCCTCACGCGATCATACGCTGCGCATCGCACAAGACGAGTTTACGAGCACGCGCTGACCACCTGCCTGTGTGTTGTGCGCGCGTGCGATATTGTTAATTATGTCGCGAACGGAGGCATAAATAAGAATTTAATCATATAGAAGCGCGAAACGGGTTGCTTCGCTATTACAGGACTAATTAATGTGGGATAATCACGATTGATGAACGACGATCATATAATTCTGTTGCGAAATATAATCTTGTTTATTTAAACGAACGCTCATTCCCGCGGATAGCGTTATCTAGTAAGGGGAATATGTTTTAAAGGCGTATCTTACATAGAATATGTGTGTGAAAATAAACACGGAAACATAATACAAGTTATACCATGCAATTATAAGAATTTCTGGAAACACGTGTTACATACTTTTTAGTATAAAGATTAAAAGTTTATGTTAAGATATTAAAGAGTATGTATCTTTACTTAAAATGCTTAAATAAAATATCTAATTTTTAATAGCTATCATTTATTTGTACAAGCATAATTAATGGTATGAAATATAGACATAGAAATTATATTAAAATAATAATAAACTATGTCCACGCATTATTAGTTCTGCTAGAGTCTGCATGTTGTAGTCGTTATATTACTTGCTGTTTTGCATAGGCCGCCGCGGATATTTATTAACATTCAAGTGCTAGGCAGACACGCACGAATTAACATGGAACGCGAATTTTTGTACGTCTTTTCTTGTGTGAGTTTATGTTTATTGTAGCTACTTCGTTGCAATTAATTAGTGTGCGTGCGATTTCACGCTGTCCTTTCTAATTCGTTCGAAAACGGTTTCCGCTAAAGTTGTTCTCGCGTAATGTAGCAACACGAAAGTCATTAAAATTAAAGCAATGTAATGATCAATAATTAAGAGACTAATTAAGAGCGGGAGGAAGTTTTATCATGCAAATTAGTAAGTTTCGTTATCAAGAAATGTTATCTCTAAACTCATATCAATCGATCATATCGTGTAACGCGAATAATTTATAAAAATGTTCTTTTTTGTGAGTTCACCAAGATTTTCTCTTTTGGGAATGCAATCGCTCAGTATACGAGAGACGCATGTGAAATTATTCCGAGAGATAATGCAAATTTATTGAATATATATATAGTAGAATATCGTTACAAATTATCTTAGATAAATTCAGGTTGGAATGACGAAAAGTATCTCAGCAGACAAACAGAATTTGAAATCGAATTTGAAATAGTAAACGTTTTATCTATTGTTCCCAAATTAAAGAAATTAAGCTTTTTTTTCTTAATAATTGCATGGTAAATCCTAATTTTGTAAATGAGCATGAGTTAATAATATGGATGTCTATTGTGCGATGATAAATTACCGAGATTCGTCGTCGTTTTCCGGCAAGCTTACAACGTTTTAAAGTTACATCAACGTTGTACTGACCTGTTGAAATCGGGTAGATCACGTAGCAAGATTAATGGATCTTGTACGCCATATGTTGAATGATATCGAACCATGAAATGGCACGATGTTCGTAAGATATATTGTGCATGCGTATAAGATCATTGAATGTGGCCGCTGTCATATAAAAATTACCGTTTAAAAGGAAGGCACATCGACAGTCCTTTTTGCCTTTTTGCAGTGGAGCGAATGTCGTTTCCTTGAGCGTGCCGCTCGTGTATGAATTCTTGTACCGAATTCTATCTTAATTACCGAGAAGAAGGAAGAAGAAAAATGGCATGAGCACGCATGCTTAAGTGCATTCGAGCGATTAAATTCACGAAAGTTTATAACGACTCAGTTTCACCGGGATGATGTTAAAAAGTTCGAGAATTACTTTGGACAAGAATATCGTTAAACTCGTGTGATTAAGCAGAAAAATAAAATATTATCGGGACAAGATTTTCCTCACAAGAGATGAATAAATTGGATATTCAATTTTATGCGCTTTTCAAAATTACGTCTCTCCTTTTTGTAAATCAAACGAGCCTATAACAAAATAACATTGGTAAAGTTTTTTTTAGAGAAATTGCGTACATGTAAACAAACGCAATGAGAATCAGTGCGTAAGCTTGCACGCAATATTCCTTTTGCGTCGCGTTACGTATTTCCTGTATACTGTCGGTAGCTAGAAAAAGAGATATTCGTGCGGCTTTAATTGCTCTTGTGAGGATGCTTCGTTGCAAATCGTATATGTATACACACATACACGTTCGTTAGTTGGTTAATTTCCGCGAAAGCGCTCCTACCGCGTTCCGTATATTATACATTGCAGGTGAGGCAAGTGTAACTAAAAATTATGCAAAAAAATCGTCCACTTATCAATTCAACACGCTCTTCGATGCGCCACTTATCTAACGTGGGGATTCACATAATGTGACGTAATATTTATACGTTATTTTTTATTGTTCGACTTTCACCCTCGTTATTCGAAATGAACACTCGCGACTTCCAAAGTGGTCGCAACGAAAAGAAGGCGTATACTTTCAAATAGCAGTGCAATAAACAGTACTTTAATTTCCTGCTCTCTCGCTGCCTAACAATTCCATCTGTCGTTTGCCGTGCAAAAGAGTCTCGGAGGCCTGTTCGGCCGGTCGATCGCATATCGATCAGAGATAAAATCATTACTCGTTTCCGATAAATTCGCTGATAATGCCGGGGCGTTATTTCCTGTCAGTATTTGATCACTCGACCGCGACTTATCCGCGCGCAGCAATTCGTACAATTTTCCGACGCGTTTGCTTTGCAACAAGTACGACCAACGACGTATCGTAAAAGGCAACGTTAATACACACGATCTATTTTTTGTGCACATTAATGTCGGTTGCAATACGCTTCGGCAACTGCGCGCCGAACTTTCTCTGCGATTACACGCACGTTCTAATATCCACGTATGCCGTTCTATCAGCGAGTATCAACGAGGGTCCATCTATATCGCTGTGTATGCATTATATCACGCGGAGGTGGCTCATGTTAGAGCATCACGTACAGGGTCGCACGTTCGTCGGGCTTTGACAAATTGACAATGAATCGTTGCGTAACTTTTTCTTGAGAAAAGAAAGCGAACTCGAGACATGATAACGAAGGAAATGACAGATGGAAAACTTGAAATTTTATTTCTCGCATAACTATTTTTTCGAACATATATATTGCTTGAAGAAAGAATAATTTTATAATTACCATCACATAGAAGTGTGTGAAAAATACTGAGAGAAAAATACCTAATAAAATAAGAAATATATATATATATATACATACTTATTTGATGGGTACTAATAACGTATTCATTTGCACTAATATATATATATATATATATATATATATATATATATATATATATTTATATTCAGAAAAAATTGCTTCAAATGTAAAAGTATATTTTCTTAAAATCATTGCTTTTCTTGAAAGCAATGGTTCATTCCATTCAGACAAAAGAATTTCGATTTAAACAAATATGTTATTAGCATATGCATATAACTTATAATGCACCTATTAAATAAGTATCTTTTTTATTTTTCAGATATTTTTTCTTTCAGTGTAAGTAGTTTTAACAAAAGTTGAATATGTATTTAAAAAGTATATTTTTTAATCGTAAAATGAGAAATCGCGCGCTTACGTTTCAGAAGATTTCTAACCCATAACAATCGACTAACTTCCATGTAAAAATATATTCTGTATGTAATTAACGAATCTTCCCGGGAATCTTGAAATCCAATTAAGCGCTTTATAAACTGTAGACCTCTTTTATTACAACATATAACTTTCGGTATGGATATTAAACCCCGTTTTACCGCCGAAAAGCTCTTCGCGCTACGCGCCAAAAATGTCTTCGGGAGGAACTAATTAGCCGCGCTACGCTAATTAATCCTTGCCGGCGAGTAATGGCCAAGGGGTTAATGCGATCATAAACCGACACAATACCGCTTTTACAAGCCGCATTCCGTCCGTGTGCAGCGATAATTAGCTTCATAATTCGTGTTAGCCGAAATAATACCTTACCACCCGTATCTCTCACTTAAAGCTAATTCAAGACAAAAATTACAATATGTGGTGATGTGCAAAAAACACCAGAAAACACAGAAAAACTGTAAAATTAGTGAGGTTTTGTAGGGTGATCTTTTGTAGCCAGTAATGCGGATGAGAACACGCATAGGAACGCGAAAACTTGCTTCCTCGAATTGTTTATTAGGTGTTAGGCTCGATAGTTAATGGAAGTTTCATGAAACGCCACTCGCATACTATCTCGGCTACGTAATCGTTTTAATAGCATATCACAAAGCACAAGCGCGCACCTTTGACCCCGGTAAAACGTTGATAGTGCGATGTATACTTTATTAAAGCTTACCGCACATTTAGCTCCGACGAGTTCGAGAACAACGAGAGCTACCTTGTTACTCGCGTTTTCCCATATTATGTCGCGACGTGTCCGAATAACTCTTATCAGCTGTCTACAGAGTATTATTAAATTCTGTTGCGTAACGAGCAGCAGTGTGTCGCAAGAATGACTCTGTCAACTGGAAGCTAATAAAAATGATTACTGTCTTGATTGTAATTAGAAGCGGCGCGTCAATTCCGTTACATCAGGTCGATTAGAGAAAAGATAGCGCGGCATATCTCGCTTTTATTATCACCGCGAGTGGCGGATTGATCGCATGGCTCGAATGTGTGCCTCAATCCTGTATTAATCAACGGTGCGCGCGGGTTCTCGTGCAACACATAAAGGCGGTGGCGGCCTGTGCTCGACCTGGAAAATCGCGGCAGCTTTTATCGCGTAGTTTCTCCGTTGCGTCACGTTGCGCGCGATTCGTCCCACGCATTGGCGCATAATTAATATGCCACCGCGCTGCGGGATCCGTGCTTTTCCTAGCTTCGCATAGATCGCGTCCCGAGGCAGGAGCAGGGGAGCGTCTAATTGGAAACGAATTAATTTAATCGCGCGATCCCCGAAGTTGCGATAGATCGACTCTGCTATCGGAGTTGCGCCTCTGTCTACACGCGCTTATCCCGCGCGTATCTCATTTATTGTGCATTGTGCCAGGCACGATTTCGATATGTTCGAGAGACTAGCAGCCTTCCGTTGACTGCGGGAACTGATTACCACGCGTCTCTGTCAACGATATTTTCATCATGCGATGACTTTCCTGCTCGGCTATAACGCATTCTTTTCTTCATGCCTTTTCCACTTTATTAGAGTATAACTAGCGTTTGTTGGTCTCGGTCAGTAGAAATTTATTCTTGAGGCCGAGGTTGCACATATTTTTCGCCTTTAAAGTTGCATATTTCCGAAGATTGCCACACTCAATCAGGTTTAGCGTGTCTAACAGGACGTCTTTATTTTCTACGCACAACTCACCGTTCTTGCATTTTATCGCGATTACGTTCAATGCTGGCGTGTACATTCTTGACATTGTTCGTGATCGTGCGTGCACGCTCTTTAACCTGCAAAACGGCTGCCGACGAGAGAAGAAAAAGGAAAGAAAAAGGAATACACGCGACGGGGATAGCACGAGAGGGGAACAGGTACGAAAAACGAACAGGTACTTATCGGCAGTTCGGCATCGAATCTTTCGGCTGATCGTCGTCCTACCGGAACGAATGAGCTCGGGTCCGGGGGGTTGCGGCCGCGGAATCTAATTACTACGGGAGGAGGAAAATAACAGGCCCGCAGTTGAGTCTCTCGCAGGCCGATTATGAAATCTCTAGCGATCAATGCCAGCGGCCTGGTTTATATCGCGTCGACGCGCAGGTAGCCATTAACTCGAAACGGCGCGAGCGAGCGAACGAGTCGTGGCTTCACGGGGAACCTTGCGAAATGTTGACACTTCGCAGTCGTTAATCGCGGACAGGTGACACGTATTAACTAGCGGCACGTTTTAATTGATCGTCTGCCGTCGATCTCCTCTTTACGGCGATGGCGGTGCACAGATAATAATCCGGCCCGTAGGATTACGGTATGATCCAGCGTGTGATGAAGCCGGGGTCATAATGCTCATAACGGACGTGATTAAACGCCGATCGCGTGTAAATTTAATACGAGCGCGTCGTCAGACTTCTCGCAAAATTGACGTTGTGTGCGTAGTGTCCCGCGTGAAGGTAGAATCGATAAGATCGCGAGGCGGGTATAGTCGTAAAGTGCCTCGAGGTTTGGCTTAATAAAGGTTCTAGGCGCAAAGTGGCAGATTTATCAAATTAATTTTTTTTCTTGTAATAATGTGGTATTAAGCTCGATGTTATTAAGATTGAAACGTTGGCACATTGGGTGAACCACACAATTATTGGCATCCCCCTTAGCCATTGACACTCTAGAAAAACTTGGTTTTTTCTTGCAACCAGTATTGCGATTATACTTCTTGCCTATACTATATGATTCCGAAAGAGACTTGTAATGAAAACAATACGCATATGCTGCCAATTGCAAGGAAAGCTGCACTGAGAAAGAAATATTTGGCATATGTAACTATAATGTGATTACATAAAGAAATAATTGCTATCAATTATGGTCAAGAAAATTATGTTTTCATTAAATTATACTATAATGTTAATAACCTTATATGCATATTACCACTATCATTTTGCTATCGAAAATATGGTTAGGACCAAAAATAATTATAATTTTAGTTAAATGAAATTTTTCCAAGTGCAGATTTTTCTAGAGTGTCAGTAATTGAGGAAGATGCCAATAATTGCGTAGTTTATTCTATTAGCTCAATTTTCATCACTCCATTTTCAGTATTGATGTTAAAATAAAAAATTAAATGGAAATTGTAGCTTTTCGACGTTCGCATAGTTCGCGATCTTCAGTCTTGCACGTAGATTTAATTCATAGGAGATTAGAATCTAACATCAGAATATAATAAAATAAGAATATTCTCGTACTTGCTCCGCCGCGTTACTCACGAAGTTACAACAGTGAGTATTCCTCGTGCTCCGTGCAAGCACGTGGAATCACGATCCGCGAATGACTCAGAGAAAACGTTGAATGAAGCGCGGAAGAGTCAAGGAGGAGGTTGCGCTCGTGTCTCGAGGACGATCCGTGATCTTGCTCGATCCGAGGACGGCTCGCGAAGTGCAACGATCCTCAGTGATGCAACCGGCCTGCCCGTAGCCATTCGTAACTCCTTCGCCTTCGTGGTGAGGACTCGATGATGCAAGTCCTCACCTAGGCCATAACGCAGGAGACGCGCACCCTGAACTTGAGGCTCAAGGGAATCTTCTATGTGTTCTCGGATCGCGCGATGCTCGATCTTGTCACGCGTGCAATGCGGTTCAATTGACGTCGTCCTTACAAGGATTCAGCCAGCTGGCCGTTGTCGGCAGTCCGCGCGGAGGTTGCATTCCGAACGATCGCTGATTGGGATAATGATTTCGGATGAAGACTATGCGCCGCGCAGTAATAAAGATTTTCAATATAGTATATCGTTGAGTAATACACAAATATCTGGAGAAAATTCACGAGATTTTGAACGAGAGAGCAATGTATTTGTTGCTTTTCAAAGTGCCACGTAGTATTTTTAATCGGAAGTAAATATCGATTTTTCTTCGAGAGAAATATTTCAAATATTTCAAATTTTTCTTATAAAAATATATCTTTTTTCTGCAAGAAAAATATGCAGTAGAAAAATATATAATTCTATATTTGTATTTATTATGCTTGATATTAAAATGTCACGGTTGCTTGAAATCCGTTCCTTAATAAGCACAAATACATATGAATGTAACAGTAATCGTAGCACGAAAGTTTACTTTCTGCGGTTGTCGTGAGACTTGTAATAATCGATTTGTCAGCTACGCGTTGTAATGTAACGCAACGCAAAATACCTATATACGCTAGTGATTAAAATTGTAAATATAAACGGATAATTACGCAAAATCACAGGCAAGTTCTTAAATGTAATTCATTGCAACACGTTTTCGCACACGCAGTTCTTTTTCTTTCGCGTAAATCACTCTCCCCTTTCTCCGGTTCGTGGCGGGCGCTACGCAGAACTGAAAGTAGACACGCTATTTAGAAACAGGAAGCTTGACGCGCGCATAAAAGTCTAACGTATGATTTCGGGAAAATCATATCTGACGATCCAGCCGTGATCACTTTGCTACGCTCGTTGAAATCTTAAATACAATGTTACTGAAATCATATGTTAGAGGCAGTGCACTAGAAAACTGACTTTTCCATGACGGATTGAAGTCAGTCTCGCTCGCCAACGCATATGATATGCACATTTTGTCATGTGCACACATGAATATATTGTAACGAACTCACTTAATGGTTCATAAAATACGTCACGGGGTGCCACACCCACTATGGCCAGGCGTGGTGCGCGATACACTTCAATGCCAAGAATGCGGCGTAAAAGTGGTTCCGTTTCGCGGTTCGGTCCGACCACAACTCTCGAGCAATACAATATTGCACGGTGCACATTCGTTATTAATATCATCTATTAATCTTTGAGCTGTAGAGAGAGAGAGAGGTCACACGAGTACTCGCGTGGCACTTTCTAGTCGTCACGACACGGAGCTCGGCTCTGTAAGTGATCGTGTAACGATCAAGTAATAACTAACACAAACCTCAACAGCTCGGTGTAATTGCATTACAAAATTATTAGACGCATAAAAATACGATATGTGTGTTTACATTTTATTAACGAAGCAAGAGTGAAGGCAAAAGGAACATGAGTCTATCAAGCGTCTAAACGAAGTATGAATAACTCGAGACACTTCGACATCGTTGAGTGTTGAATCGCGCAAACGATAGCAGAACGAAATGAAAACCAATGACCGATGAATATTTTTCGCATTGTATCAGCATAAAACGATCAAAGGATGAAGAAACAACCGGATTGACGTGAGCAAAAATCTTCGTTTGCGTCTCAGTTTTGTTTCTGCTCAGACTTTGTTTTCTCGCCAAGGCAGAAAATCGCGAGTGAACTCGCTGTGATCGTTCTCGTGCAGATTTGAGATTTCCTTTTCTTTTTTTTGCAACAAGTCGGTTTCATAATCTTGTCACTTGCATAAGATTATATTAATTTGCAAATTTTTGCGCCTTGCAACGTCTCATCTGGAGAACTAATTATCCCGCGACACTTATTCCACTTCGCTGACTGGTATTATGCAATCGCGTAAAGCGGTTGACCTATACTTGGATACGTTCACTTCATTTGTGACAGTCAGAGGTTAAGACGTAATATTTCAATTTTGCACACAAAATTTTCTTATTTAAAAATAAATCACGCTCTTTCGCTTGTCTCGCGATTAACAAGCCTGTACGTGCGTAATGTTTGTGCCGCTTTCCGTAACTGACAATAAACTCTGTTCTCTAGATTTTACGCAATTTTCGACATACATTCCTCTGCACGTACGCGCGTGTATATACTCCTGCAATATATTAAAGTCTAAACGATCAAACATACGAACTGCTCACTATCGTTACAGTCGGTTCCGCGTAAAACTGCTCGATTAATTCTGCAGTCTAAGTCATGACATTTTTAAAAATTATTCTAAATATTCATAAAATCTTGAGTATACATCCTAAATATACATAAAATGTTCTGTAATGTTGATGCAGCGTAAGCGTTTCTTAACGAGGCGATTTTCCTTACAACGCGTGTGTCATCTGCGTATTAAAAAGAAACGCTCGTTAACAACTGAGGTTGGGAGGACAATGCCCCATAAAAGTAGTTTTTTTCTTGCAACGATACTCCCGCGTTTTCCGTTGGCCGCTTTTGCTAGATCGTGCTAGGTTGTAACGCGAACTTACCGATATATGGCGCTCGTTAATCTTCTTAATTAACGCGTGATTCTGCCATGACTACCTCCCGGCGCGTTTCTTTAATCGCTCGAAATAGCGGCGCGCACGGTTTGGCAACACGTGCGCTTTCATTGTCGGCATGTTAGGGTATCGCGTACTACATCGCGTTTCGCGTCGATTTACGTGAGAGAAACATTCGTAACAAACGGCGGAATTCGCTAACTAAGGAGTTTGTAAAACAGCGATGAAAGTGTCAGATTCGGGAAGGAAGTGCGATGACACGGTGATACACGCGTGAAGTAAGAAGGACGTTGACGGCAACGTCAACCAAGTTATCGATCACTGAATATAATTTCAGTTCTGGCCGTTGCTGGCCAAAGATATCGCGCACAAGAGAGCATAACAGCGTGTTAATTGCGCGATTAAATGCGCAGCGCATCGACTACAATTACACTATTACATTACGCCGAAGCATTCAGTGGTTCGATGCGCAGTCTTGATACAAAGTAGCGTATCCGTTGTATGTGAACGTTACATTACATCGCGATGTTATACGCGGAAACGCAAAGCACCTGCCGATACTGCACGCGCGCAATTAATCGCGAGAGCGCAACAAAACTGCAAGAACAGGTTCTCTCGACTAGGAACTGATTCCGTTCGGGAACGTGAAGCTGCACATTCTCATTGTTACGTTGCACAATTTCTTGCGCGATTCGCTGCGCGAAAAAAATTCCTTATCCGTGAGACACGAACCCAACGGTTGGGTTGGGTTCGCAAGTAGAAATCGATCGATTTAATCTGACACATAGCACGAACGCACAAAATATGCACGCCGTTTGTTCACCATGCGAACTATGCGGTACTTAATGAAGGAAATGAGCAACTAATACAAAAAATAACATTATAATCGAATATAATCGAAGTGTACGCGTCACGATTTACTTCATTTTACGCTCGATATTCCATCTACGTTTTCACTTTCCTAATCACTTGAAGTTAGAACAATATGGTAACATAATCGAGGATATTTTTCCAATATTTTTTACTATTTTGCAGTTGCGCGGACCTTTGAATTTTTCTGGGAAAACGTTGAATATTTTTAACCTTAGGCAACGAAGAGTTCCGGCGCATTATTTCATATTCTCGATTTTATTTTCTGTTGCGATAGAATTTACATATTTATTAAAATTCCCGGTAATATCGTCTCTTGATATTGCACCGGCTTTAATCGATCCTGATTCTACCGGTAGCGTGTACCTTGTACACTCAACGACCCGATAAATTAATATCGCGCCGCGTTTATAAGAATGCAATGCTATAATCGATAATGCAGCATGGCAGAGCCGTTAAGAGGGTACTCGATAAGAATCTGGAGAGCACAGAACAATAACGCCAATTACGCGGCGAATAAAGAAGTCTGAGCTCGGGAAATTGGTCCTCGCTTCCTCGACTGAACTCGCCATTATGTATTGCATGTTTTTGCGCTATATGTACATATATGTATAGAAACGTGTATATATCGTGTGGAAATGCAAAACGTGCAATTTGACTAAACGGACGCAGATTGATCGTGAAAGTTCGATAAGCGAGCGCGCCGAGCTTTCGCAGCGAGCGAACGATCGAACTGAGAAATGGGAGACTATTGCGGATTCTTCTCTCACATAGCACGGCGACGATATGTTACGTAACTGCGTGAGACACATCGCGTGCATCGTCGTGCTTCTTTAAACAGCGCGTATTAGCGTCAGACATAGTTCAATCATAACTTTATTAATGTTCCTGGCGCTCATAAATCTTTTTAATTAGCACCCGTACATTTTTCCCGATTTCTCTTTCATCGCCTATGATATGTATGTCATAATGAGTCTTGCTTTGACACACCCTTTCTTGTTCCCAAGCGCTCATTGTGATAGACAATTCTTTGTTCATCCGCAGTAAATTGCAAACTGTAATTATCCTGCCTTATTTTTTTCATTAACTCTGCCATTGCGTGTGCGCCTCGTAGGGAAATCATTTACTCATAATTCGATGTCTCGATTTTCAATGAGCTAAGACTATATTTCTGGAGCGTTAACAGAAACTTTCTGTGACACGCGCGATTACATTTGTCGAATAACGAGAGGC
Organism: Odontomachus brunneus; assembly: GCF_010583005.1. NCBI lineage: Eukaryota > Metazoa > Arthropoda > Insecta > Hymenoptera > Formicidae > Odontomachus > Odontomachus brunneus. The sequence continues at coordinate 249,270 of NW_022639495.1, read as the reverse complement.
TTGCCGTAAGGGAAAGGATGAAGATCGTGAGAACTTGTCGAATATGTTGTGAAGATCTTAACCAGAGTGTTCGCATAGTTTCGATGGAATAGAATAACGTTATGAAAAGATAAAAGGATGTTATTACTACATTAGCTATTGCATATACGCGACGTTTTCGCAATATTTTAATAATAAACGACGTAATGCTCATTCAGTTACCAGGCTTTATTCAATTATGGATACTTCAATTAATTTAAAATCGTTGTTTCTCGTTAAAAATACAATTATTAGGAAAATATATAACTCAGCCATTTTATAAATTTTTTATTGAGCATTTCGCGCGTACGAATGATACGTATTTCATACGTATTCCGTTAAAATAATATAAATTAAAATAATCCCGTTAAATTAATTATTTAAAACTTTAAACATATATTTAAAAAAAATACTGACAATTTTTTTTTTATATCTTGTCTCACATATACACACGAATACCAATGTTTATGTATGCAGTACTTATACGAGAAGAAAGATATGGCCGCCAACTGGTGTGAGAAATATCGTGTATGTCGTATTCGTTAGATAGCTAGTTAGTTTCGATGCAGAACCTACGGGCGCTCGTGATGCTCGTTAATCCTTGTAATAGCCGTACTATTTGATCGGACTTCTCTCCTTGCAATCTACTGTAATAGATATCCGTTATTCAGGAAAATATTGCAGGAAACGTGATTAGGTTACGAAATACGCCAGAACGATCAATATTCAAGAGTGTGATAAACACCTGTGTTACGTTATTATTATGTTTTCATGACAATAAACTCGTAAATACATTGCTTCAGACGCATACGTACACCTGTACGCTCGTTAAGTGCATTTTATCGTGTTTTCAAAAAATCACGTGCAAATCGTTTGTTTGTCTTTGATGCTTGTCGTTTATAGTCACGACGGGATTGTAAATCTTCTCTAATATATGCAACGTTTTACAACACGAGAGAGGAAACGTACGCAGATTGTTTCGATATCTTAGACATGTATTCGTTCATTTCTTATTGATTGAAAAGTCTTATTTCAAATTTTTTCTTTAAATTTTTTCAATTTTATCTAGTTTTCCATCTACTTAATTGTGGAAATTTCATGAATTTCCAGGAAACTTTTGAACAAATCAATTCTGAAATGTGCACTATTGATAACAACACAAGTCACAGTGTATATTTATTAATTAATCCAAGAAAATTGAAAGAGACTGGTAATTCGCATATCGCAAATGAAAAATATGTCTAAAAAAACACGATCGGAAATCGTCAAGAGCGAAAGGTTCAATGTGTAATACATTAATTATTATTAAAGAATTCGCCGACACACAAATGTTTACATGTTTACATATCGAGTCTGGGAGCATAGCGCACCAATTACGCTAATTACTCGATGCATGTGCCGTTTGCGTAATCCGCTTTAACTGTAAACTCGGCGCAATGTGAATTATTTCGCGCGTTTTAAAAATGGCGATTTCAAAATCGTCGTGCGAGTTCTCCGCGTGTCGGTAGGCCATTTATTGAAAATTCGGGCCTTTTCGGCTGATCGAATCGCTGGCGCAATTAGCCGATCTTCTGTTCGCAATTAGTTGCACAACGCGGAAACGCGCTTGGACCATTCGAGGATGCGAATCGTGGATAAACACAATAACAACGGCAAATGATCAAGGAGGGGTTTTAAGCTCGCTGGCTCTGTTCTAACATCGCGGCGCGACCCAGTTTCAATTCAAATTGACGCAATAGCCCGAGCACATTCCTGCTGATTGCCGTGTGGCGGTATGAAGGTTGCACGGATTCGTAATGAGCGACTTACGTCGAAACGTCGACCAAATAATTTCGCGACACTCGTCTATCAAGTATGAGAATCATGTTTTCTCATCATTCTTTCCTCGACAATTAATTCTGTAATTAAACCGGGATTGTTTAAAGAGTTTTCGTAACTGATATTGTTAATAATTTATTCCTCGGTAGCTGCTTCTATAACTAAATAGATCTCGCACATAAATTAATTGTTTAATGATCGGTTCGTTATATGATAATCTCCATAACAATGAGATCTTCCGACAATTAATCATCTGACAATTAGCCCTCTAATCTGAATAATTACCATTCTGTAATAATTAGTCGTTCATTCATACAAGTCCTCTAATAATTAGTTCTCCCATGATTTACTAGGCAAAAAGAAGCCATTGTGTGGCGTAAATTATTTTGCTCGATCTTGTCTGCATTTATATGCCGTCGTTGCGATATTTATGTATGAGTATTCGTGATTCCTTGAATTTCTCTTTGAACCAGCCTTGAACCGCAAACGTAGATAGTTCATTAATTATATCGGTGTAATATACATACATACAGAGAGAGAGAGAGAGAGAGAGAGAGAGAGAGAGAGAGAGAGAGAAAGAGAAAGAGCGCATTTCTACCTCATGAAACGACATCAAACTGGGCGTTGTCCATGACAAGGTCTTGGCGCGTGTGGTTTCATCCTAGTGAGAGGAAGTGATAATGATGTTATTATTATTATTTTACATATTTCGCTGAAACCGGTCTCTTTCGAGTTGCACATTGCAATATCGCACTGTAGGTCGGCGTCATAATAAAGTTACAATGTTTTAAGTCTTTCGAGATAATTAATATTTTTACCATAGAGAAAATACAATATTTTCCTACATTATATCTGAGTGTGGTCCACTTATGTGATTAAATCCTTACGACCGCACTTTGATGTAAATTCTAGAAATGACAGATATAACCAGTCGTCGAAATAGACAGACTTTCGTGTCAGACTCCTCTAACATTTATGAACATTCGTCGACGCTTTTGCAGAATTTCTGCAGTTTATCAAGCGCGCTGCATGTACGTTTCGTAATTACTCGTAGTTGTAACAAAATCGTGCTATGGTATAATTAATAACCTTGCTTGCTTACACGCATTATGAGAGCAAACGCCATGAAACCGGAGAACGCGTTACACTCAGCACAATACATCATGCTGTCCGTAAATTTCGATCTAGATTTCTAAAGTAATCAATAATCGCGCTAAACGAAAAGACGATAACGAATACGTGAAATCGCCTATGTTACATTTCACGAGCTTAATACTTTCCTATCACAACGTTATCGCTCACGTTCCAAGCGAAAGCAATAATTATTGTCGACTCGATCGCGATCAATAGCCATTGTATCGATCAATAATTTATGTCGATGCCACAACGTGAGAGAATCCCGCGACAGCTGCGACCAAGTTGACCTTTCCGAGATAAACCTTTGCCTCGAAACATTATAATTCTTTGAATCCTCGCGCTGCAATTAATGCCCCTTTGATTCCGCATTTCATCCATGACACGAAAATCGCGACGGAAATTAGACGCAGACGCACGCAGAGCTAAAGGCGCGCCGGGAACACATATCATTATTTTTGAGTGTCGAAAGGCGAGCTAATGGCGAATCCACGTATGGCAAAAGCGGTCGGGTCTCGCGCGTAGTCTCACGAATTGTGCTATCGCCCCTTTTGTTAAAGAGGTCACCGGTCGGCAGCACGTACGCAATTAGCCGTAATCATTAGTATCACCGCGAAAGACACCTGAACGCGGCGAAATGCGCGGCGCGGAGGAATCGTGGTCATTCGCGCACGCGGTGGAAAATAATTATCGCGAAAACATGCAGATCGCGTGCAGCGCGAAGCCGGCCGCGAAAACAGCGGCGAATGCGAATGCGAGGATTTGCAGGCCTCCATGCTAAATGATACGCTGGACTAATATTTCTCCGTTCAGTACGAGCAGCCGTATCAACTTCTCCACGCGCGTAATGATCCCTTGCCGACGCGAGTCCGATATTACGGCTAAATCGTTTCATATCGATAACCTTTCCGCGCTAATAGATTGAGCCGCCGCTATGCAGTTACGTTCCGCGTCGTTCCGCCGACGTTTTTCACTTTCTACGCTCGAAAACTTAATCCACCGCCAAGTTCCCCGCCAAATTTCCTGGCTGATCGATTAAGACGTATCGACACAAAATCGACACGGCGGATCTCTCGAGCACCGCGTCGCGAATTATTAATTGGCAGACCGGAAGCGAAAATATCTCGAGTGTTACACTTTACCGGTTTTCATAAATCTCCTCTCTTTCTCTACGCGGGAACAACTATTCGCTGAAAATATCTTCGCTCCTGGGAATTTCTCGCGGAACTCTCGCTAATTTACATTAGTCGACGCGGACGAGAAACTTAAGAAACGCGCCGGAATCGTAGATCCAATTACTATCGTAAAGCGTGTTTCGATTGGAAATTGGATTACGTGATCACTTTCAACCGAGGACAAGGTTGCTTTCCGTTTCATATCCGGGTATACCGCGAAGCTTGGGCCGTAACGAAGCTCGGCTACGAGCATCGTTGAAAGGTATCGGAGAGCAACATGTCGCCTTTCTTCATTCGTGGTCGAACAGGCAAATCGGAGCAATTTCGCAAGGCAATTGTCCAATCGCGAAACAAAGCACCCACGTGCTGAATGATTAATAGCCGGCGTGCATCTCGCTAAACGAGCCTTAATTCAGGTGGTCGCAACAATTTCTCGCCCCGTAAATAGGACACATAGTGACTATGAGTGAGATGATTAGCGGATAAATCACGGGTGATCTCGTAACAACTTAATTTTAGACGCGTGTGTCCTCGACGTGTCTAAGATTTTTTTGAGGTCACTGGAGAACGAAACTAGTCTCCTTCTCATCATCTGTATCTCGTTTACTGCCGTTTCGCGCAGAGAGAACGGCACAGACTGTCCATCTCGACATCCCAAGCGAAGATAAAAAAATCAAGGAGCGGCCAAGACAGCTGGGCAACAGTCATCGTCTCGAAATCTTTTTGCGTCTGAACGTGACGTCGAACCATAAACCGGTATACGTGTCGGCCTGTGGTCCCGTTTTAATGCATTTCCGGCGGATGCAATCGAACGCACCAATATCCCGCGAGAGAACGCGTTTTTTTCCCCTTAGTTCTGCCCGTGGCTTTTCGCGCAAGCTGCGTGCGTTCTCTCCGTAAATTGGCGAGCTGCTCGACGTTACGCGGATTCAATCATTCGATTTGCCGTGACAGGAACTGGTAGGCTGCTATATGTCGATTACTCCGTATACTCGATGTTACGTGTTGTATTGCACATAGAGTGTTGCTCGTTATGCGACAAAGTGCGATTTGCAATTGCTTTCTTTTGTCATGGGAAAGACTCGTGATGGAAAGCACAAAGAATCTCTAATTCAGAACTAATTTGATTACTAACACTCGAGACTCGGACCTAACATAATCGAATGAAGCTTTGCAGACACTTCCGCGACTTCTCTCGCGGTGCGTATAAGTCGGATATCTATGATCGCGTGCTACAATGTGTCACGATGATACCGTCACTTCAGACTACGGTGTTCTTCCTTCGCTGTTTCTCTCTTCGCGGTAAGAGAACGCGCTTCTGTCGTGCGGCTTCAGCTTCTGAAATTATAAATCGACTGTACCCTTCGATTTCTCGATCGACACGTCGACGACCTTGTTCCCAAGCCGCTCTCACATCTTTCTCTCTTTCTTCCTGAAATTTGGCTACGAGTTGCACACGTCTCTCATTAACCCTGACAATGCCAAGGAAAAAACATTCTGTGCCAAGAGATCATTAATAGAAAGCAGGAGATTAATTTGTAGAAAACTTATTTTCTTCTTTAAATCTCTTGATCAAAAGTTGGTTGATATGCGTCGCGTATTATGTAATTTCGAATAATATTAAGAAAGCGACGGTATAAAGAAAATGGTATCCAGACTGACAACATCCAAGTGAAAAACGTCGCAGTTTTTTTTTATCACTGGTTATATATGCGTTCAAACCTGATATTTGTAATTTGAAATTGCTTGAAAAACGCCCGCTAAGAGAGCAAAAAAGTTGATTTTGTCTTATATGGAACCTTAGATTATCACTCGAGTAACTGGAAATCAATTATGCGTGTAGCGCATGAGTGCCTTACACAGGCAAGCCTGCAGATTAAATACGCGTGGGCTGCTATATACTTACGCACAGGCCTACGTAACGCGAATGCAACCGAATAAGTACGCGCGTGCGTCAGGCGTATTAGAAAGCTTGGAAAATGCTTTGTCACCCATAGGTCTTAATATACAACAACGAGGTATTGTCTCGCAATTCCGGCTTTCCATCGCTCGCGTCTACCGTATTGTTCTATCGTCTTTATATCGTCCGCCCTTCCGCGCTTCGTGGGGAGAGTCGTGAGAATAATGAAACCGACAAGTTGGCGTTCGGTTAACGATTACAGGTTGCGCGATTGCACATAGATCGTATAACCACACCGAAGAACGTGTCAACGACCATCGCGAGATATTAGCAATTTTTTTTTCTCACAAAGACTGTCGGTGACCCGATTTTCTAATTGAACATCTCGCGTTTGATTTACGACTGTTTCGTGTCCCGCGTTTATTGTAAGTTTGTAGTCCGGTATCTGAGAACAAGTTGTCCATTAACCTCAACAATAGATACCTTCCGCTCTGCAGACACCAGGCACATATTGAGAATCAACGAATTCGTGATCGTGTTCTAGAGATTAAAGAAAAATTTTAATTCTATTATTTGTGTTATTGTGTGGCGCAGTGTTGAGTATTAATTGGTCAAAATATTTTTTCACTAAAATAATTGGTAAATTAATAATCACAATTGATCAATCGTCATATATAAAACTACAAATTATTTTATCGATTAGTGAAATTAATTATTAAGTAAATTATTAGTGATATTAATTATTAATATTTTTTTATGTGATTACTTATGCACTGATTAATAATTAATTTTTCAATCGATTACATTATTTGATTATATACATGATTAATTTTTCTGATTATTTTAGCCAAAGAAAATTTTAATCAATTATTTGCTGATTATTTTAGTCAAAGAAAATTAATGTAAATCGATTAATGTCCAACGTATTGAGAAGAAATACTCGAAAATTTATTCATGCGATATAAAGTTTATTTTTGTAAACTAAAGTTTATTTTTGTCAAAATAAGCTTTTTAAGTAAATTTTCAAGTAAAAGAGTGCAAAGTTTAATTCAACTTTTCTCGGATAAAAATTTTGACTCTGTTTTATATTTAAATAGACAAAAATATGTCTATAGGCATATGGCTGCATTCTTTCAATTTTGTTCTCAATACTGGGACGAGGTTATTTCTCATTTGCGGTTATTGTTTTATACTACTTTTACTATCTGTTTGTATATATTATAAACGAGGTATAATAAGCAACATTCTTCTGATTTAGACGTAACCTTGAGTCCCTTCCTCCAGCAATTTACTTTGCACCTTTCTCTTTACGTTTCCTCCCTTGGGAGCCGGGCAGCTTTCGTAGCCTGGAGTCGTCGTCAATTAACTGTAACCGATCGTTTCTGTCTCGCGAGGGAAAGTAACGGTCGCAAATTTCGAGGAACCGACCGACGCGACGAAAGGAAGGTAGGCTATAAAACGAGTACCGTTTCCTACGGCGGTCGCTCGCCGTCGAGACGAGAGGGATCGCAAACCGAAGCGGTCTCTGAACGCCTTCGCGCGCTCTGCTCTAGAAAGGAAAGTAAACGCGTCCGGTCCACCTTTGCGCGTTTATTTATGAGAACCGATTCTGCTTGCTCGCGGGATTTGCTTACGTATAAATCTCGGTACTTTTTCGCGGCTCGAGCGACCGCGAGATTCCGAAGATAAAATGCCCGTATCGAGGGACGACACAATCGCGCCGAATAATTTATGGCGGGGTGCTCCACGCAACCAAAGTTGCTTTCTCCGTCTTTTGTTTTTCATGCGTAGAAAAGAAGTCGCTTTATTCGAGAAACTATATTGTGGGAGAAAGACTAAAAACGTGCTTGACGTAATTAATATTGAAACTCTTATCTTTGTTAATTAAAAAGAACGTGACTCGAAGCAGAAACAGGTTGCAATGCGATCTGCCTCTCTACATTGTCTCTCTAAGGCGTCGACTTGTTTAACACGAAACTGTTGCAGATAATGTTTTTCTTCTTCATATTATGAAGAAAAATATCATCAATTAAAGGTGCAATATATATTAATTTTATTTCTACAATTTTAACCATACATCATAAAAATTTATCTCTTGATAAAATTCCTTTATCAGTATGATCTATTTTAATTACAACTATTTTACTTTTATTATTTTTACTAGTTTTAGCAAGAGCAATTACAATACTTTTAACAGATCGAAATTTAAATACTTCACTTTTTATCCTTTATGTGGAGGAGATCCAATTTTGTATCAATATTTATTTTGATTTTTTGGTTATTCGGAAGTTTATATTTTAGTTTTATACGTCGTAAAAAAGTAGGGGCGTGTACGTTATGGAAAATATGTATGGCATGATCGTATAACGAAAGCTGTGGTGTGATTGACGTCTATTAGTGCATGATGCTGTGATACTTCGTCAGATAACGTTCGTATCGCTCAGCCAAATTCCAAAATCTGCGACACGTCCTAATTTAAGCGGTGCGCTTTCCTTTCTGCTTTGGGTCTAGATCTGGGAGCGGCCGCGATGCCAATCACGAAATTCTTCCTGTCACATCACGTTGCAAATATGTCAGATGCGATTCGCCATGCGTCTCAGGCGAACTCGTAGAACGTCATAATACTGCGTATATGTTAATTGGGTGTTGTCGTTTCGAATTGATCGATCGTTACATTATTCGATTGGCGCGTGTACGCATGACTTATCCATTGTTCTGGCTTGATATGATACACTGCCAGATGTAATCGCGTCTTTTAAATGCGAACGATAAGTTATAATTGATTACAGTCCGGGGGTGTTTCAAGACCTTCGTGTCAAGTGAGGCTTCTAACGTTCTTGCTCTTGGAGCGTCATTTCATGTCGCATCAAACAATTACATATACTTCATCAAATATATAAAAATATTGTAAAAGATTTTGAGCCTTTTTGAATCTTTAACGAAATTATTATAAAATATTTCAGATGTCTATACAAATTCAGAATGCAATATCTAGTATTTCTTGTATGTTAAGACCGGTAACATGAAACAAAATATCTAGACACAATAACACTTTTCTAATTCTGGACATTCTTGTGTTTTAGTTTTCAAATATAAATATTTAAACTTTTAAAACACAAACATATGTATATGTTCAACCTATATATGTATATATATATATATATATATATATATATATATATATATATATATATATATATATTACATTGAAAATTTAAATATTCATATATAAAGCTTAACAATAAGTCCAGAATTATAGATACCAGTTTATTAGTGTCCAGACTTCGCTACTTTTCTTAGATCGTTTATTCTGGTGTCATAGATTTTGATGAGCTCTTGAAAAGTTCGTAAATCCTCGGCATTAGTTATAACGTCTAGTGAACACATTTGATCTTCCCGCCGTTAAACGGAACTCGAAATAATTTATTGCGAACCTGAACTTCGAAATGTAGCGGCGTAAAACACATGCTCATCCGAGAGTTAATTTCTCTTTTACGATCCCGCTCTACAATCACGAGAACCTCCAGTGGCGTTGATTGGAAATCGAATCGACGTTAAAGTGATGCGTATCGCGCAGCCGAACGACGTATGCGATCGTAATGGATGGGTCGTAACTTTACAGGAATTGCAAGTAAAGTGCAGTCTTGTATATCCGAACGATATAAACGCTGCGAGTGCAGATGTACGAGTGTCCAACAATAAAATCGGGAATGTTCGACATGTACACAAAAATTGATTACTTGAAAGTGTCGGGATTAATGCGGAAATGGAGATTGAAGAGACTGTGCGAATGTAGCTGTTCGTCCTGAAAGAAATTTAATTAGAACTAATTAGACACCGAATAGCTTAAACAGTTGTTCCCTGTAGGCTCGGCTTCAGGCACGAGACTTCAGCCTCAGTTATTAAATTACACCTTAATTTTTGAATGTTTGTGGCTTATTCGCTTGGTTCTCACGTTTAATAGCATAATGTACTTTTTATTGTCGGAATTTTTAATTTTCCCCCTTCTATTCTGAAATAAATCCGATTTTGCTTCCGTCCGAGCAATTTGCGTGTGGTAGCTGCTATGCATTTGTTATGCGTGGAATGCGTCCACGTTTAAATATCACTGTTACCGAATTTCGTCATCGTGTCGAGTCCTGTTCGGTTTATTAAGGCCGAATCCTATAACCTGTCATAAATCAAGTCTAATTGTACATCGATTTTCGATTAAACATTTTCATTAGGGATTGAAGTCGAGCTGTTGCGAAGGAAAAGTATTACATGAGCATGTTTGCGGCGAGACGAGGGAATAATTTATTGCACATACGATCAAGAATAATTGGTTAGAAATTAGAATAAGTGGTTTTCCTGATGGGTCGTTTCATTCTATTTGTCTTTTCCATACAATTCCGAGTGAGTCATTCTTAACGAAGACAATACAAAAAGATTCAACTGAAGAATAAAGATAAGCAAGACTAATAAAAATTGAAGTAGAAAAAGAAATTAAAAAACAAGTAAAAATTATAATCTTGCTCATTTTTACTACCACATATATATTACTTTCAAAAGGACGAGCAAAAGCTGATTAAATAATCATTCGATTGAAAATTGGAATAATGAATAAAAAAGTGACTCGCGATTCAATTATCGGCACCGTCACGCGGCGAAGCGTACTGCGAAATCGACACGTACGATACGGCGCGAGTTCGCCAATATAAAAAGAAAGCGGAATCGCTTTCGAACGTGGATAGGAAAAGCGATTTAGTATCAACTCGCCGTTGGTCCTCGGGTAACGTGCTCCACAGTCTGGGAATGAATATCGGTGAAAGTTCCGTCGAGTGGAACAAAAAGTATGCCGATCTATTTACATATCATCGGTTCGAGCGTGCAACAAGACCGCGCTACGTTATGTAACGGATAAACAGGCAGCACTAACGCGATTATCCGTGAGGAATCCGAGGGCAAAAAGATATGTTAATGGTTGTATTTGTTGCGGCCAAGGAACGATCATTTTGTCATTGAAGGAGCAGAGCAGCGACGGATTTCCTAGTCTACCGTTGTCTACCGTAGTAAGGTACAAAATGGATATTTTCGTATGAGGAACGTGACTTAATGAGACGAGAAATATATCCTATCCTGACATTTTTTTTGTAAATGCCATTTATTCCGCGAACAGCAATTCTAAGACCGCGTTAACGGCTAAACGTGAACGATCGTCATAAATCGTCGGTTGATTTGCGAACAGGAAAACGCAAGTGATACGTAAAGTGTTCGTTATGTGAGGAAACGGCCGTTGCGGAATGAGAAACACATACATTAAATATTTAGCCTTATAGGTGCTAACGAAAGTTTACTTTTAATTTAAGGAAGGAAATTCTTCTATACGCGCACAAAGTAACGTTACATAAAGCGAGCATTGCAGGTGTAACGTGTGTGTTTCTTATACATCCGATAGATTTAATGCGTAGTAACGTTTTGGAAGAATTTCACTGTGTTGCGCAAAATTGTACGAAGCATATCGCACGACATGCGTAGAATGTAACGCGTGACACGTGCTTACATGAAATATTCTTTCGGAACGGAGTGCAAACGAGCGACAATAGCATGATTACTTGGATATCGAGTACGCGAATGTGATTTTCTTTACGACAATCGGCGCTAATCGTCAATTATTCTACTCGAAAACTGTTACCGTAACGGCGTAAATACTGGACTCTTGCGATAATTTTGTAAACTGTGGCTGCGATTCAACCAGTTTTTAAATGTCATGTATGCAATAATTCCAGCCTATGCAGCTGCACAGGAAATGCCAATATAACATAAAACACATCGCACCAACCACATAGCATGACGACTAGAGATTATAGGAGCATTATTACTTGAATAATTAAAACTTTTCTCGAGAACGACGCGTCTTATCCTTGCATATATTCTCATTAATAAAGAAAATCGTGGTATCTTCCAAACGCGAACGTTGCATCTTGTTACTCCCCGATGTCTTTCGCGTTCCTCGAAATTTCATGTGTCATAGCTCGAACATTTGTCCACTTTTACTACTATGAAAGCAACAGAGAAGCGACGTTATGAAATTTCAAGGCTGCGTCTGATTAACTTAAAGAGAATACTAAACGATTAACTTAAACAAAATACGAAATGTCTAAGAGACTCTCTGTGCAATATAATATCGTATGCTAAAGAACATTTGCGTGGAATTTGTTTTCTTTTATTTGCGTAGACTTTGTTTTCTTTTATTTGCGTAGCTTGATGAATATTGATAATACACGCATGCACACATATGTCCACGGGTGTTTTCTTTTTTAGATATTTTTAAATAAAAATTTTTTAAATAAAAATTTAAATAAATGTTTTCTTTTTTAGATATTTTTAAATAAAAATTATGCCAAATGAATAATATAAAGCAATACTTTTGTACTTTATTGTGTGATTATTAATCGACAGTATTTATCAAGATGCGTAAATAAAAGAAAATAAAGTTCGTGTAAGTGTTCTTTTAGTATACGATATTGTACAGAGTATTTCCTATTTTAAACATGTCAGCCTAATGTCTCGAACATAAATTCATTCATAAACATATAAATTTGCGCGCGCATCATTGTTAATTAACGAAATTAGCGAAACTGCATTTTTTATTGCTAAATAACTCCTAAACTATTGAATTTTGGTCATACGCATTTTAGAGATTTTCTACGCTGAATTGAGCGAGTTTTTAGAATTTACTATCAGAATTACTACTTTCTATTAAAAAAAAACAATCTTCATTTTCATATAATTTTGAGGAATGGCCGTAAATTCAAAATCACCATCTTTTTCCTCCCCTTAAAAGCCTGTAAATTTTATCTGCCGCGTTCAGTTTCCGAAATATTTGACTGGCTTTTTTTAAAAATAGGGGGACATCCTGTTTGTACATATAATAGTTAATTAAAAGTTGATAAACTTATGACTTGCTAAAAGTCACGCTTTTTGTAACACATTGTTGGCCATTGCGTTAATGTTATCTCGTTACCCGGTTACTCAATCACATCTCTCTAATATCGCATGTAAATCCATGAATCCGCGGGTCGCACGAACGTGGTTTGACCACGATTTACCTTTCACTAAACGATCCTGTTTAAACACGCAGCGTCCATAGACGTAAACTGCATCGCATGAGACAATGCGCTTTTACATTCTCTCTCCTTCTCTCTGCCCCCTTTCTCTTTCTCTCTCTTACTCTGTAGAAGTTATTCCCAAGTGCAGGGAAACTCCGCTTACGCTTTTCAGTATGTATGCCAGACCGCAGACGACGCAGCACGGTGGACGAAAGATTTCCCCTCGGAACATAAATCACGGGCAGAATACTCCGCGCGTGATGCTTAGACCGTAGCGAGAACATAAACGTTCAACCGATAAATACGATCGTCAGAAGATTATCCGCTGCACTTAAGTGCGGATTTATTATCTGGAACTTGCACAATAACCATTATTATATCGTCAATTTTCACGGCGCAGCTGCAATTAGAGAATCTACGATCCGATTCATTTTGGCATGACATAGTAAATTTAACGCGGATTAATCCCGTTGCGTTTTCTGCATAAACATACGCGAATCCGCACCAACGAGGACTCGGGTTGCGCGTTTATTATTTCAAATTGTGCGAACGTTGCGCGCGGATATTATTATTTCTGTCACAATGTAGCAACGTGCCATCTGTTTGTTTTGGTGCGCTATTGTCGCTCTTCCGCTTCTGATAAATTACACCTGTCATTTAACGTGTAATGTTATACATTACACAGGTAACGCGTATTAATCGTGCCACTTCCGTGAACGAAACTACACCATTGTCTGACTTAAACTGAGGCTTCTCTACTTCTCGCTCTTTAACGAAATGTCTACCACCCACACGTTGCAGGAGAGAATTTCTTTTTATTGACGCCTAGATTTCGCGAGCAACAATTATGTTGGTTGTAAAAACAATCAATCGAAAATGCGAGGAAGATATATTATACTTTATTTATTATTACCAAAAGAAACATTACGGTATATATTAAATAATGCTAAAATGTATACATACATATGTAAATCTAGTGAAATTATTCCAAATTAACATAATTACAAGTTAATGATGATGCTTACGTGCTTCGTCACCACAACTTGCCATTTTCATCGCGTCTTTCTCGTACTTTCTCGTTACTACAATAGATGAGCCGTGTAGACGTCGCTACATAGCGTTCTATACGTAATGTATGTTTGCAAAGGTAAAGGTTGAGTTGCAGTGCATACCGAGTCGCGGCCACAACCATTCAGACTTGTCTGCATGGAATGGCCAAGTGTCTGCGCATTTCTATTACGGTATTCCATGTCGCGTACCGCTCTACCGTGCATGAAAACAGCGCACTCAGTATACTTTACCACTGACAGTGCGAGACGACAGCTTTCATATGTTAATATCGGTTAGGTCCGATAATGAGCCTCGAAACGTCATCTGTCTTCGCTTCTCATTGATCCTATTTTCTTTGCCTTTTATTCTCCTGTTAAAGTAAAAATTAATTGTCTTAAGTACTTAGCACAAGAAGATTCCTAAAGAGACCGTATTTCTAAATGATTATTTTCCGTTGACGAGATTTTCGCGCGCCAAGACTAAGAATTGGTGCCTCGAAATGAATAATCGATTAACAATATGTTATTTATGATTGGGTTGCAAAAAAAATATTTGATTTTAAGAAAATTTAACTTTAGAGTTTATCTCATAGTTAGTTCAAGTGTCAACGTTTCCAGAATTAATAAGTGCATGAAGAAAGATGTTTAATTAAAGAAGCTTAATAACGGATAATTGATAAGAAATTGGACGTATGTCTAAAGAAAATTCGTAGTTACAACAGAATTCAGTAAATCTCGATCACTATGTTGTACGAAATAAACGATACCAAAAAAATGTTATGTGTGAAAAGATTCATCGCTTACAAGATGGGAAATTATCAAGTTAGGTAACGATAATGTATTCCACCTACACGAGGCAGAATATTTAAAATGATTATTTACTGCTGTAGATGTATACTTTATGTGCACTTCACTTACATACATTTCCACATGGCACGCTATTTTGCCCGCCGCACGTGCGCATCGCAAATCACACGGTAATCAATCCGCAAAAAACGAAAGTACATGATCAAAAGTTTTCTCAGATTATAGTGCTCCGCCATGTATATTCTTTCAGCAGGAAAACACTTTCGCGTGATTGCATGTTGCCGTTAGAGGAAACGCAATCATTCCCACATGCGTCGCAAGAAATGTCATATTACTGTATTCAATTTATGAGGTTTAATATCACTAATTTTACTAACAGTAAATCTCAAGAAAAAAGCGACAATGTTAATTTGCGATGGATGAGTGAATTAGATTTTCGCATTTTTTCTTCTCAACAAAAATTTCTTTGCAACTACGTTTCGTGCAATGTTATTTCGTATATAGGCCTTTGTATAAGTCGATGAGCTTTATTAGTTTTTGTATTTGATATTTTCAACGAAACTTCACCGTATGAAAAATTGAGTAAAAGTTTTGTTCGAAGTAGAAGATTAAACTTAAAAAAAATTTGGTTTAATTACATTGTTATACGAGCGACAGAAGATATCTCTTTGCATACGGGACATTGAATCGTTATTACTATTTAACGGTCAGAATAGGCAATTTTCGTGGAACAATATGATTATTAAACTTGCCAATGAACGAGCCATTGAGAACACTTTCCTGCCTTTTGCCGCGTATAGTCAACGTTTTGAATTTAATTGCTCGGAGAGATACTTAAACGAGAAATATGAAAGTAAAGTAGGATTTTATAGCAGGTAGTGTGTAATATGAACGATCAACGTCGGGAAAATCACTTCCTCCATCCCTTTTACGGTAGATAAACATTCTCATCCATTCGATACACTTAATTGCTCGCGGAGAGATATTGCTATAATTTACAAAGATAAGTTCGTGCATCCATACCATATACTATTATCCATAAAATATGTTAGATACACATCAATATATCCTATTAAAAAATATCTCAAATGGGAGGAGTTGTGTCAAGTTTATTGGGCGATTATGATAAATAATTGTAGATTGAACTTGAGCGAAAGGAAATCGAAGCCTTTTTCTCCGTATATTGCGTTATTTAAGCGACCATTTACGTCGGGAAATTTACGGATAAAAAGCGAGCACAAGAGTATAGATAACGCTTTTCGATAATGAACGGATTTCTCGTCAATAAATCGAATGTGAAAATATATATCGAAACTATAACAGCGCGCCTACGATAAATAAACATAAATCGCTCACACTGCCGCTTGCTTTGCGGAATTATAGCGTACGTCCGGTTTCCTAATCGTTATTTAGATATTCGGATAATGAGGATCTATCAGAAAATCTGCATCGACTGCACTTTCATTCTTCGTTGTCTCAGTGATGGAGGAGGCGAAGGGGACGTTAAATTTTAACCAAGTCCCACGTTCAACGAACTTCCATGCGTTAAAGCAACGCCGCTTTGCGCAAAGGAAGGAGGATGCCTTTGATTTGCAAAACGCGGTTGCACTCTTCCCGTTATAATAAAACAGCGTGTAACTTTCTTTGCCATTTGCTTTGGGCTCTTCCGTCTCGTTAACGTCGCTTTTTTTTAATAACTGATTGAAGATCTACGATTATCAGCGTTATGTTACTTCGAAATACATTCTTGCGTTGCGTATTCTAATGCGGGACGGTCGCTAACGATGAGAAACAAAACTGCCGAATACATGAAGTTGCAGCGAATAAGTCGGTTGCTTAATTGAGAATTATCGTTGTGCACAGTTACGTATTCACGGAATAATTAGCGGAATAATGAACACAATGTAATTCGCATACGTAACAAATGAAATAGAAATAGATGACGAAATTAATCTGTGGATTACGTTGGCGTCTAGAATTTCTCTCTGAAATTCTCAATCCGTTCCAGCAGCCGCTTAACGTGCGATAAGGAGCTTGTCAACCAGAAATTCTACTCATTTACTCGCCACGCCGAACTGTCGATTTGAGAAACAAAATTATCAATGTTGTACCTCGCGTATTCTCGCGGAAAAATCCTTACTCCCAGTTAAACAGTCCGCAACGAAACGTGTTCTTCGAACGGAAAAACTTGTTTCCCGTAATACACGCTGTTACGTCGATGTTGTAATGCACGATAAGTTAAATATTGCACAACTGTGTACTGATAATTCAAATGATTCCAGATAGTTTGCTGTCGACCGCCGCTGTTTCTTGTGCATTTTTGGCTCCGTTCGATCGCGCGTGTTATTAATCGCGACTCGATTGCGACACGCGATTTTATTTTAGATAGTTGAAATAATGGGAAAGGCAGAACCACATTGTTCCGAGATGCAAAACGCCTCTCATGCTGTTGTGGCGGAAGTCGAAATAGCTGAATAATATCGCGTCCGTTACGGCTACGTGTTTAATACGCTCGCTAACAACGGGGCAGCCGAGGCCGTTGCTGTAACGTCCGCGGAGTCGTGAGTAAGACGAAGGGGCTTGAGATGTAACAAGAAACAAAAGTCCCGCTCGGGAATGTGTTCCGGTTTCGATCTGCATGCGACTGATGTAACCGGCGACGGGCCAGCTCGTTAATTGGTCGCTTTTGCCGCCCGTTTAAGTGACCATTATATAAAAGTAAGCGTAAAAATATCGCATTATTAACTCGAATGCATTGCGAATAAAATATCGCGGCCAGAATGTCCGCGAGATCTCATTATAATGCAATGCCATATTATTTTGTCCATGACTTGTACCTGCGCGCGTGCGCGCGTTACATAAAATCGCAATTTCGTATATTTATCCCAATATTTGCCGTGTCGTGTAAAAATATCGGTCGCTCAACTAGAAGCGATACACCACTCAGTATTGCCCGGTTAGTTGTCGGGCTGTAATTATCGTTATCGTCGTTATTTTTAAGTGAGAAAAAGGCATCGCTCGCCACCACCATTTACCACTGAAAAAAATCTCACGTTAATAACTGAGAAGTATGCGTTTTCTTAAAGTATTTTTATGCGCGCGACTCCGGTGCTGGATCTTTCGCAAGAATTGCAAGAGCCGTAGCCGTAGCTAAAAAGCGAATGGCCCACTCGAAATAGTCGGAAAAAAGTAAAAGTCCTTACGTCAAGATTCGCAGCGGCGCGCACTCGTGATAGTGTCCCGCGCATAAAACATAACAATTATACGCTGTAATTCGGTAATAGTCGCACGATACACATATGGCAACGAAGTCGTATACATACGTCCGATATAACATCGCGTGTCGTGTCGTAGTGCGCGTGTCACTACCGTATGATTCGCGCGTAATACATACGTTTCGGCGTTAACGTCGGCAAGGCCGACACCGCGACCGGATCATTATCGTTTCTGGAAGCTGTTTCGCTTCGCATTCACTTTATCCACCGGGCCTTTATATTCCGTTTTTCCCTTCCCGGCAAGAATCGAAAGCGCGGTACGTGTCGGCCGAAACGCGCAAATACTGCACCCCGTGTTAAACGCGGCACTCGATCCTGACAGCTTGTAAATCTCGCGCTACCGATCGATACCGGTGCTCGTGGACGGAAAACGGACGCGGAATGTGGAATTACGAAAATCGGACGTCTTTCGTATCTAATGCCAGGCTATCGGTAATAATTGTCGTCTCTGTAGCATATTACGTAAGCGCGAATAAAAGGGCAGTTCTTTCGTTCAAAGAACTTAATCGCACCGCCGACGTAGATGATGGGTTAAGCAAGCTCTAGCTGCTATATCGAGAACGTGATATAAAATTACCCGACGAATAATTATCGGTAATACGAGACATTTTAAATCGTGTAAAAATTAATTTTTTGTGTAACATGCGGTTATGTCGACAAATCCCGACATTTCTTTTCCCAGGATATGAGTAGTGATCTTTTGTTTATGCAAATACGGATGTAATGATTTTTCTTTGTTCATGTAATTGTGGAGCATTCTTTACTATTTTTCTTTTTTTGAACGAAATAGGAAACTTTCAGTAGTCAGCACTATATCTGCTTTCAAGATCTCTTGCGCGGATATTGTCAAATATCAAAATGCATTTAAAAGGAAAGACGAATAAATAAATAACAAATAATAATTGTTAGGTAATCAATAAATCTCTATAGATCTTAATACTTAATAAAATCCGAGCAAAAGTGCTCAAAGTGGATACTGAACGTTCATCCCTAATTTAAATAATTACGGGATTTGCATATTGTTTTCCAAAAATGCACATTGCTTTTTGAGAACATTTTAAATTTAGAAAGGAATTGAGAATAAGTAGAATTTGTTTGATTTGTGGTACTAAATTTTGGTAAGATTTTATCGTTCTCCTTTGTTTAAAAAATATCATTGACGTCATGATAATATTCAACAAGTATATTGTGCTCCGGCAACATTTCTCCTAACGGGTTGCAACCAGCACTCGAATCGGCGGGCGTGTACTCGTTACGGTTCATGATTACCATTATTGTTGTTGCAAGATTAAAATGATTCGTGAGAAGGAAATTGCCTCTTCGTGCAGAAAAGTTGATGCACGCGAAGAGTATCGAAATTTTGCATACATTGTTCTGCATGCTGCATAAACTTAACTCTTGCCCGCGTTCTATTTTCACGTCACGCAGTAACGATTTTCTTATTGTTGTAAACGTGTAGGAAAATTGAAATGCAAAATTTCCAATGCAAAATGTTCTCCGCAAAGATGACATTTCAAATATGAAATGGGAATGCATATTCTGAAGTCAGAAACTCGGAGAAGCTGAATATCTTCGAAAGCGAGGAAACAGTTTTAGTATAACGCTGTGCACAGCAAATAATTCTTTATTCTTGCACACATTTTCTCTCGCACGTTTCACAAAAATTCCGCAAGTATCAGGCTGCACTTTATCCCGGTCGTCTTACATTTCTTGCCGCAGCACTCATTACGCCGTAAGCCTTTCTTTTCGGGCGTATGCAGACTCAGCATCGGGGACAGCCGTTTGGCAATTTCGTGGGCATACAATCCCTTTCCCTTCGTACATTTTCCAGGAAATGCCTTTCACCGTACGACGCGATCTTCTTGTTGCGAACGTTGCGGATTGAGAGAATTTTTCGACCTTACCGAGACCAGCGGTACATTGATGGTAATAAGCGCGGAAAGAGAAATGATACGAATGTAACAGATCCCGGCGGAGGCGAACGTGTGTATTTTCACTGCGGTATGGTTAACCGTATATGGGACATCGTGGTTTTCGGACATAATTGTAATTTGGACGAAACGAAATGAGACCCGAAATAAGGATTTCATTTAGTAATTTAAGTGTAATTTAATGCAATATTTAACCTCTATGAGAGGAGATCCGTGAAATAACAATTTCCCATCTCTACCGCGGTCGTGTTGTGTAACGAGTTGAGAAAATCGCCTTTAAATTTAAACACACAGAAGATGTAATAGTAAAAATTACTATAGGATTTTGCAACCAAAGAATAGATCGACATTTCAGCATAATTCACTATTCTTTTATTTTATACGTGTTATTTATATTTTTCGAACTGAAATATATTATTAAAACATTTGCTATGTTTCTAGCAAAATATGCTATATTTCTAGCGAAATTTACTATGTCCCTTAGCAAGATAAACCTCACTGACAGTCTATTTTTGGACTACTAAAAATATAGTAAAATTGAAAAGAATTTATATAAAGAAAAATCTATAGTATTCATCTCTATGACTCTCATTCTCTAAATATGACTTTCAAAATAGGAAAAGAAAATTTTTTTTAATCTCCGAAATATTGCACGCGCGCGCGCGAGAGAGAGAAGAGAGAGAGAGAGAGAGAGAGAGAGAGAGAGAGAGAGAGAGAGA
>NW_022639495.1:144551-227412 GCF_010583005.1 Odontomachus brunneus | reverse complement strand
GAGAGAGAGAGAGAGAGAGAGAGAGAGAGAGAGAGAGAGAGAGACTATACTAAGAAACAGACAGAAAGAAAAAAGAGGATAAATAGCAGAATTTAATTTCTGAATCGGCAAATTGGAATAATATAAGCGCCCGTTCGACCGGCGATCCGATCATCCCGTCATTACGTTTTTACAACGCACGTCGCGAGAGTCGAAAAACTCGATATTATATATATCACTGTAGTAGATTTTACAGCGACGTAATTGTTATCAATTACGCATGAGTGTGTTGAAAGTACAAAAAGAAAGCCGTTGATCGACGAACTTGCGTCTTATACGGGTCGACTAACGTGATCCGGATCATTAATCTAACGTTAATTCGCAATGGTGCATCTGATGTAACTCGAGCCGTATGTATTGATTTAATCCGAGCAATCTGTCTTAGTCGAAACGCGTAAACTCGCTTGGGGATTGACGCTGCTGCAAACATTGTGGCAGCGTTTTACATAAAAGATTAATGTCGTTGCGCAATAGCTTCGCGAAAGTTCGCCTGCGAGTGCAAACCGTATTTTTCTACCGAATGGGACCCATTAGAAATGATCTTAACCCGACGTCAAAGAGGTAAGAATTAATGGACGACGGAATATAAAAATGATAAAAATCATTATAATGTGACATGTTTCAATATTGCGATTATTAAAGGCGACACAGTATGATGTCCGAGTGCGGGAATTCAGTCTTTACAAATGCCTTAAAACGATGATGAAACGATCCTTAAACAGAAATGATGAAGCTACTAAAATGTGACATATGCGGTCGTTAATTAAACGACAGTTTACCGCGGCGAAAAATCGGTGCCAGGACAACGAGAGTGAGATTTTTCGGTGAAAGTGTGTGAAATGAAATATCGCGCGGTCTACTTCGCTAGATCGCCAGACGGATGTGCGGGGACATTTCGCGTTTGCCTTTCATTTTTTATCCCAAATTATGCCGTTGTATTGTTCGAGCGTGACGGACACGCTGCAAACTAGACATTAGGAAGCTTGAAACGCGCACTTGTACGTTTCTCTTGCATCTTAATAACATTTCTACATCCTAAATTTGACGATTAGAATTCAGGAACTCTGTTCTAAGACGTTTGAAAGTTTCGGTATGCTCGACGTTATGATTTTTAGACGTTAGCTGATGTTTATCCTATCGAAAGATCGTTGTACATACATTAACATTAAATGTAATTAATCGTATGTTATAATCAGACATCATGACGTGCAGAAACGTGTACAGCATTATGATACAGAAATTGAAAGGCGCTTGCGCGTTTCTCTCGCATCTTAATAGTTTCTCTGCATCCCAAATTTGACGATTAGAATACAGCTAACTCTACTCTAAGACGTTTGAACGTTTCGGTATATTTGATGTTATGGTTTTTAAACATTAGTTGGTATTTATGTCATCGAGAAATTATTGTAGATATATCGACATTAAATTAATTGCATATATTCATCAGGTATCATGACGTGTGCAGAAACGTATTTAGCATACAGAGCGATATGAGCGCGGTATTCTCACCTCTCGTTAATTCAGACTACATCTGTTCCGGATTTGCCACTTTCCGTTTTGCGCTTTCATGAGAAACGCACGTTCTTCGCTGCCTCCCTATCTCAGTCATATATCTCACGATGAATGCGTTCGTACAATCATAAAATCTTGTTCCCTTATGGTACAAACGTATCATTCAGCCAGACGCGCTGTAAAATGCGTTAGGTACAATCTGTGAAAGCCAATGAGTGAAATGGCCATACGTTTTCAATTAAAATTACTTAATTCACGCATACGACGCGCGAGTGCAACCATAATTTTTTACATAAGATGTGTGACAATTATAAATTTTTTACAATTTTTGGCGCAGCAGAAACCATAATTTACTATAATTTATTGAGACGTATCGGCGTGTCTTTTAACCACGAAAATCTAAAAGAATAAGTCAAAAAGTCGAAATATATATTAAATTGTTCCATGTAAAGTGTCTGCTTTCATGTTTATGTCGTTTTCGCAGTCATAAATTTATCGTGTCTCCATTTTACTTTCAAAACCATGCAAATGAAACGATTGTACTAACATACTTTCCGATTCGCCTTCGTATATTTCCGAGAAAAATAACTGACATGTGTTATTAGAAAAATTCTTTGACAGCAACTTCGATGACAGCATCAACGACGAGTGCGAGTTAATTGCACAATCATACCGATTTAATAGGTAACGGCGTACTGAAACGCACACTTACAGCTCATATACGAATCTCGGTTGCACTTACGTGTTCAGTGAGTACACTCACGCAAGCTTACCAGGTAGCATTTCGTCACAACCAATGTGCAAGGTGTGCAATAAATCGTTTCCTCCGCGACAAGGACATGCTACACAGTGGTTATTACGAGAAAGCCGTGGAAGATAAATTAAAGATCGGAACGAAGAGAGATGAGTCGCGGCGCGTGGGTTGTTCGCCGTGGAAGGGTCGAGCTTAAAGTGAATTCGCACGGTTTGTTTTTGCAGAGCGACACGAGAAGAGTTTATACATCCTGCAAATGGTTTCATTCTCTACAAATTTGCAAATAAATCATATTCGCGTGAGCAGTAAGTTTGTCTCATTAGAGATATATCAAGGTATAAAAGAGAATGTCTTATTTATGCACATTATTTAATTCGACGTGGATTTTTACTTTTCGTATTTTTTGTACTTATAAATCTTATTTAAATATGTGCTGCTTTGTCTTACTATACTGGCACAAAGCATAACCACGCATATATAGAAACTTTTCTGCAAACTTCTCGTGTATTTTTGAGCTTTTTTATGTTCAGTGGAGATACAGAAATGTTCTTTGAAATTTTCGTTAGTGGAGCAAACGCACATACTCTATAGAGCTTTTGTGTCAAGTAAATATTAACGCCAACTGACAGTCCGAGATGTCAATCTTAAAATTTGTTCTTGTGTTCGTCATATACACTGAGGAAGAAATTATCTTAAAATTAACAAATATTTTTTTGATGGATGCCATTAACATATTTACTAAAATCTAAATTCTCTTTATTTAAATCAAATATTGTTTACCTGATTTAAGTAAACAATATTTGGTTTAAATAAAGAGAATTTAGATTTATAAATAAATATGTTAATGGCACCTATCAAAGAAATATTTATTGATTTTAAGGTAATTTTTCCCCCAGTGTATTTCAATTCATTGTTGGAAATACTTTCAATGTGTGACAGCATTTGTAATTCTGTGCAAATAAGATGACATAAACTGTGTAGAAAAAAATTAAGTATTTTGTCGATGAAGTTTGCAAGTACGGCATCGCCTTAAAATCGAAATATCAAAATTCATTGTCTGACCATATAAACTTTTATGAGATAGTTTTATTTTGCATATAAATGCAGTATATAAAAATATGTGAACTGATGGGTCTTATAGCAAGTGAAATGCGTGAAATGAGTGAAGCAAAGCGAGTGAAATGAAACACGTTCGCGACGATAAACGATTTCGTTATGACATTCGTTGAGAACGAACTGCGTGAATTCGCCTTTACGCTTTCGGGAGATAAACATCCGCTGGGCGCGACTACCAGATCGATCCTGCAGCACGTACGTCGCGTTTCCACAGCGAGCCCCTTAATTATTGTCCCGCGTTACACGCATTAAATCGGACGGAGAGAAAAGGGGAGAGAAAGAGCCACGCATTGTTTTCGTCCGGGACTTTCTCCCCGGGAGATCTCTCACGAATCGCGCGCGGTGCGAGCTCGCGCTCGCGAGTCGAATTGCCCAAGGAAATGCAGCCGAAATTGCCGTGGCCGGGCTATTAACGATTGAAATCGTGATAATCGTGCCTTGGCAATGGGCAAACGCAGCTTGTTATACCCATCAAGATATTAATACCCGGCTGCCTCGTAGCCGTCCAGGTCGAGTGTGAGTTTGATGGGTAAACGGCACACGATTCCGCGGGAAGATTGGATCGCGCGAAAGGAACGAAAGTTGCATTTCCGGCTTTTCGAGAGAGCTCGTCGACCTGATGATTCAAATCGTTGGATTTGTTCGTTCCTTCAATAACGCGTAACGAAGTTGGCGCGCCGATGAATTAAATTGTCAGTCGACTAAATCGATCTACTTTTACATCTCGCGTGCAATGACAAGCACTCGCGATTTGCGTATCCGTTTCCAACGCGCGCGCGCTATTCGACGTGCGGGTTGTAAAGTGACGTTGTCGTATACGGTGAGTGAAAGTAGTGGCCGACTCGCGGGAGGCATTATTTAATATCCTAAGTCGAATACGTTGTCGCGGAAAAACGAAGGAACACGACGACGTGTCCAGCTAGCGCGCACCATTTGAAAGATTCGAAAATCGGTGCGGCCGCTCGTGCGAAACAAATTGCAACGGTCCGACCGTTTCGGAGAACGTACCGGTTATCCGATACGTGTGCGCGGCCGTGTATAATAAACCGCTCTCTTATTGTATCGGCTTGATAATTTCTTCAGGCGCTATTTGATATCCGTAGATACATGCGCTTGCACATTACGTTGATATTTACCTGTCAACTTCATGACAAAGTTGACACGGACTTGTCAGATAAAAGTGCATAACCGTTCTTAATATTCAGTTTCGTGAAAATTGGATTTGAGATTGAGAGGGAAAAGAGCTGCTATGCAGAACACCTGGAAAATATCTTGCATCACGCTCATATTGTCAGTACTTGTCACGCGATTTCTCACAGCGCGCTTTGTCCGATTACGTATAAAAAGTAGAAACCGACTTAATAAGTTCGCAGAGTATTATTACGCCTATGTTAACCTGATCAATCTCGACGGCATAGGGATATGATGTTTTACATTTAGCAGAACTCATAGTCAACAAGTGTGAATAGCACACTTCGCGCGCGATAAGATCAATTCGGCGAAAAAGTCACCGAATTGCCTGCGTCTGTTCTTGTGGGATTGATCTTTTCCCGCGAGCTTGTCATAATGGAAACACCTGCGGAAACGCAATCGTGCGTGATACTTCATTTCACAGGTACGCGGGAGTACGGTTGCACCTGCGTGCATGTAGAGCGGAACCACCGCGGATTTAAAGTAAAGTAATCGGAAAGGTCACAAGAGAAAAAGGGAGGGAGTAAAGACGTAATTATGTATTGAATGATTGACAAATCGAGCTAATAAAGCAAATAAGTTATCTGAGAGAGATCTTTGTTATCGCGTGGAGTAATACGTTTATAGGATAACGAGTTAGATACATATCTGAGATTACAATAATAATTCAAAAAACGTGACTGAAAAACTATTATTTTGCGTTTTTCCTCTAATAATCGCAATTTAATACGATTATATAAGATTGTGTACTGAGGACTGTACAGTGCGCTTTTCCTCATAGCTGTCGATTCTTTGAACTTCTCGTGGGTTTCCCTTGCTATTATATAAATATAGAAGCACCAGCATAGTTCTTTATTTATCTGAAATTAAAACCAGAAATAACTTTTTATGAATTAATCGTCGAGAGCTAGGTCGACAATGGTCACCTTACTTCTCGTCTAATTTCAAGTAATTGCAGTTTCAAGTATAGTTTACGTCATACAGAATCTATAAAAATCAATTACTCGAAGAATCTGTATAGGTGATAGAAAGTTATTTCAGGATACACCTTACATAAAAATGTGTAAAATGTATAAGATACAAACGATTAAATATCGCGGAAAGAGAGAGAAGAAAAACGCAATTCGTTATCTTAACGATCCGATTGGCGTTTGAAACGCGGTCATTTCCTGCGAATATGTAACAGAATCCGGTTGATTCATTTACGATTTCCGCGATAATTCGTAATGATTTGTCGCGTGTGTACGTGACGTACCTATCGATCAGCCAAACTCAGTGCAAATTGGCGGAGTACCAAGTCGGTAATTTTCCGGCTTCTTAGAACACAATCTCTTAGTATTCAGGTGCTTATGACTGAAAATTAAGAGATTGGTCGCGGTGTGATTAAATGTTCACGGTGAGATTTATTACGAATTCGCATATTTTTGGCAAGTTTCCGTGTCGAAAAGATTTTACATCGACTTTTTACATAATGAAAAAATTGCGGATCTTTAGTACGTGTTCGATACGGGCCGCCGGTTTTCTTTGAGATTGAAACTTTGATATCGGTGAATTTTAGTCGTTATTCGGGTCGTAATGTTTGTGCCGCTGCTGCGGCTACTTTATAGTTTAATCGGCGATGGCGAAAGCCCGTCGTCGTGTCTCATTAGAGCTCGCGATGGGAATCGCGATAAAATATCGGGCGATGTGGGAGTCGCAAAAATTGAAATGTCAACTAAACTGACCGCAACCACTGACCGCGAGTTATGCGAGCGTAGCGAATTTAATTTCATTCGGTATGGCGCGCGGACGGACGATGATAAGCAAACTTTGCATGGTTGACGAAAGTCCGATTTGCGAAAGGTCACATTGCATAATGAACAGCAAATACATGTTGGTCGCGAAACCCGCGGGATCATCTGCGCCAAATGTCACATCGCGTCAACAATTTGCACGAGAAAGATAGAAAATCTGTGGCCTGCGTAATAGAATGAGGGGCAAGGAAAATGAAAGGAAAAAAAAATGACGCCGGAAGTAACGCGGAAGTAACGCGATCTGATCGGCGAATTGTACGTTACGCCGTGAACTGCAAACCTCGCGATCTGATCCATATTCAAATGTTCGATACCAGTGCGAGAACTACATAGAAGGAAGTCGTAATGCTTTTATGGTACTGTGTCTATATCCACTTTCCAAGTGTTATTCGCGTCAACATGCGCCGCGGAATGCCATACGCGTCCGAAACTTTCGAAGCACGCGCGTCTGAAAAATCTTGTTACAATATTCATGAAGCTAAATTAATAACGATGTCAAGATACATACTGCAACTCGTTTCTCATGCAAAACAACTAATAAAAAATAGAGAAAAGAAAAAATATTTTTTGCAGAGAGAATGGTTGCGGAGCAACTTATCCGCGTACGGAAAGGGCAACAACGCATAGCAATTCCGAGCATTTCCGAGGCGATGAAGGAGTCATTAAACCGTACGATATCTTCATCGTCTAGAAATATATACACTTTCTCGCGGTGCGACTGCAGTTACAAAGGTATAATTCGCAGCGAACGCTAATAAATGCAATATGCGTGTAATTGTTGTTGTCTGCTCCTTACGCTTTTACGAATAACACGTATACAATGAACATACCTTCTGTCTTCTTACCGTGCTATTATTCACGCTATTGTATTATGGCGGTTCATCCGCGCCTTCCTAGAAGGCGTTGTAAGTGCAATCGCGAATATCTCCGCGATTATACTGGAGGAGGGAGGAACATCGTGATCGGAAAATTACATGAGAGTCGCGACGATCTAAGAGAGCCGTCGGGAACGATGACACGTGACTGACATAACGAGATAGTTTGTGTTATAAAACACGTTACTTAATATTCTAGCGGGAGAATAAATCGCACGATTTTCCTCTGCTCTTTAATCCTTTGATTTTTAAACATTGTTTAACCGAGATAATGAAGTCGTACATCTTTCTTCTCATATTTACAGCCTCGTTACTGTGATATTGCCTCTGTTACATTCCTTGTCGCGAACTGACCTATTCGTTCTCTCTTTTCTTTCCTTCTCCTTTTCTTTTTTTTATTGTAACTAGAGGCGCGTCGGAGGGAAACGATTTCGAATCACGGCGCGGCACTTTGTTACCACCGGTGTCTACCATCGCGGAATGCACGCTACCTTGTAAGGACTTGCGTGTTACGCGCCGAGGTATTGCCGCGTGTACGCGCTTACATCACGGTGGCAGGCAAGCGGAGAAAACGAAGAGATGCTGTGTTTATTCGCTGTATATATGCGGGTCGTTCGTGCTATCCCGCAAGCACGTGCTATCCCGCTCCCTGTTCGTTGCGAGCTTCACTCCGCCTGACTGCACATCAACGCACACGCTCAACAGCATGAAAGACGTAACTTTATACGTTGTGTATAAAACTATAAAAATAGACGAGTGAATAATACCTGGAAAATCGAATCGTGATTTGTGTCCATTCGCGAATATTCGAGGAAGCTGCCAGGATGGGCTTATTTGATAGCTTATCCGCCTTTACCGTGTGTAACTCTAAATTATTTTTTCTTTTCATTATACATGATATAATATATATTTTATTCCATTTTTCTAATTGAGTTATATATTTCTAATGCCAATATTTCGATATACAACTTTACGACGAACAAAGATGAGCGTTTCGATGAAACCTTTCCATCTCTCCCAGTTTCGCCTGTATTGTCTTTCTCAAACATTAGGCAGTTTCGCGCTATTATTTCTACACGTCTGAATTCCACGTGGAAGCTTGACCTTCCCACGATAACGCCGAGCGAGAGCGCACAGGATCGGTGAATGTGTGCGGCGTGTGATGTAGGGTGACGCGGCTTTCGCGGTGCATTACGCCGCAGTGTCTCGCGGAATGCAGGCGAGACAACGACGACGAAGAAGACGACGACGACGACGAGGACATGGGCCGCGTTCCCGATGGCGAACCTTTATGTACGTGTCCGAGATTTTATCTCGTGACTCGTACGTCTCCGTCGGGAGCCCGATATTGTGTCGCTTGTGCTCACCGTAATGATCCGTACACCGGATTATACGCCGATCAACTGCGTTTGCATACCGACACAGAGACATACATAAGCCTCTCCTCGGGGAGTTCGCAGCGACCGAAATACATACAGGGCCGTTCCGACACCTTCGTCTTGGTCCTGGACATTAATATTTCACAGACGCAATATCGTATTGTGTCAAATATATTATGCATTTAACAGACCAGTCATTGTCTATTAAAAAATATCCATATTTTTCAAATACTTCTAGGAAGTAATATAATATTTTTTTCGAGAACAAATAGAAACCGCTACAAGTCTCAAAATGATTATAGTATGGTTATACATATGTATCAAAGTAATAACTTAGTGAAACTAGTATTTAATCGCTATTAATTGTTCCGCGATTGAAAGGACTTTATTTAGTAAAGAAAACCGTCAGAACGGCCCTGAGAATGTATTGCCAAAATGCACCGTGTGAACGGCGTAAGCAACGTTTGAAACCGAAGCTATACACGGATGTCTCGAGTGAAAATCGTAATTAATCACTTTCGAATACGTGGGAGCGCGAACAATCGTTGATGGACGGTTCTCCACGCTCTGGGCAATCACTTAATCGCCCCTTCGGAATATTCCACCTATGATTTCTGCGATCTGCAAATTGCCCTACGAGCGTAACAATATCGTTTATTATACGACATTGGCGATTAATTATACTTGCATAAACGAAAACTGAGCGAAATAAATAAAAAAAGCGCGGTGCACATTATCCTTTGCCATAATAGTTGATTGTTATTCGTACGATTGGTTAACTCAAAACGTTTCAATGCTGTCAGCTTGGCCTTTAGCAGATTATTTTTCTGCAACGAAAATTGTTTATGATAAAAGAATGAAAAATAGAAACGTGAAGTAAAAAAAAATAGAACGTATTTTTACAAAGACGTAACATATGGCAAACGGAATGTTTTTTTCAATACGTTGATAGCTTAATTTTAACAACCAGAATTATCGTATTCGTACACACTAAATTTTTTTTCGAAAACACTTTCTCTTAACTACTTAGTCTTATCCTTAGAAGAAAGTTGGTCTCGCGGATCCATATAATTATTCAGAATCGTCGTTGACAGATGAAGAAACGAGTCGAAGATTTCGAAGTAATTAGGGTGTATTTTATTTTAGAATACGATTCGATTTGCCGAAAGCGAATCGTCGGGTTACGCCCTCGATGAGTCGCGATTATTATCATAAAAGGCGGAACGCAAACCGCTCGTTAAGTTCATTAACGAACTGCGAGTAACTCTGCCCTTTTTTACTCGAGTTACCGTTAAGAGGATATGTCAGAATACTGATATTCTCTATGTCTGTCAATCTACTTACATAACGTCACGAATGCATACGTAACGTACGTATATGTACACGCAATCGATAGATCGCGCGTTAATATTTAACTTTCCAAATCAAAATTTCGGTTTTACGTTAACCTTATAAATTCTACCGAACTTGAAAGACCAAGATTTCGAGACATAACAATACCCAGACTACTGTCCTTTAATTCTTTAAATAATTATTTGCTACAATCTTTTTCATGTTGAGATTTTAATTTAAATATCAATTTATGAACTATATAATATTCGCAAATATTCCACTAACATTTAATTTTTATTCACAATTTCGATAAGTAATATATTAAACAATTTACTCTGCAGAGAGATAGAATAATGCGGTAAATATCTATTAAACAATTTAATATAAAAAAATATTAACGAGTAAATATAATTAATTGGCAAATAAAACAGCAAGCTTTTTTAATATTTTAAAATTTTCTTTCAATCTGTTTATTGTTATTTTTCTATTCACGTTGAAAATTTCGATAAAATATGAAGATTCAAAAGAAGATAAAATTATTTCGTTGCCGACTGTCGCCACATCCTGCGTCCTGCATTCCGTCCTAGAATCAATTTCTCATTCTCACCATGGCTCTCAATAGTTTCACGCAAAAACACGATTTAATCGAAAATGCAACGTTGATTCATGGTAGTATATTAATTAACTACGATCGTCGAAGGCTACACTTTTAGTATGTACTGTCCTGATCACTTTATCCGCTTTGAGAGTCACGAATATTTTCATGTCGTTGGTTGTTATGATCCTTCGGCCGCCAAAGGTACGCATCATTGACTGTAAAGCAACAACGATTAGCGACTAACGGGCGATGACGTAGAGGTTTTTGCTCATTGTTTTGGTAAGTCTCGCGCTTAACGTACTTTTCCGTAATCGAATTATTGTGTTTTGAGCCGCGTTGAGCGACGCACGTACTGTGAACAGTATGTATCGGTATTTTTGCTATTCCCGTCTAATTTCCGTCGAACTATTTTGTTGAGTATTGAACTTTTTAATCGGTTTCTCATCGGCATCGCGTTAGTTAACGCGTGTTTTTCCGATCGAATCGCATTTTCGTGAGTGTCAGTGCTACGACGTTGAAACAGCCAGAATGTTAGCCAGCCAGATTGGGGAACCAGGACGAAGATGGAGGGTATTGGGACACGGTCAGTAGCACATCATATATTTCTAGGTATGTCAAATAATTTAAATCATATCCAATTATGCTCATATTATTCCAAATTATTCATATCTAAGTTAAAATTTAGTCCGGCATTCATGGTCCATCATTCTTCGACAAATAATTATATATGTACATAACTTTATAAATCTTCGATTATTTGTCATCTTGTATTTAATTTATACAAGAAATATTAATTTGAACAACCAAATAACAATCCATGAATACAAACGTACAATTAATTATATTTTCAATCAAAGATAGTAAATAATTTAAATTACCGGTCTTCTTTTCAGAATTTATTATAAATTTCACAAATGTTTATATGCCTATTTATTATAAATTTCACAAATTTTTGTATGCCTAATAATGCTCTTTGAATTGTGTGTCCCATCTTCTTTACATCTATTAATGTCTATTTTTCACTTGTGACTAGCCTTGTTATCGTACCGGATCGTCAAGCATAACACTAGTATGATTACCGCGGCTTATAAAATAATAATCAATAATGTATTTAACATTTATACACAAGTACAATGCCGTGAATTGTTATCTGAAATAGAACACGCATGGGCTCTGAAAATATGTAGTATGTAAAATACTAAGAAAAGAAAAAGAAAGAACAAGATTGCTGGAATAGTCGATATGATACCAAGTACAAAATTGAATGTACTTTCTAATGTTAAATTCCGAGACTAATATTCGTTAAGTCTTCCTTAACTGCAATGTTATAAATAATTTATAACTCTCTCTCTCTCTCTCTCTCTCTCTCTCTCTCTCTCTCTCTCTTCCATATGCGATAAAATTGGGATTTACATTGACTGGAGTACAATTTGTAGGAGAATGTGAAAATGCAATTGTCTGCTACCTTGTCACCATTAATCGTAAGAAAGGTCGTAACGCGCCCCGGGAAATCCTCGTCTCTGTACGCGCTCTTCGAATCGTACTTTTTCTCAAGCAATTCACCCGAAGAGACTCGCATAAACGTCATCGTAACGTAACGCTTCTTACGTGCGTATTTTTTCCGTGTTATCTTCGAAAGTCATTCCGTGCATTCGATCTAATTACGAAATGTAGCGTGAAATGCCGTCGTGGCATTCTACCACCGGTGACGCCTTTTATATCACGATCGTGCAGAACGCGTAGGTATTTTGAGACTTCGCTTACGCAATGAGCATATCTTGCATTAAAATGTGAGCACGTTGCATTGCGTTTGTTCGTTAAACTAGTTTCGTTAGCGTCGGTTAAACATACAACCGTTCTCAATGCCTGTGCAACGAGCCGATTCGAAATTTTGATTCTAAGATTCTATCATTAGATATTACATTAGCGCGTATGTCTTTGCACAATCCATCATATCTAATAATTAAATTCACGGTATTTTTAATGTTCTAACTGCGCGTGTTATGAACAACAATTGCTAGAGCGAATACTATTTCATCCGTTACGCAGCGGAACATCGTGCATAGAAATAATTCTTATCGTCTACGAAAGCTGAATCTGTCTACGGAAGCGAAACCTATCTGTACAACTTTGCGAAAGATAATGATCTCTAATAAAATTTTAATTTGCGACTAAATCACTTTCGGATTCGACAAAGACATTAATCTAAATAAATAAATAATAAATTAAATTTTTGCTCAATATTTTGTGTATGTTATTTCAATTTAAGGCAACACGTGTTACGTGACGTAAACGTTTACGAGTTAACAAATGTGTTAAACTTTGTGATACGCCGAGAAATTTATATTCGCCGTAGTTCGTCTGTATCGCTCTATTTTCCATGAAAAGGTTAGCGCATAAACCTCGTTATTTTTTTTTCGCGTACGTGCCGAGAATTTATGAATCTCGTCAACATCGAATATCGAGTTTCCTGAACGTGGCGGACGGTCTCTTTAATTTCCCATGAGTATTCAATTCGCCGAGAAAGAAAGGGTTCGCGATTCGCAAAAACTGAACCAGAAGATACAAAACCTGTCACGCGAAATGCCGGGTATGTCGCGCTCTGTAAATTGAGTCGCTTAAAAGGCGCAATTAAAATTGTCAGAATACGTGGGCATCAGATACCGTAATGTAACGGGAACAAAGAGAAAAGTAATTAAATAAAATAATTGGTTTTATTCGTCATTTTTTGCGACTATTTATTGTTCCCGACAAAGTATAAAGTACGATCGATTGTAACATTTATTGAATATTATTTTATTTATCGGCAAGTTGTATTAATCATGTTTTTCAAATGATTCATAATTTTAAATAAACTTTTTAATATTGGCGTCGGTTAATACGCACGTTGCAATATTAAAGTGCCATGTAACTTCAAAGAGCTTTATCGTAATTAATATTCACGACTATTATTAGTAGCAATAAATCTCCTGGATGTTAATCGGTCAAACGTGCTAATTTTTCATAACATTATCGAAAGTAAAACGCCTCGACATTTCAGCGAAAATGTAGTTAACATTTTAGTGTGCATCACTTTCAATCGTACGCCGAGGGAAAGTTTTTCCTGACTCGTACGTCAGAGTTAACGTTTGCACTTAATTTTTTGGGTTACAAATAATTTTTATTATTTATTCCGCGTGCAACAGTGGTTTATTAGTAACGCGATAGTGTAGTGTCCCTCAGCGTGAAATTTACGAGATATTGAGTTTTGTTCAATGCATATAATTTATACGACAACAAACGTACATTTTCGATTTGATTTCGATATTTTAACAAATATCTTTTGAACGAAATTTTATTTTACATAAAATCCAATTTCTTGTATTTTTATACCTTTTTCTTGTGCGTTTTGGTAGTTTGAGATATCAAGAGGAATACAAAAAATATTATAAAATCATATCTAACGTTAATACCACGACAATGAGAACATAAATAAACAAATATATAATATAGTGTCTTCGAAAATGCCTTGCTGGTTGAAAAACACTTGACAGTCACAAGTGACTTTGAGAATAACGTATGTTACGTATAATAATAACTATAGAAATACTCAACGGCCGAGCAATCATAACAGTTTTCGACGCGAGAGGAAACACTTCGGGAGACGTCGCGTATGATTATCGATTTTTCGATCAAAGCGTGCGTGAGATGAATTATGTTGCCTTGTACGCGTAATTATCGTGCTATAATTATTTGGAGTAATGGCAGTATTCTGATATCTTAAGAATGATTATCATTTTTTATTTTTATTAAATTAAAAGAAAGTTATATACAATATTGAACCTTTACATTCTTTATGTATCGACACCTATCAATATAACTAATCAGAAAATTTACTTTTTGTGTCAGATTTATTAGAATTTACGGCGATACGATGGGTGCGGTCCCCTGGGGTGTAGTTTCGATGGACACAGATACCGTACTGGAGGATCCGGTTCAAGCCGAGCAGAGTCGGCTCGAAGGTAAATATATAGACTTCACTATTTTACTTAACTTTTTGTAATTGAAAGCTTTGATATAATTATTGAATTGTGAAAATTGTTGAACTATAACATCCGTAAAAGATTAATATTTTCTTAATAATACTTTCATATTTATGCGAATTTTTCTTATTAAGCTATTAACTTTTGTATTTAATTGGCGAAATTATATTTTTTGCTTTAGATTGGTAGCAGAATGTGGCCGTCTCTGACACGGTGAGTGAGAAAAATAGGTGAGAAAAGGTGGTGGATTTATTGGTGATGGATATTTACAGAATATCAATGAAGTCAATGCGATTGTAGATTTTTGCTTGTATGTATCTATGTATGTGCCGTCCACCAAAATACATTGCTCGAAGTAATTAGAAAGTCTTTTTCAATGCATATATGAAATAGTCAATATGCATATATTGAATAGATATTTAATAATAATATATTTTTAATAATAGACTTTTATATACATATATATATATATATATATATATTTAATAATAATAGATATTTATTTAATAGATATTTATACAGAATTCTTCTTAAAAGAAAGTTTTTAAAAAGAATTTGACTCCCTAATTAATTCGTTCAATGTAAAATATAAAATACGCATCAAAGTGCGTCAGAATGCGCATTAATTAAAGCGCATCAAGGTGCGTAATAAGCGCACCAAGGCGTATCAGAGTGCGTCACTATATACAAAATCGCGCGAATATTTACTTTGATTGCAACTAATTTTGGAGAAACTGCGATTATCAGTTTCTTGAATTTTTCATACGCGCCGGCTTCTGTAATTTAAAGATTATTACTAAATTCAATACTTATATACATTGTTTTAGTTTCTTTAATTAGAATCTTTGCGAAATGAAAATTATTTTCTGATGTAGTATAACCGTCCTCAAAATGTGATATTTTGTTTTCGTTCTCTTACTGAAAGAATCGTAATTTAGTTTATGAATTTTTACGCACGATTCATACTAAGCGCATCAAATTGCGTACCAAAGCGCACCAAAGTGCGCATATAAGGCACATCAGAGTGCGCATCCAAGGCGCACCAAAGTGTGCACATAAGGCGCATCAGAGTGCGCATATACGGCGCATCATAATGTGTACTAGTCAATTGCGTCACCATACACAAAATTCGCGATTATTTACAGTCGTGTCACTTTCAAATTATTACCAAATTCAATATATATATTCATTGTTTTTTTAAGAATTAGAATCTTTGCGAAATGAGAATCATCTTTTGACATAGTACAGTCTTTCTCGAGGAATGATATACTTTCTTTTTGTTCTTTTTGTTTTTTATGAAAGCGTATAATTGTGTTACAAATGGTCGTCCATTAAATTTATTCGCGATTATCAGCGTGAAAATTATTCGTAGTCATGAGCTTTTACACATAATTCGCGATTTGCAGGTATATTTGCGTAACACTTGAATCTATTGCGTACTTTTCGTTAAATTGTTAAACATACGCAAATGTTCGTTTTACGTTAATATTATTCGCGATTATCACCGTTAAAATTATTCATGGTTACGAGTGCAGTGCAGTGTAGTGTTGTGATCAACGTGAAACGACAGAATGCTGAATACTGGACGGATGCAACGATTTGAGAACTTGGACCACTGGACGTCGAGGGACCTCGAAATGGTGAGTGTTGAAATTGAACGCTCATGAAGCATCACATTACATATTGCATGCAAAAATCGCATTGATTTTCGAGTAGGAAACATTATTACTCAGAATTTCTGTACTCTGACAGCTCG
Source organism: Odontomachus brunneus (assembly GCF_010583005.1). Taxonomy (NCBI): domain Eukaryota; kingdom Metazoa; phylum Arthropoda; class Insecta; order Hymenoptera; family Formicidae; genus Odontomachus; species Odontomachus brunneus. The sequence goes on along the minus strand of NW_022639495.1, from coordinate 211,045 downwards.
AAGTTATTCGAATGAGCTTCGTAAACTAATAGCGCGACAGCGTGTGCGCTTGTAGGATAATTAATTAGGATCCTGCGCCATTATATAATCACTTCAGTCACGATGATTTGCTCATAAACACAATTATCATAATTGAATGTGTCATCAAAGATGATTCGTAATTACATGCACGCAATCGTCGATTTATGCGTCTCGTGTGCGTTCGCTGTATCCAAATCGTTCGTCTCCTGGATAATGTAATCGATCGCTCTACCCTCGCACAGTTCGCGCGTTAAACGGTTCCTACAAGAGAATACCAAACGTCAGCTTACGAGAGCATGCTGCGTCATAATTAATATGTCGCTGCGTGTCAAATGTGCAATTAAACCTTAAAGACTCTTATTCGCGTAATCAGCTATCTCACGACGCGGAAGTCACACTCGGCTAATGTTGACGCGACTTTAACCGACGTGTCGATACAGTCGTAGATATCTCGAATTTTGTCCTCGTTAATTATGCCGCTTGTGCTGGTACAGTGTGCTTACATAAGCGCACTGTCTCAATATATTTAAATGTGCCAGTTGATCAGAAGTACGAACGCATGAGAGACTGCGTGGATACGTGCGCTCATTTCGCGACTTTCATCCTCGTATACATCGTGGCGAACGTGCAAATAGGAACGAATATCACACATTTCGGCTGTGATTTCCTGGAAAGATATCGAAAGGTCCGCTTATGTGGACCTTTATTTCACGTAACACTTAATAATGCTCAACTTATCGCCGCTGAACTCTGAGCGCATTCACTCTTATACCATCAGAAGCGATACGTATCACGCGCGAGTAATTAAAAACGAATGCATTACGATATATAAAACCGACAGTTTACGATAAATTGACTAAAATACTTTATAATTTGAAATTATTAATATTTAACCGGTCCTTTTTTAGTTTTGAGGCCGGCATTAGTAGTTGTCACTTGAAATTTTCCTCGTGTGAGATACTCAGATTTTTATTCTAAATTAGATCCAAGTTTTTCAGTTGAATTATGATACATTTGATATCTTTTATATTTGCAATCGCGATTCGATTAAAAAAATTTTTGTATATTTTTTAGTTTAATTCGTACACGGAGAGAATATTGTTGTAAAAATTACAGTGCAACTTTAGTAGTCCGGGAATAGGCTGTCACTATTACCAAAATTATAATAAAACTTAGTAAGAATGATTATAAATATAATCAGAGTTATCATGTTTATTTCGTTATGATTTTCGTAATAGTGATAGGCTATTTCCGGACTACTACAATGTTGCATTATAATTTTTACTACAATATTCTTTCCGTGTAGTACCTCATTCGAAACAAGTTCGGAATAACTAATAATACAAACCTTATACACCCGCGGCTCTACCGAGATGGTATAAGATTTAACTACTTCAATGTTCTTAAATGTCGATTAAACCTTGAGTCTCAGTCTTTGCCTGAAGACAGTTTAAATTCAGGCTAAGACTTTCGACGCTGGTGAAACCAAGCATTAGGAACTTATTCAGTTATGACATTATTTTCTTTCTTAGTTTCTTCTTCGACCCGCGTTACTGCTGACGTGTGTTGTTTTTTCGCTCTAGTATAGCCACACTTCTCCCGCGGCGCGAAAAATTCCGTTATCACCATTCGTGCCTTGCAAAGCCGTGTAACGATATAAGCAATAACGTTAAGCTATTTCGATGACTTATTAAAATTCCGTGTCCTTGTTTGATGTATCAGCCAAAATGTCAGCCGAAGTAGATTTAGGCCAGGTTTCGTTTTTGCGTACTCACGAAGGTCTATCGGCTAATCATCGCGTGCAAAAAGAATCGCTCCTTACGATCTCCTCTCGTGATTAATCTACGATTGCGTGGCAGTCAACGCGTCAACTGTCCACAAATAGCACGATACTATTTTTTATTTTTCTTTCTTTTTTTCTCGTATGCCTAATCATTATACACGACGTGTGTCGAAAGTGTCGAGAGAATAAAAAGAGAGCACGCTCTCTCGGCTCTGAGCGGTACAGGAATATAGAACCCAGACGCATGCATAGATCAAAGCGGATTTTGCGATAAATTCCGCATTTCTCCATCACGCGCCGATTTATGCTGCATTTCTCCGCGCCGTACAATTCCGCACGTGAGTTCAGAAGCGAGGACTTTGTGTCCCGAGTTTTATCCGAGGAAATTGTCGGCCTCGCGCGGCCGTCGTGGTCGCGGTGCTTTGGTTAGTGCTTATCTCATGATAAACGCGAGCGTTAATTTCGCGTAACGTTATTTTCGCAGCGGGATATTGATGTCGCGAAGAAAGGTGTATCCTGCTAGCGACGCTTGACGCTTGGCAGGAAACACTCCGTGGCAGTCCGACAGTTGTTCCGTTCTCGCGGCGTGGAAGCGTTATCGCTTTCATCGGGATTTTTGTTAATGCCGTAGATAGCGATGCGATGATAGATACGAGGGACAGACCCGCCTCAACATTGTCGATCATTGAAGCGTGCACGAGGTGGTAGAGAGAAACGATTATAGTGTTTCCCTCGACCTTCTCTTTCTACGCATGTGCCGGCAGTTGTCGACCGTATGCTATTGTATGAAAGTGCAAAGGAACCAACGCATGGCATGAGTGAAATGCGTTCCTTTGTATCTCGCTGGAGAAGTGCGTCCCTTATGCATTTGCGCGCAATAACACACCCATAGAAAAGCACTCGAAGCACCGTTTGCAAAAAGGGAAAGGTCAAACTGCCGCCCGACTAGAAATTTATCCCACGATCAGGTTGATCCCAATCCCTTATCTAGCTTGTATGAGGAGATGTTATCACGCGAATCCTAATTGTTAGTAGAATCCTAATTAATAATACTTTTTATTATTAGTAAAGCTCTGATTGCCATGCTGCGTTATATGGCTTCGTCAGAACTCGTTAACATCACCCTATAACAAATCAAACAGCTGATTCAGGACCACAGGATATATTTCTATTCGAGTAGTGTCTACATTTGCTCTTTTTACCTTCTTGGAGAATCTGAATTGTTCTTGCTTTCGCTGAATTTTATTGCGAATTCCTTTATCTAGTATCTCTTTTTTTCTCTCCTCCCTTATTTTTCCGAGCACGTCGCGCCTCGTCATATGCGGCCTATGCGCAGATATTCATCTGGTTCGTGCGACCGGTCAGAAAAAGCGTCATGTATCGTGGAACGTAGCGCATTTTTTATACGTTGACCCACATATATCGTAGGTACGAAGGATTCCTCGGAGCGACACGATTTTCCTAAAGAAGAAACTTCGCTTGCGATTTTCTTGAAAAAGTGTTTGACGCCATTGTAGACGCATCCAAGCCGCGTATACGACGCGGTAGGCGCGAGTGTAAATGCGAATTTACCGGCGCAATTGAATCGATTTAGGCCGCCGCGAACATGACATTGCGCGCCACTTTGTAAAGTTTAATCGTTTGCGTGTACATTTTCAGAGATTACAGGAAAATCTTAGTATGGTTATCCGCGCTAAAGCTAAGCATTTCCCACGAGTTGCGCCCCATAAATGTTTTACCGCGCGTGTCCTCATGGCGAGTTACATCAGTTTTAGATTTTTTCTTAACAAATTAGACCTTTTTCTCTCTCTCCCCTTTCTCTTTCTCTCTCGACAAAAATTTTACAGGAAGTATATTTACATAAGTGTAATTAAGAGATACGTTTAATTACCGAGTCAATATAGAGAAAATTGAAAACTCTCGTCGCAGAGAGCACGGTTCCTCCCATAAATCTAACTCTGATCGCTAATTACAAAATTATAACTACTCGATGTACGGCGCGCTAATGAAACGTTGGAAAGGTAGTAGCCGCATTGCTCTTAATTATCGCGTCGGATCTGGTCGCGCAAATTTTACGGGTGCTACGTGTTCGTCTGCGGGAGAGAAACCGCGCGCGGTAACACGGTTTTCCGCGCGAAGAAAGTGTTTTCCACATGGACTCTCGCGCACGCGTAAGTGCACGTACGCACGCACGCACCGTGCGGTTTCCCCGGGAGTGCGTTTCTGCGGTGCTACGTGCGCACGAGATGTGAAATCCGGGGCGATGAAATGAACAAGTTGCGGACCCACGACTGTCGTTAATACGGCCCACGACGTTTTTCTGCGGATTTGTTTTCAGCCGAGCCGGACCGGGGCGCGATTTGCCGGGCGAGATAGCATTCAGTTGCGCGTAATTGGTGTCATTAGCTTGGCAGCGGTAACCGTTGCACAATCGACACGCGCCCTGAATGTTCGCAGGATTACCCGCGCGCTGCCGGAAGCGCTCATGCTCGACACCGCGTGCTACCGAGAGCTGGTTCCTCATCTTCCGCCCATTTACATAAGCGCGGTCTGTCCCGCACGAATAACTGGAGGGGACCGAGATGTTAATTAACTCCTTCGGGACGGCTCCGAAATCGTCGCACGTTACTTCGCACTGTTGACCACTGCGCTGTCAATCAGGCTCTTTTTCGTGTTTATGCGGACATCTCGACGACGTTGTCGTGCAATCATCTCGCGGTTACTGTATAAAAAAGTAATATCTTGTACGCGTCTCCCGACACGCGCGGCGCCGAGAAAAAACCGTAGGAACATATCAATCATTTACAACGTATAGAGCCGTGAAGTAAAATTGTAGCAATTAATGTGCCAATCGGAGAAACGCCTCGCTTTCATCATAGCGCACCGTAATGCATGTCGGACGGCCTTTCGATCGTGATCCACTCCTCGCCGACTGTCGTGGTTCATGACGAATGAAATTTTTTCTTTTATCATGAGGTGTGTCTACTGAATGTCTACAAAGTTCCAATGCAGAAAAGTCACTTGCTAAATATCGACAAGTAACACGTTCAGCAGATAAAAACTATATGTTTCGCTTTCGTCATAGCCATATGCGTCTAGTCTTCTGATATTTACTTTTACTGTTTGAGGAAGGAAAAGTTTCCAGACTAGAAATTTGCGCAAGTTTTGATAAATACTATCGATTAATAATCGTACAATGAAGTAGAGTTGCGCAAATAAAAGAAAATATAAAGTTCGTGCAAATATTCTTTTAGTATATTATATTATATAGAGTATTTTTCATTTTAACTCTTTGGAGCATAGTGGTTTCACCGTGAAATCATGTATTAAAACCAAATCATAGCTTCAGGCATAGATGTCTCGCAACGAAACCACCGCTTAGCCTATGCATAATAATACTCTCTACCGGTTTTGTGTTATTTGTAGTATTCGCTTGTTTGCGCGTGATTTTGATTAAAATAGGAAAATAGAAAAAATTAATTTTAAAAGGAACGACTTTTTGGGTTGTAATTCTAGACATATGACGTGATTATTTTATTAGAATCCGAATTTTGAAGATACTGTGTTTCAAAAGGTTAAATAGATCAGCCGAATATTTTATAGTAAAACCGAGAGAATTTTATAGTAAAAATTAGTATAAAATTTTGCAATGTAGGAATATATCAACCTTTTGCAGTATTTTTTCATTTTATATATCTATGAAAAAATTTGTTATGTTTCTAATAAATATTCATCATTTTCTCTAACAGGATGGACTTTATTGACAGTCTATTCCTGCACTACTAGAAACATAGTAAAAATGAAAAAAATTTACATGAAAAAATGAAACTCGAATTCTCTTTTTGTAATCGAGTTTATATCCTAGAAAGTCAAGACGGTAATGGCTTCTAGTCAAAATTAAATTTGTTATGTTTCTAATAAATATTCATCATTTTCTCTAACAGGATGGACTTTATTGACAGTCTATTCCTGCACTACTAGAAACATAGTAAAAATGAAAAAAATTTACATGAAAAAATGAAACTCGAATTCTCTCTTTGTAATCGAGTTTATATCCTAGAAAGTCAAGACGGTAATGGCTTCTAGTCAAAATTAAATTTCGAATTGCTCCATATGATAACTAAACGCCTTTATTGTGAACTACCCGTTCACTCGAGGTATCCTTAATCGATTCATTCACGGATGACTATCAAAGGAAGTGACTCGTTTGAATTCGCATTTATATTACAAGCCATTCGATCCGGGTGCTCTACATTCGATATGGGTGTCTGGTTCCGTTGTTTCACACAATCACTTACGTATTACGCCATTGATCCATGATACTTCGTATCCCAGATCGTAGGACTGATCGGTCGATCGTTCGTTCGTTCCTTCGATCGATCGATCGATCGATCGATTGATCGAGCAGTCACGATTTGCATTCACAAGGATAGCCGGGAACCGATCGGCACGCGCGCTTCGAGCGCTTTTACTTTGGAGCCGTGAAGCGGAACACTGAAGGGATAACGATGCAAACGACGTATCTGCCTTCGCACATATTGGCGATCATGCGTGAAAAGAATCGTGCGAATCGTGGCTGGAAGCGAACGGCAGAAGCGGTCGGCGGTTCTCTTCGGCAGCCGTATTGTAACGCCACGCTGCACTTTATCCCGCGACATCGAATGGAGTGGCCGTTATTGTTGCATTCTCGAAGTATTCTCTCGCGTTCTCATTTAATTGTCATTTATAAGTGAGCGGTTGGTTCCCTCGAAGACATTTATGTATGATTTACATTCCCGTCGTTTATCCTGCTCAAGCGACATGCTCGTCGATCCGCATCGCGCGATACCGACTATACCGATTCTTCCTTCGAGAAGGGTTCTGCGAGACAATGTGTAATAAATACGGGTATATATGTCAAAGAACAAGTATATATGTTCTTTCTTCGCATAAAATTTAACCCATCCGATTACTGGGACAAGATTAGCTATCTGATCATGCTCGAATCCACTCGGGTAATCGTGCACTGAGAAAGAAATATAAAAAAATGAACAAGTATTTATTAAGTAGGTACCATTAACATATTTATTTAAATTAAAATTCTTTTTATTTAAATAAATATGTTAATGATATCCACCTAATAAATATTTATTAATTTTTAGGTATTTTTTTCTCAGTGCAATTTCGTCGTAATTCACGCATTACGTAATTTAACATATAAATTATCCCGCGAGCGCAATTAACGTGCCGTTATTCTATGTTAAGAGCAGAAAAACAAGGGTGAAAGATCTGTCCGGTTCTCGTGAGAAGAACAAATTCCATGTTTGTTGTAGCTGTCGGTCGCACAGTTAGCCGAGATTATGACATTCTGTGTCTCCGTTTTGTTCGTACCTCAATCTGCACGCCTGAACAAAGATTGATTTAACATGGTTTATCATTTTTATATACAAGAAACGAAGGGTGGACAGAAATTTTATCACGTAAACGAGAACCCGCTTACACACATATTCGCACGCAAACGATATTTCTCTGCGTACGGATGAAGGTCGCAGTATGGTAAAATTATCGATACTCGTTTCTCTCACGCGCTCTGAAGACTTTATTACGAGTAATGAAGTTGCGTTGTTAGCTTATCATTAATACGATAAGCAATTAGCATAATATATGAAGTAATTTAAAGAAACTTTTAAAAATCTGTTATTAATGCAGGAATAATATGACTGACTTGATTATACGAACGTCAAGCAATGTTCTACACTTATCATAAAGATTAGGAAATAAGCTTATCTCATTGCTTATAGAATTAATTTTTGATCAACCTCTTGTGTATATATATATTTTTTAAATCCCCAGGCAGCTATGTTTCTAACGTAAGATTTGACAGACTTTTGGAGATACTCACTGAAAGAAAAGTGTTTAAGAAATATAAAATGTTTTTGCGCGATTGGTACTAATAATATATTTAACTTATACTAATATAAATTTTTTTTAAACAAGAAAAGATGCATTTTCTTATTTCTTTCCATTTCGTATCTAGATAATTTTCGTTCTGACTATAAAACCATTGTTTTGAGTGCAAAATCTTAACTTTAAATTATCTTATTTATTTAAATCTTCATCAAAGAAATTGTTTATTTCATCTATAAACAAAAAAATTTAAATATAAGTAAATATATTAATGGTATCCATCGAATAAATATTTTTTAACTCTCAGATATTTTTTCTCTCAGTGTATTATACGAACTCCGGCACGGAATTTATAAATAGCGCGAAAATTAGGCGGCTACTTTACATTTCGTGCGAATCTGAATGAATGCCGCGGGATTTTTTAACGGTACTACATCGCGTCGATTCTCGAAAATCCGTGTTCAGTTCCGCCAAGTTTCGACCGCGTGTAACTCGTGACTGTCAATTTTGAAAACAACTTTATATCGACGTGCTCGTGCAATTACTGTGATTAATTGGCATGCTTTGTTAAACGCCGGGTATGTTCCACAGCGAATTCCCATTGTTCTTTAAACAAAGTAGCCCATCTCCTTTTTTATCTCACGTCCAATAAAGCCCACGTTTACGAACGAAGGTAACAATTATCCTAATGGTATTCGCTGATATTTCAGAGATTACTCCGACTCGCCCACAGGTTCGTTCCTCGTGACGGGTTCGATAACTTTCTTCGCGGCATCATTTGGTCGAGTAGTCACACGTAACGACACACTGCGGAGTCCATAGTCCGTATTGTACACGACTCGCAGTATTACACTTTGAATGGCTTTAACGATTATAACAGTCATGGTCAATAATCATTTATCTCTTTTTATCTTTCTCTCTCTCTGCTTGGTCGAATATGAATCGAGTTAGTTATAACGCATATAGTCTACAGCTGTACGTTAATTAAGACTCTAATTAGTGCAAAAAGGACTTGCGTGTACCGGATTTCTCACATTTACCGCACTTTCTTCCGTATACGGTTAAAGAAAGATCAATCACCGGTTCGCCGAAGAATCCGCAGGAGTGTCGAGAGCCTGAGGCAAATATGTACTCCAATGAAAACTAATTAACTTTCTTAATTAGAAAGAAAAGCGCGCATACACAAATATTCACGAAGCGCCATACCACTTCTCTGAGTCGTTCAGAGTTTCCGGATATTTGATCGCGTAAGTAGTCCGAGAAGCAAATGTCGAATTCGCGAGATTAGTTTCTGCTTGCATAAAATGAAAATTGCACTTCTATCTGCAGACCATCCTAGTCGCCGGACTCTCGTCATTTAATTGCTTCACTTATCTGTTTATGTAAAACGGCCTCTGGCCAGTGATCCGGTCTTGTAAGCTTTATGCAAATATCTCGCGTCTTCCTTCCGGGTGAAACATTTCTCTCGGCGACTACGCGAGTGCCACTCCGAAACGAACAATTAAGAACGATAAGAGGAAAAAAAGAGTTGCTTCATTGCAAACTAAACTTTCACGCGAACAAAAACCCGGCGTGCCTATAAAGCAAGGCGAGGCGGCGAAACGCTTTTTCACGAAATTCGGATCAGTGAAAGTGCTAATTGATTCGTAGCGCCGCTACGTACCCGCGTATACATTTGATTTAGCCAGTCGCTTTAATATCCTCACGATGTTATCCCGAAGAAAGTAATCCACTTAGTAATTTTCCCGAATAGGATTTTATATGATTTCCTCGATTGCTCCTCGATTTCTTCACTTGCTACACGCTAATCTACGCTTTTCTTTCCCTGATGTTTCTTTCGCAGACACATAATGGAGTGATATTTTCGTCTTGAAAACATATTAACGCTCTTGTCTATTGATGATATCGTAGTTAATGTAATTATCATTAATTATTATTATTAATGATATTATCATTAATACTTATAATTAATTTAATTAACTCGTCTCACGTTTCTACATATTTTTAGTTTTACACGCATTTATCCTCTAAAAATATTTCTACACGCGAATGAAATGAATTCTCCGATATTAACACAATCATTATTTCATTATAAGAAGGTTGTGTGAAGTAATTATGCACTGTAAATTTGAGCGTTATATAAATCAACGCACGTATTACGCACGATAATAAGTGCAGGTGTACCATTATTACGTGTTAATGGCGGAAAAATGAAATTAAGAGATTTATGAACTACAAAGAACCCGCAAAGAAACCCATTATTATTGCAGGTCAGAAACTTAATTAGCCGTGACTGCGGTATCTACATCTGCATAATAAATATCGTGAAAATACAATGTAACGTTAGTGTCAGTAATTTTACTTACGAATTGTTCTTGAAAGATAACTTCGATATCATATATTCGAAATTATACAGACTGCAAATAATTATGCACTTTTTCACAAGACAGGAAAGATGTACTAATTGTACATATTTTTAATATATTTGTATATACTACACATGTTATCGGCTTCAAAATTGACTACATTTTTCAATTTAGAACATAAACTCATTCTTATAAAACTACAATATATTTATGCTATTAAAAAACCTAGTTCCTGAACGTGAGTTTTAGGTTATGTTGATCCGCATAGAATCAGGAATATGGCTTTCTCTTTATATTCGACAAACGATATTATTTTCACACAAAGAATCAAATTGCCGTTCCAACTGATTTATTTTTAAATTTATACATATTTTGCATACAGACATAAAGAATGACTTGCTCATAACGCATGGATAACATTCATGGAAACGCATGGAAACGCGTTAAAATTCTTAGTTTAAATTATGCGGTTTCCCGATAAACAAATTCAACGTTGAAGCAGTGTTTCTCAAACTATACGATAAAATTATAGTCTACTATTTGCGATCTCTGTTTGCGATTTTGTGTTTGCGATCTCTAAATCGTACATGTTGCACGTAATGAATTTTTCAATGGTTTTCGAGCTATAAAAATCGAGCTATAAAAATCATAGTTAAGTATTACAAATTTTCACTGTGCTTCACATTTTTAGCTTCTCTCCTATTTATTTCTCCGATATTCTTCCAAATATTTTTAGAGTGTCTTTGAATATTTTGGAAAATATTTCGAATTTTTTTGAAACCATATTGAACTATTTTTAAATCGTCTAATTTCGTAAGGCTATACAATTTACTTAATTTACTTAATTCGCTTCCTTTCTTAACGATTCGTTCGAGGATCAACGACCGATTGCTATTTCGCCAAGCATTTATTCGCTTTGAGAAGCGCTGCTCTAGACGACGTCCTTGCCGCAGCAAGATTTGCGTGAGAAAAATCGGGAAAGCAATCGAAGCTTATCGAACGGCGCCGCTCGATTCCGTTCACCCGCTCGCGCGACACGTTCGGTTTGCGTTGCCGTCGAACGAAACCCGGCGCTTTTCAGATCGACTGAAAAGTGCAACCGCGACGGAACAGGGGCAATTTGTATCGGTGCGTTAATGGATTCCCTTTCAATTTCCATCAAGAATCGCCGATACCGACGGCGCGACACGACGCGACGATGGCGACGGAAAAAACGGAAATCGGACAATCTCCTAAGAATCCTCTCGGAGAAAGAGAGAAGGAGAGATCGCGTGGGTTATTAGAATGCGTCGCGTGCCTGCGCGAATGCATTTCACTGCTGCTACTGGCGTGCGATAGATGCACCGTGAATCTATCGCTTTCGTCTCGATAGGAGGTGACAGGCTTGTCACCAGACGGTTTACTTTTCCCGCGCGCCGTTATTTATATTTTTCAGGCGTTACTCTCGCAATACGATTTATCGCCTGTCATCTGTGTAGCTCGAAAGGAGAGCGAATTCTTCCGGCGGGATAGAATTGAATCATAACTCGCGAAATGATTTCTAACATCTTCAGTGGTAACACTGCCAGCTAACGAAAGTTTCGTCACGAGGTATAATTAATTAGACGCCCAAATGAGCAATGATATAAATGAGCACTATTTTTCGGAGATGAAGCCATGGCATTTCCGCTTCTTCAGTGCGACCAACGCGTGTTACGTGTCACATCCATGAAAAACTCACACGCACGCGATTTTGTTTTCCACAAGCTCCACTTTTTCCATCGAGACCACGTCGGCAGCGGACAACTCTATTTTCCAACGTGCGCCGGACAACATACTAAATACAGGGCGTAAAACTCTATTCCGACTTGTATTGAGTAATCACCATGATCGGGCCATTATCAGACGTAGATCTGTCATCGAATCCGTCGGCTTTCTCGCGTGATCACACGCCCGTGTCTCTTTCCCTTTTTCTCGTCGACGACGTCGCGGTAGACGGGTCATCGGGGGGAAAGTGTCCCAGTATGACGGTTAACCATTCCGGATCGCGTCAATGAATACACAACGCCGTCACACCTGTCCCGCCGCGACGAATCCTTTCGACACGCTCGGGTCCATGGGCGAGCTTCCGCGTCGCGCGAGTAACTTATCGTCGATTCTTAAGACCCTGAAGGACGACGAACAGTTAAAAGCGCCACCGAGACTGATATTGACGTTACTTAGATCGGCGAGTAGCAGCGCAATCAGCTGATTGAAAACGTCAGTCGAGGCAAAGCGCCGCGCGTGATCGTCGTGCCGTGTTATACTAATTAATTAGACTCGCACGAGCGAATGTGATTCTCATAATCCCGCATGATTAACTGGCGTTACTACCGTAAACGCGATCGATTAAATGATATTTCATTATGCGTCAATTACAGTTGCGAGATGAATGAAATGATTTTTAACGGGTTGAAGGAGGCATATAAATGGTCGAATTTAAATCTTTGCGGAGAAACAGACTTTGTTCGACGCGACGCATCGGTGTGGAAATCTATTCTTCGCAATCTCTATTAAATTCCGGTTGCGTGTCAGCGATCAGTCGTTAGAAACTTTTCCGTCTCAGTACTTGATTACAAAAGTCCCATTGATCAATCGCGTATCTTCGTGATCGAGGAAAAACGAGATTTTACTCGGGATTTATCGGCCACGTGTCTATGTATCGCGCAAAATTAAGCAACAGTTTGGCGGGATATTTCACAAAATGATTATTTATCGAACGGTACGCTTGCACACACGTTGCAACGGCTGTTGGCACCTGCCGCGATCAGCACGGTAGCGTCGACACGACGTGGGTAATGCGGCGCGATTCGCTGCAGGATCCTAAGCTGCAGGATTGACTTGAGCGTGACGTAGAGGTTGATCAAGTCGACCGAAAAAGCCGGCGACTTCTTTTTCACGCATCCGGGACCACAGGACGCTACCGTGAGATTGGGCAGCTGTGTCCACCGACAATGCCGTTCGAAAGTCGGCCGCGGTTTTCGCAAGCGCGAAACACCGCGGCGCGCTATAGAAAGGGAAGTGCCAAGGTAAGTCGATCCGAGAGCCAGTGAATCGTTGCTCATTGCCAAGGTACGTCAAGGTACCCGAGGCTTGGGTGTGTCGGGACGATTATTAGCGAAATAGTCTCGGCGCGGGCGAAATCGAAAGGCTCAGCTAAGAAAGTGCGCTCGCGGAACGACGACGTATTGCGGAGCATGTGCCGATGCCCGGCGTTATGCTCCACGTCGGACGTATACGCGTTCACCTGGACGAGCCTTGAGTGGATTCAGCCGTGACGCGCGCCAACGTGACTATCCTGAAACGTCTCACTTCATGTCTGCTTGATAGTTGATTTGTAACGTTGCTGCGTTTCTGCGCGAAATCGTCGATCGCCTGGTGCTCTTATGTACTGTTCACTCATTAAGAGTGACTCGATAGCAGGAAGAGAAAGAGAGAGTGTATAAGCACTTGAAATAAGTTTTCAAATCACATCTACCTTCTTTTTAAAAAATAGGAGCTTGATGAAATAAGATGTTGATGAATTTTAAAGAATTGGTATCTCTTCTTCTTTAATTTGGAACTCCCTCTTTGATCATGATAGGAGAAAGTGTAAAAGTATTTGAAGTAATTTTACATGTTTTGAATTATCTCTTCCCTTTTTCAAGAAATAGAAACTATGTTGATGAACGATTTTACCGAAGGGTAAATCTTCAATTTAAAGTTTTCTCTTTGATCATGATTTCTTGGTAGAACTCGATAGCAGGAAGAGAAAGAGAAAGTGTAAAAATATTTGAAGCAATTTTACATGAAGCAATTTCGAATTATCTTTTCTCTTTTTTTACGAAATATGAACTATGTTAAAATATGAGCTATGATGAACAATTTTAAAGGGCTGGTGCCTTCAATTTGAAGTTCTCTCTTTCTTTCATTGTACCAAGAGAATCGTTAAAAAATAGGAGCTTGATGAAATAAGATGTTGATGAATTTTAAAGCATTGGTACCTCTTCTTCTTTAATTTGGTCCCTCTTTGATCATGATAGGAGAAAGTGTAAAAGTATTTGAAGTAATTTTACATGTTTTGAATTATTTCTTCCTTTTTTCAAGAAATAGAAACTGTGTTGATGGGCGATTTTACCGAAGGGTTGCTATCTTCAATAAATAGAAGTTAGTGGACGATTCGGAAAAAATGATCGTCGCGAAAAAATGACATTTCTGGGTGGATATAAAACACACACATTGCAAATTGTAAAAACGACTTTAATCTTTCTTTACACCTGTTTCAAGTGGCACAACATCGCAGTATAATCCTTAGAGCTAACAATCTCCATCGCCTTCGTACGTTTCACTACTGTCCGCGTGTCGGCCGCGTAGAACGGCATACCACCAGCGGCAACGGATTACATAGCGTTCGGCAATTTTCAGCGTCGCCTCGACCTTGCTCATACGATGGAATGCCCCATCGATTTTCCCGTCGCGACTAGACCCGACGGCGGAAATCGCGTTTCCTCGTAGTACCTTCGTAAGAATCCAACGCCCATATCTCGGGTCGCGAATGATACACGGGCAATCGGTCTATACGCTATCCAGTCCTAGAGCAGTTATGAACCACGCGCGCGCGCGCGCACATACAGAGACGCGGAAAGAGAGCCGAGAGAGAATCGAGTGGAGTCGTCGGCGCGATCTTGGCTTGCTCGCACGCGAACCCCACCTAAAAACCCCCTTCACCTTCATCGGCCGCGACCGGCGCGCGATCGCGCGCGAAAGGGGGGAAATTTTCGACGTCACCGTTTTGCGAGGAGTTCGTTACCGCCGCGAGATATCTACCGCGACGTGTCCGACGATGGTATTTGCCGCCTCGGTGGAACCAGAGAACTTCACCACCTTACTGTCTTACCTACTTCACCACCCGAGTTCTGTTCACCAACTCTCTTCCTCTCTTTCTCTTTCTCTCTCTCCACTTGAAGCCGTGTACCGCCACCGCCACCGCCACCACCGCCACCTCCGTCGTCGGCGATCTGAAAAGGAGGTGAACGCGCGCGAGAGTGTACCATTGGGCAAGGAATTGGGGCAGGAGCCAATGGTAAGGAGCGCGAGGTGGAGCGATAGGTTTTAAATAGGTGTGCGGGACCAGTGCGTGGATACGAGAGCAAAGCCAGTGATGACCGATATCGCGGTGGCCACTGCTGGCATTAAATTCGGGATAAGAGTGTGGGGAGCCCCCTTGACGACGGGTAATAGTAGTAGTAACAACCTGCCCGTAATCGTCCGTCAGTAGTCCGTTTCGTCCGTAGTTGTGGTGGTAGTTCCTACCCGGGGGATACACACGGTCGCGGTGTGAAACGTACCGAGAGGAGTGACGGTCCTGCTGATAGAGCGGCGAGCACAAAGTACGTCTCAGTCGACGCTGAGCCAGTGCCTCAGCAAGTCCGCTCGAGGCGGTAGAGAGTCCTGAGAGAGTCTCCTCCGGATCGCCACCGTTTCTCTAATTTCTAATCTGTCCCCTCGGTAAATACCGGCATGAGGTCCCACGACGGCTACCGGGCACTTGTCGTGTTCGCGACGGTGCTCGCCCACATGCGCGGCACGCTCGCGGTACGCACTACAAGCAGCGCCAGCAAAAGAAACGGTGAGTCATCTTCTTTGCTCTGGTTCTCTCGGTCTCGCCTTGTCTCACCTCACCTCGCCTCGCCTCGGCTCGCCTTGTCTCACCTGGCCATTCCGTCCTCTTCTTCCGCTTTCGCTATTTACCCGGTACTTCTTCCGCCGCGAACGACCCCTACCACTTGGTGGTCACGCTCGCGCGCCGCTTGCTGCGCCTCCTTCATCTTGCCACCTGTTTCCTATTTCTTCGTCCTCTTCGCTAAGGCAACACGTCGTCGAGTTTATCTCCGATCCTTTTATTTATACTCTAGTTTTTCTCGGCATATCAGATGCTACGCGTGTCATATATTTTGTTTTCCTTTTCTGTCTTTGTGTACTTTTGCCTCGTCCTCTTTTCTCCACGAGAGGATATTACATGGCTTTATTCTTTCAACTTGCTCCACATTTCCGCTCCTCTTGTTGCTTCATTTTTCACGAGAAACTTTTTGCATCTTCCTTTTTAATCCTTTTCATCTTGCTTCCTCGTGTATCTTGCCTCCTGTCCCCTTTTTCTTGTCCTCGAGCAGATGCAGTCGAGAGACATCCTTTGGCCTCCTTTTCTCCTTTATCTTTTATTCCTACCATTCTTGTTACTCTCTCCTTCGCTTCTTCTTCCCACGTATCTCCCTCGTTAGTTTCCTTCGCTTGCAATGTGAATACCAGCAAATCAAGTGAAGTGTTGGGTTGTGCAAAATGCGTGCGACGATGACGAGGAATACGCAAGTGAATTCACGGTGTTGTGTCCATCGAACTCTGATGCGACTCAGGTGATGAGTTAAACGCGCCGAAACGGAATGTAATGATGGTTGTTCGATGTGCTGCAACGCGCATGTGGTTTGCTGCATCATGTTGCACGAAAAGCAAAATCGCGTATCGAGGGTTCGACGCATCTTCGGCTTTCGACATATCGTCGGCCTACTTTTGTAATCGCCTAGAAAAGACACGGACGCCGAACACGTTTGCATATCTATATATCGGTGTCCGTTTTAAAAAAAAAAAGATGAGACCGTAAAAAATCTAGGACAGCTTCTGTCTATCTCGTCAAGTATCGTCTTGTATCGAAGATATCCCCCTCCTCACTCATGAATATAATATATAAATAATTTGTTTGTAAAATGACCAAAGATAAAAATCGTGTCGTAAATATCACTGACCAGAGATCAAAATTAAAATGATAAAAACTGTATTCATTGTATGTGTTGCGACTTTCGTACGAGTTATTTTTAACAATACCTCACCCCACATTTGCGAGACCACTTATAGCGAAATTCTTCGGCACAGGACGCTTGCGCGAATTTTTTCGATACATGGTCAGTAAAATTAATTCACAAGGAAAGAATCCCTATTAATGTCTTATTGATCCCTATTAATCCATTCGCTATCCGCGGGGAGAAATTATTTGTGTCACTTTGGCATCTCGTAGTCTTTATTTATTCCTCATATATCAGAATAAACACATTAGCGAATCTGCTAAAGCGGCAAAATGCACCGTTACGTCCATCAGTTTCATCAAGCTGTTTGACTCCTTGACGATGCTGGCCGAGAATTTACTGCGGCTTGATTTTCATCGACATAAATTCGTTGAAAATGGCGCTTTCATGTGGATTTAGGTCGGCGACCTGTTTCCAAACAATGCTTCAATCCTTCGTAAAAGACAAACTTAACTCAAATTGCAACTGTAAAACGTAGCAAATTCCTGATTATCACTGCCTATGAAAATAATTGCTACAATTGTTCTGACAAGCGTGACTAATCAGTCTACACGTGACAATTATTTTTGTCTTAATCTGCAATCGTCTGCGTGCTTTAACGCGGATTGATTCTCGCGTTGCGTCTTCCTCGCTCTCTTTATCTCTCTTCCTTTCTCTCTTTCTTTCTTTCTCTCTCTTCTCTGTTCCGACACGCGCCTGATCAATATAAAGTTTTGCTTTCGATTTCTAGCGCAATCGATCGTAAAGCAACTCGAGAATTCGACACGTTCTACCTTTACGAATATAAAGTTGTCGGGTATCGATACAACCTCGCGTGCCAATTACAATTAAACGATAGAGATTGGCGATGATGAGAGAACGGTAGAGAGAAAGTAGTGATCCTTCTGCGCGCGTCTTTAGTAAGACGCGAATTCGAACGTGTTTAATTTAGGATGAAACGATAACGATCGATCAGCGTGATAACAATACTCGCAATATATTTTGTATATAATTAAACTCTCCCTCCCATGAAAATAAACGACTACTTGGTGTAATCGTAACATTTACATAGCGGTGTGCACTTCGGAAAGTGATTGAATTCATTGGCTGCATTAAATTACGCGTGAAATTTGCGAAATAAATCGTTAGAATATTTTTGCATAGAAGGTCACGATATCGATAGAAATAAGCGATAATCATTTAAGCAAAATATCTACTACTGCAAATCGTGGACATACAGTCCACAATTTGTTTTCCTGAGATTTCGAGAAAATAATTCTCAAATATACACGCTAGGTTGTCATAGGAGATTGTCATAGAAGATATTGTTAATGTGATAACAGATGTAATATATTCGAAATTGCTGAAAATTAATAGTAAAATTTTTATTAACATTTCACATTCTTGGAAAATACCTTAAACTACAAATAAAAACGTTACAAATTAACGAAAATTGATGCGAGGAATTTTGATTTTCAGTTGAACGCTTTAATTCCTCGATTTTGTCGGATAGCTGAATCGGGGAAAGTTTCGGAGCGCCGTTAATCCTTTGGGTTCAATCAGGTGCAACGACACGAAATCCTGCGACCCCTTTGACATGTAGCGCGGTCCGATCGCAAAAATGTATTCGAGAGTTGCGCGTGAGAGCTTAGCCGCGAACAAAGTCGTGAGCGAAACACATCTGTTTTCCTCATCGACCTGCCGTCCGTATTTCGTTACTTCGTTACATCGATCCGCTGGTCGATCCGTTCCTTTCCGCAATTAAGCGCAGCACACCTAACACATTTGGTTAAGTAGAGCGGCGCGGATTGACTCTACTGGCGATCCATACATCCTAAATTGGCCGGTCTCGATTACCGCGGAACGTAAACGACGACGATCGCTGGTCGATCATTCCCAATGTGGGAATCCGGACGCGTTTCCGTCCCGCGAAACACTCTCGCCCGGACTATTAGAATTTCTCAATTATATCGCAACTACGAGGAACGTTTACCTGCAAATCAGCGGTTTAGCTGGTCTTTATTAACGACTATACCTTAATTTCGGAATGCGAACCTTGACTTTAGTGACGCAAACTTTTGAAATCTTGAATTTTCTAGACTTTCCTGAATTGGACTCATGATTCTAAAAATCGTGAAGATTTGTGTTTTGATATTAAAATTATTGATAAGTAATTATTGAAATTTGATTGTATTGTATACACTCCGTGATCGTACATACTCCAAGTAAAACCTGCTCTTTTTTACCTATTTGTTTATTCATTAAAAATTAGCATTAAATTGACGTAATCGGAATATTAATAATATAACCGGTTTAAGATCTTGTATCAATAGTCGTTAATTGAAACTTGCTTTAGATAAAATACTCAGATTTAAATTTAGAATTAGATATGAGTTTTTCAGCTGAATATCGTGATTACAAATGAAATGTCGTGTATATATTATATGATTTAAATAAAAGCCAAACCCAACTCTAAATTCAGATCTTTTGAGTGTTTCACATAGAACAGGTTTCCAATAACGAATATCAATAATAGCCTACTTCGCACAGTTTTATTTGGCGATTTGAAAAATAGTGCTATATTTTGCCAATATACTATGTACGCATAATGACACGAACAGATGAAGTGCAAGCTTTTGCAGCCTTGCTCCAAATCCAGTCGAAAGTCGGTTCGGTTCGCTCGCGTTTTCGGCGCTTCGACTACTGGTTCCCAGACTTGGAAGCATGTAGCGCACCGTGAACCTCCGAGCGCGTTCAATCATTATAAGAAGTTTTCTAGTGTGAGCGCCTTCGTCGTTGGCATTGCCACCAGAAATGGCTTTTCAACGAGCGACGGGCAGCATGCCAGTGCATATAACAGTTCACCGCGAACTGGCTAAGCAACTTGCTCACCTACATGCAGCAGCCGCTCACACGCTGCGAGATCCTTCCGTGCGCCGCGTTCGTTATCGCCGAATGATTGCCGGTCGGTATGGCACGTACGCGAAGTCGGTCACTGTCTTCAAATCGGATCGCCTGACTACACAGGAACTGACGATTTGTCGAGGATGCAAATATATCGAACGATTGGACACGAATCCAATACGAGATACGGTTACTTTACGATAACTTCACTCGCGCGTAAAATGATTGACCTTGCATTGCATTCCAGTCGTGACAAAAAGCGGAATGCAGCAGATACGCGAGATCGATTTGAAGCACGTAATTCGAAGTATTAAAAACCTCAAGCTAAACGAACTTCCTCTCTTCCGTTATTATAAGTCACCAAACTTATATTAGCAGCTGCGAAAGGCGCAAGTGAAATCGCGAGAGCGGCCTTGATATCAAACAGGGAAATATGGTTTTAACGTGATTATATTTTTTCGAGATAACTGCTGGATCAAATAGTCAAACTCCAAAAACTTCGGGAACAGATTTTGTTGTAAAACTGTTATATTGAGAGAGACAGGTGCAGAATGTATTGAATGTTGAATATATATGCAGAATATATTGGGTCAGTCAAAACTTTGTGTTGCGTTCAGTGGAAATAAATAATTCATATAAATTATTCATATAATTTCTATAAAAATGTCTCTCATCTTTACAACACTATACATAATATATAGACGTTATCAGTTTGTATTACGTCACGTATGACGTCATTTATGGAGAATTGAATCAAACTTTGTGGCTGACCCACACACACAATAAATTTTTCTGCAATATTCAGTGGATTTTTTTTAAATAAATTTACGTAACTGACTGTTTGATTTCACTTCAAAATGCACGACACAAACCCGTTTAAGCAATAGACAAGCAATGTTGACTTATCAGGCCACAGTGTGCCCGAGTTGAAGTGCCTTCCTTGAGAGTATTACAACTAGTTTTCTACGTGTTCCCGGGCTAGGTACTTATTAGGAACTATTCTGCAAAGCTTGTTTATTGCTATCGGTATTGCACGTAATCAACGATCGCGGACGTAAGTAATTGGTCGACTAACAAAGTAATTCCCCTGACGTTAAAAGGAATCAATTTATTTTGGAACTGACTGCTCAAATTGTTAAGCAGCCAGCTGTAATCGGATAGAAACTTGTTGAAATTTTCGTATTTTAATTGTGTAACGCGCATATAAATCATACGAGAGAGCGCGGCGCACACTTCGATGACTGAAAATTCACGTAGCATTACGAGGTACAACTTTTATTATTCAGAATTGGTTCACAGAAGGCAAGTTGTGGCGCGTTTCACTTGCGTACCGGAGCGGTGCGTTCCGAGAAACTATGAAGATTACATAATCCAAATTATCCGGGCTCGGATCCATGTTCTCATGAACTTGATTATCCACTGTGACTTCGGGACACGAATTCCGAAATTCTACCCTGTCATAATGAATTATCCCGTGAGAGAGAGTTTCTCCCGAGGGAGAAATAACGATCGACAAAATGACGTATCGTAATGTCACTTGACGCGCTTCAGTCATAAGCATTCACCGAAACTATATACGAACAAGCGCATGTTTAGAATGCAAATAGTAGTGAAGAAAAGACTATTTGCAAAAACTTAATCACGGTTTTTTGATGCGACTGCCAAACAAAATTATTCACGAGAGGATCTCGTTATTGAATGTTTGAAACAAGTCACACGTACGCGCCGAATCATCCTTCAAGCTTTATTTCAAATATACGTGGTAAATCCAGCTTTCTCGTTTAAACTGTTCTATATTTTCAATTACGAAATTAAATTTCCGCCGAATAAGTGGAGAGATCCAGATTCGACTTCTGGCTGAGGCACTATTTTTCACAGGACAAAGTGGAATTAATTAATAAGTTGATCAATAGGTGGTTTATTTGGAAATGAAGAAAAGGAAATTTAATACTGTCTTAATTGGATAAAGGACAGTTTAAACAGGAATAAATTCGAGCAAATGCGTCTGACTTGTTTCAAACAACGAGATCCTCTCAAGAATAACTCTGTTTGGAAGTGGAAGCCAAAGAACTGCGATTAGGCTCTTATAGGTCGTATATACTCTTTTTACTTTATATTATTTCTAGGAAAAGTCTTTATATATACATATATTCGTACATTGCAAATAGTATACTTTGATTATCGGAAAACGTAACGGTCTTTGAAGAGTGGCGGAAACAACGCGATAAAACAAATTGAAGAAGCTTAAACTGAAATCAGACGATGCACGACTTCATGCCTTGCATGATCGCTGATCGGCAATTCAGTTCACACTGCGTGAATCGCAATCGTGCATTGGAAGATCTATGCAGTGAACTGAGCTACAGGTCAGCATGCACGTCAGAAGGCACGAAATCGTGCATCATGTGTTTCTAGCTTTAGAGATATTATGCCGCATGTGTCTCATATACACGCTTTTTCTCATTTGCCCCCTTGGAACAACGAAATGTTCCGTCTTATTGCTGCAGAAGTAAAACAACTTTAAACACGAAACCCAGCGGTAATACTTAGTCGCTCGCGGGCTTGTCATTCGTAACTCGAACGGGGAAACGAGCCGTGAAACGACGATAATTCGAGCCGAGTTAAAAACCAGTATTTTATCCTGAGATCCTCGGCGCCGCCATCGTCGACGACGAGCACACGCTCTTTTTCACGGACAAACAAGCGGACGAAATACGCACGTCGCTGAACTTGGGGACCGGTTCTTTTTTCCTCTCTTTCTCTCCGTTTCTTCGTCTACTGTCACGCACCGGACAGGTAGTATCGTTGCTAGCAGACGAGGATAATAGCCGGATGGACACGTGGACTTGGTACAAGTTAGAAATCGCGGCTAGAGTCGAACAACCGATTCTCGCCGTGGCGTCCTCATCGTTGTCGCCGTCGTCGTCACCGCCGCTTCCTCCACGGTCTCTACGTCCTCAGACCGGGATCTGGGTTAAATTCCGCGTTCTTACGTATCGTGATTCGAGGCTCTCGAGATCCCGATCGAGCTCATCCGAGCCGCACTGTCTTCCTCCTCTTCGTCCTGGCGTGCTTGCCTGGTCGTTCGTCGACGTTGGATCGCAATCACGGTGAAACTAACAAGAGCGAGCGCCGCGGGTACGTCACGCGTATCTCGTGCCCGAGTACGGTCTCCGTGTGAGAAAATCGGTTCTAATAGATTTCAAATTGCGGCCGTATCCTCCCGCGTAGTCAGCGCGCACTGCTCGTCGATTGACAGGGCCGATTGATTTTAGAAGATAACAACGGATAGATTTCAGCCCTCCGAACTGAAAGTGACGTCTCACCGCAAGCGTTCCTGGCTCATTTAGTAACGCGATTGCACGTTTATCGGATGTAGCACTGAATGGTGCATCGGCCTGTCGTTGCGGCAAAAGATCGTCATCGAAAGGACGGACGAGACGACAAATTTTACTTGATCTAATTGATATTTTTTTTTCTGCGGTATTTTTTTTGCTACAATTTGTCATTCTTTTATTCATGTTCCTACATTCTTCAAACGTGCAGATATTTATTTTATTTACATAAGAAAGTTTTAAAGTTCCCCGAGAATTTGAATGAGAAATTTTTTTAATTTTCTAATCCATTTTATTTCTTCTGATGATTCTTATGCAATTTCTCTTCACCGATTGCGTGACAAGCGTTCATTTATACGTAAAAGTAACGTGTATTTGTGTTTTTCTCTCAAATTATAATAAAAAGGTTTAGCGCGTTGATAAAGATTATTGATGTTATTATTAAATATGGGATTCAAATTCTCTGAAAGCGAGGCAGATCCCTTCTACGGCGAACTGGCAAGGATCTTTTTTTTTTAACTCGACTCGACGATTCATCAGCTTCGACGTTCAACGGATCCCGTGTTGATTTATCCGCCCTGAACAACCGGGTGCAAGTAGCAATGTTGATAATTGGAAAATAGCGCGGAAAATAATTGGCCGGCAGGGTAGCAATAAACATCCGGTTGAATCCAGCCGCTTATTCCAGCGTGCGCGCCGTGTCGCGAATACATAACCAGATGAATGAAGAAAATAGTCTCTAACAGCTGGAAAATTGCGGCGATCTCCCGCGCGACGCGCGTATCAATAACTTATTGCGAGCCGAGTCCAGCTGGCGCCGGCTTCGGCTTGCTGCTGCAGCAGCTCTCGCTTCCTTCTTAACGGTCGAATGACGGTTAATAACCGGTTAATAAATGCGACCGTGTAGACAATTAATAGTACAATTTACCTGTCAAAGTAACTCAAGCACGTGATTTAATTCGCCGTTTAAGCGAGGCCAGATTAGCCGGTGGAATTTATGCGATTTGTAATAAAAGGATACGATCTCGTAGACATGTTGGACGCGATGTTTATGACACTTCTGCGGCGTAGTTCCTATACGACTCAGTGAAAATCGACTCGGGGACGGATTTAGAATCGGCGTAAACGATCGATCGATCGATCGTTTACAGTCCCGCGCGCGCGCGCGAACCGCCGCAACTCCTCTTAAGGGATTGTTTCCTTTGTCGGCCGAGAGTAACCGAGAGTAACCTTATTTCGAACTGCCGGCAATCACGTTCCGCCTTTAATTGATGTTCGCGAATGTTAACGACACAGTTGCGACCACGGACGATCGGACGGATAGATCGTTGCTGGGACGCTATTAATTCGGAGGTCGGCACATCGAAGCATTTTGCGACATGTAGTCGAGTAGACAGTGCCCCGCGTTTTTCCCACAGGAAAACTGCAAAATCACAGACGATCGTGGATCCTCCTCTCGCTGTTCTGCAAAAGTAAGTCACGGGAAGATCACGCGATGCACTTGTAACGCATAATGCCGATGTGTACGCAAACGAGGAGGGAGCTTCGCGTTTCGTCGCTTGAACAAAAGAACGCGTTCTCTGTTACACGCGTAGTTGAGTTTAATGACGTCCGTTTACGAAATTGCTAACGCTGAAACACTAAGTCAGCACGCGGTCATAATCAGTATCCGCGGATTCCGCGGAACATAACGATCGGATAATCGGCGCTGATGGACGTCGAGTCGCAGCGATCGATCCTGGCGCGGTTGATCGATTTACCCTCATCGATCAGGTCAATTGACTTTGTAGAAGCGGTACTTTGTTGCAACGAGTGGACCCGACCCGCCGGCTGGCCGATCTGTCCGGCCTGTCCGACACGGGGGTCTCATTAAGTGGCAGATTTCGAAGCTACGGCGATTAATTTCGACGGCTGGCGTGTTCCCGGGTTAACCATTTCAACACGATCCTTTTTCACCCGGGCTTCAAGTCCGAAATTTATGGA
Source organism: Odontomachus brunneus (assembly GCF_010583005.1). Lineage (NCBI taxonomy): Eukaryota > Metazoa > Arthropoda > Insecta > Hymenoptera > Formicidae > Odontomachus > Odontomachus brunneus. The sequence continues at coordinate 185,937 of NW_022639495.1, read as the reverse complement.
GACAAGCTTCGTTGTCTTCTAGAGCGGAGAGCGAATTGCAGTCTGCAACGAATTGAACCGCACTTTTACTTTTATACTAGCTTCTATGCTGCAGCCTAATCTTTTTCTTTTCTAATTACGCTGTATAGTACACTTTGCAAGATTATCATAGGGTAATTATTACAGGCCATTGTCATAAGCGATAATATCGAATATGCCAATTATCATTATAAATAGGGAGTCATGATTAAAAAATGATAATTGATTTACTGATCGTTTCTTCTACCGCGTTTAAAATAATTGGCAACGCTAGTGCTCGGGATTTCTTCAAATAACAAATTAATCAGAGATGACGAATTTTTCCTTTCTTTGAGAATGTAAATTTCCTTCTGCGTTAATGAAGGACTGTGTTTTCTTGAACCTGTTGCCGACATCACGTCTTAACGATGCGCGCGTTTTATGTTCCTGTTAGAAAGCCGCAAAAAAAAGCAGAAATTATATCGCGAACACTCGTACGTCGTAAGAGAAACCGTTATTTTCCAACTGCTTGACTTTACGATGTTGTGGCGATTGCGAATTTTATTGCCGCGTCGCTCTGAGAGCCCAGGCTATATTCCCTCATACCATCTTCGCCGACATAATCTTATGTTTAAGTGGCTTTCAATACGTAACGTTCAAAAGTAATAGTAGCGTATCAACAAACACGAGCGACCAAGATAATTCTCACCTTATTTATTTAATAAAGGTAAGCAAACCTTTTGTAGAAACTACTTGTTTATTTGTAAATCCGCGGATGTAATCATTACAATCACCGGACTTCAACATGCTGGAAACGACGAGGTCCAAAACGAAAGTTCAAACCTAAGCTATGCTAAGCTATACTCACAAGATTTGCGAACAAATCAGGTTCTTCATGAATCGAGCGTTTGTTTTGTTAATGATAAACTATTAGAATCTGTTAAATCTATTAAATTTAAAATTTAAAAATTACATTTGTATAGAATTTAGTATTTTCTTTTCACGACATAGAGACAAATATCATAGGTTAAAATTCTTCAATGACATGCCGATTCAATTAACGATGCCGATTTCTACCAACAATCTAATTCTTTCTAATTTGTACACGGGATGTTTTTTCTGCACTTTCCTTCGCATTTAGGTCATAATTTATTCTCGTATCTGCCAAATTCCTTTATGTACGAAAAACCGGTCGAGCGATCGGAATCGGCTATGTGAACATGGACCCTTCTTTTTTGTCGGTAAATTTCTGACGGCGAATAAGTAACGGTTTTTTGGAGAAAGTTCGTCGTATCGGGAAGTTAATGTCTTGTCCGCGCTGATCTCGGGCACGCGCGTGATTCCAGTTCCGCATCGGTGACTGATTTCACCCCACTCGCTAGTTTCTATACTTCGCGATTTTCACGCCCACTCACACTTTTTTGGGAAATCCAATTATGGCAACAATGAGTTATCGTATCTCGAAACGCGCACACTTGCCTTTTCAATTTCACGTGCATTTCAAACGTTGAGTGATTTCTTCGCAGTTTTTCAATGTTGAAATTAGCAGTTGGTGTAAAGTTATCAGGTAGTTGTTAACGTTATTACATCGTTGCTTTGAAGCAGAAAATTGAAAATTAAAATTGAAAAAATTACGAATATGATATTTCACTCTAAATGATTACGATATGATTACTTTAATTACGATATAATTCTTCACTCTAAATGACGTCAATCTAATGAAAGTCAATACAGTCAATATCGTTATTCCGGAAAAAACCAAGGTGTTAAGGTGCTAAATTATACTTGACGTTAAGCGGTTTGACAGTCGCGCTGCCGGCAAATATCGCGGGTTTAGCAGCGCGTAAAAGTTAGCAGTGCGTAATTTGTTGCTGGTAGAAACCGGAGAAATCCCCGCGATCTCTCGCCGTGCCCCACGCGCTGTGAGTCGGTCTTTGTCCCGTCGTCGACATGGACACGTGAAAGAATCGAGAGTATCTAATGCTTTATCTTTTCGCTTTCCTTTTCCTCATCGGTCGAGTCGTTAAACGCGTGTCTGATACTTTCGAGGAAGTCCCTCGAAAGGCGGTCGTCGCGTGATTCTGCGTGCGAATTCGCGCGCTAAAAGGTGCTTCCGTTGCGTACGCAACGTTGTCACCGGTAAGAACGCGGCCGTCGCGTTTCTGCATCCTGTTCCTTGATTTTTTCGCCATCGCGGGATATCACCTCGTCGGAATGCGCGTCCCACCTTGCACGTGAGGCAATCGAATCTGAAAGCGCGGTGTCCGGCAGGTGAACGCGAAATGTAACAAGAAATGTTAGATAATTATATGACGTTGCTTAAATGCCAGGCGCGAGTCGTTCTATTATTAAACAAAATCGTATCTTTTCTCGTTCTTATTCTAATAGAAGAAGAAATCAAAATCATTTCTCTTTCATGAGATATCTCGTGAAAAATCGACAGAGCGAGATAAGAGTGTTTCGTTGAATTTTTCTAATTTTCACTTTACACAACATACGTGCGTTGGTGCACGTCAACGTCCCGTGTGCGACCACTTGTCAAACGTCATACGACTTGACTTGTCCGACCGCGAAAAAGTCGGTGAGGATTCCGTGCAAGTAGTTACATAGACGAACGGCAAAAAACACTTCCCGTCGGGGCCATATACGTGATTCTTTATGCTGTGCGTCCGGCCTGATAAGTGTTTTGTCGCTGCACGACGTGGACATATCGTGATCGCTTACGCGATCAAACTAGAACGCCGCGCAATTGAAGGATATCATCCATCTACTTTTACTTCCGGTCGTATTATGTGTTAATAGCACACTGTCATCGTGTGCTTTTAACGTTGTTTACATATCTGCGGTTATGCCAATGCACTCGTTTTGTAACCCCCGTTTCGTAATACCCGTTTCATTTTCTCCTGTCGTGTGCAGTCGCGCCGATAAATATTCTTTGTGCTTTCTAATGTCTCGTAAACGATAATGCAATTAAGACAGGCGCATCTAATCCGATAATTCATTATTATCTTGATTCTGACTGAGAACGCTGAATCATTATCCAGGTAACAATTAGACGACAATAATTTTCTTAGAAAAAAGAAAAATATTTAATTAAAGATTGATAAGAGAGAGAGAGAGAGAGAGAGAGAGAGAGAGAGAGAGAGAGAGAGAGAATTAACTATTTAGTCGGAAAATTAATAAAGATATGTTCGAAAAACTGATTTACATCGAACAATGAACTTAGCGTGGTTCGAGGACAAAATAATTATTCTTGATCGGTATTGTGCATACGGTTAATCGCATTTCCGATGAACAACAGTCCGTTGAATTGTTTTCGATCTACTCAATTTGCATACGTCAAGATGAATGGAGATGATGAATGGCCGTTAATAAGAGAGCCGTGCAATCGTGTGCCGGGATAATTGCGCCGTTTCACTGCGAGTATGAGGAATCGTTAGATTACAATTAGATGTAATAACGCGCGCACAAAGAGACATAACGCGTGTGTGCTCGCTATGACCGACGTATCCGACTCGGAGCATGCTGAAAGGAGTCAGCTCGAGCCACGAGCTGCACGAGCGCGAAAGGCGTGTCTCGGACGGAACCTCGAAGTTGAAGGCGTCGAAGTTGAACGGAACGTGGTCCAAAGCGAGAGGGACAGTACGAAACGTGATTACGTGCACCTAGCAGCGATCTCTGAGGTCTAAACGAAAGGTCTCTCGGACACGCTACAGTTTAGTCCGCAGTCGCCACTCAAAGCCTTGATCGGCCTTCTTACCGAGCGACATTTCTTTTTCTTGCGGTTCATTCAAGCGCGACATCTTGAATACACGATGATGTTCGTGACGAGTAGTCGTAAATAAAAGTTATTATTGCGCTGTTTTGGTCTTCGTAATAAGGAAGCACACACACACACACACACACGAAATTCACCGATTATCGTGCTCTGGAATTTGAAAATCGATCTAAAATTTAAAGTAAATTGTGATGATAAACTTCAATTTGGCGAGTTATCATCTTACTTATTTATTTATTTATTGTTTCTTTCGTAATGAATGCAGCTATTTATCACTGATGATGATATATATCCAAATGTTCATCCGCGTGTCCACCTGTACAATATCTATACCTAATCAGAGTGCAGCGGCGTGGACCGCGGAAAGAAAGATCACCTTGAGCCTCTGACTTCGCTCGGGGTAAAAGCGAAAGGCGCTCCGCGCCATACGCCGTTCGACCCGCGATAAAAACAAATGCCGGCGAGTTTGTATGGCATAAACTGACAAAGCGGCAATGCCATTAACTCTACCGTGAGAACAGGTGGCAGTGCTCGAACAATGGCTACGAGGATCCGTGCCGGCTGCGGCGCCGTCCTTAGAAATGTCGCCAAGTTACTATACGAGCACTTGCCTTGATTCTGGCATAAGAGTCCTTTGCGCTCGGATTGCTTAGCTGGAACGACTACTGCTAGTTATACGAACAATGCGATGCCCTTATTTGAAACTATCGAGGCGCACCCGTGACGCTCGAAGTTAATTTGCGTACAGAATAACGTGAAATCGTTTTCGAAATTATTTTATTTGAAAAGAGGGTTGAGATATCAGAAAGATTATGTCAAGTTCAATTAAACGATCAGAAACTTCATAGACAGTTTCTGCGGCGTCTTCTCATCATGTTGTTCTTTTATTCCGCGTATTGTTTAGTCTCAAGGGATTACATTTGGTAAATGAAGTTGGGCGCTTTTGAAATTTCACTTTCCGATGCTATTCATTTACCAGATTAGATTAGATTATTATATGACAGGAATATCGATCGTATCTCTCTTCGGCAGGAGTATACTGTAAATTTATTAACATCTTGAGCGCAGCGGTAATAGTACCGGTGCATGGCATTTAAATCGCTAAGAAGCTGGCAATGACGCTATTATCGTCATACGCATTGCGAAATTCTCTTTTACGAGGCAACTAACTCCATTCTGCTTGTTTTTCACCGTTCCGTAGCACGTTTCCTTTAACTTTAACGACGTAGTATAAAAGCTCACACGCGCATTGTAAGATTGCCACGCGATACGGGAGCGTACAGATTTAAAACATATGATTTGAACTTTTTCTAGGGAAGGGAACATAGAAATCTTAAAGACACGGTGTCCACATAGCTTGCACACTCGCAGCAATGGAATTTGCATAAAAAATGTGAAACACACATTTACACTCAACGAGCGTAACGCGCAAACTTGAACGTTTAACTTTATGACCTAAAAAAGCGCAACTAGTATCTCGCACATTTTTCACTTTCATCCCGTCTTCTTTCGTACGCAACATGGGAAACTTTTTCTCGTAAAACAGCATCCTCGACCGCTTCAGCTCGACAGAATTCACACTCAACTGCGATTTTCGCGTTTCTCGAAGCGGCTTGCACAGTCCGAAGAATAAAGGACCCAAATCCCGAGCCAATTAGGCCAATTAGGCCATCCGCGTTATGTCAGCTTCGTCACCTACGTCGTTCGCGGGAACTCGAAAACGAGCGCTGGCATTTCGTCCGTTTGCTAATTAGCAGTCGACCGAACCGGGCCAGTGATGCTGGAAATACTACGATCTGCTATGAGCGAGCTCTCGGCACTTGCTTCACTTCCTGCACTTAATAGGATACCGGTCGTAAGTTGCACCATGCGCTACCGCCCGCGTGATATAATATTACCATGCAATCCCTGACACGCGTATGTTCACGTCCGGGCTTTGGCTCGCAGGTTTCTGTGACATTTCGTACGTTCGTTTCGTCGCCCTCTGTGCGATTTACGCGATTTTCTTGGGCTTCCTGGGTTTGTGAAACTGTGTCGTTTTTTTTTTTCTTATATTCTTTCTGCACGGACATTGGCCAACGTTTCTCTGACAATGCGCTCGTTGTTACGTGTAACCGGTGTTCTCGCTGATGATTGCCCAACCCGTGGCAGATGAACGAACGGGCGAGCTGCTTTCTTTCGTCGTTTGTGTAAGAAAACTCGAAAAAGAGCGTTTTTATTAGTGACTTGCGAGCTTAACGGAACAATTGAATATCGCGATTTTCCGGTTCACCGGTGGCAACAATGGACAAAATCGAGACGAGTTCTACCGGTGATTGACATGCTTCACGATTATTATCCGGTACGTTATAGCATTTTTTATTGTTGCGAAGCGCGCTGTCGCGTGTCCTACTAATCTTCTGCAAATATCGTTATCACCGGTCCGCTTTTTCGCGATGTTACGTCATTTTATTCGCAGTGTTATATCATTGATTATCCCAAACGTTGTTAGCAACAACGTTGGCAAGTGAATTCTTGCTTAATTATAATTGTCATCGAGGAGGAAAAAATCTGATAAAGCATCCCTGTGCGTGCGTGCATTTCCTAGAAAAGGAAGCACATCCGCGCACGTCATGTCGTAGAAAGAGAAAAAGAGAGAAAGAGAGAGAGAGAAGACGTTCCGTCTCTCGTCGTTTCGCTATTTTTGTTACACTTTACCAGAACACGACGTACGACAATGGACGCACACTATCGTTACGTGAGACGAGCGCTTTCAGGAAATACCGCCCACGACGACACGACTGCAATTCCTGTACACTTCCCTGCCACGTGGGATACTTCCCGTCGCATTTTCCATTCACGATGCAAAAACCGAGAGATAACTGTCGCGGAGTTTTACGAGCGCTACCCACTTTTCGGACGAATGGCCGTGCACGAAGTGGTGAATCAACTCTCACCTCCGTGTTTGCGCAGAGAGAGAAGAAATATTCGTACGTTGGCGTTGTTATCAAATCCACAATATTAATCTTCCGGATTAACGATGCAACTTTATGCAATTGGTCTCTGAATATATTAAATGAATTATATTAAAGTTTACTTTAGTATGCTGTACGTGTTATTACCGGCACGTTTTTACTGAGAAAACATTTCTCCGGAGAAAAGCTTAGAAATCCTTTTCTCTCTGTTGCGACATATATGCACGCAAAGGTTGATTTACTTCATGTAAATAAACTGGCAATTTTCCAATTCCGCATTTGGCACGGCCGCATTGCTTGCAGATGCAAATCGGGGAAAATTTCCCAGGTTAATCGCCGATCGTGTTTTCCCAGCTTGCCTCGCACACATCGGTGCACTAGGACAATGCATGTATCGCGTTGCCTACGCATTATTCATGTTATTCATCCTACTCGTGTACAAATATACAATATGATGCTATCTATTATGATATGATAGATATCTATTGCACAAAGTGATCTTATTTTACTAATCATTCATATGTATAATTCATTTGTCTCAATTGTGAAATGATACTGAGAACTAAGATATGTTCAAGAGGAATCCAAAATATTAATACATAAACAATGAAACGTCATAGATACAACTAGTCGCATCTATGATTTTGGATAATTTTTACTGAGTGGATCTCTTAAATGTAATCATCGTCGCGCTTAACAAACAAATTAATAATTATGGAGAGAATATATACAGTGAGAAATAATATTTGATGATTTGTTTGTGGGATATAAATTTTATATACCACGAATAAATTTTCCAGTATTTTTTTTCGCGGTGTAAGAGTTTGCAATTTATAATTTTCAGGAAATTAAAATAATAATTTTATAATTTTTAGGAAATTAAAATAAATGTATGTACACGCGAATAAACTTCCCCGACATATCGGTATCACGCTAAACTTAAAACAGCTAAAAAACTGAATTAATGTCGCTGTAAAAATCGTTAATTATTAAAGGCGCGGCGAGCCATTCATCGAGATATGGAGAGTCCACTGTGACTGTAACAACAAAACTTAGTTGAAAGTTCACGTATCTTGGCGCGATCAAATCGGCATACAAATCGGCCGTGGAAAACGAGCGTTCGCGAGGCGGACGACGGTGAAATTCGGTCTCCGATTTAACGATCAGTCGTGACGGGACGGAAAGCGAAAACCGCTTATCCCGAGTGAGGTTCATTGTCTGCGGCAGCACCCACACAGTCTGGGAGCGGGGAGCCGCTTCTTTGCCGGCTGGCATCCACACAGGAACAGAGGAGCGTGTAAAGCGCGGCGACGGCGTGACGAGGTCGGGAAAGTGCCGACCCGCCGTCCTCGATCCTTGCCGTAACCCAACCTATCCGTGAGCTTCACCACACCCTGCTCCTTGCGCTCCCTCGCGGCTTCCACGACTCGCGTTGATATGTCAAAGTGCAGTCAGGTTCCCTAATTGCCCGTCGGCCCGCTCCACGCAATCAGCGATTCTTCACGCACGTTGCGCGTTCGGCGAGTAATCACGAACCATGTTGATCAAGCCGTGATTCTTGCTGAATTTCTCGTCGAGAACATTTCTGTTGGACAAAATAACGAATCGACCCGTGCATTTCGAAGACCACACAGGGATCTTTAATTCACGGAATGTGTTATCGATTACAATTTCAATACCACTCGAACGCGTGACTATATCTTTAGACGGAATAAATCAATATCGAAAGATCGAGATATGTGCGCTCTCGTATATATCGAGATTGACTCGATGGCATGTTAAAACGCCGGGTTAATAATTGTTCGTTGCACAAACACGCTTCGCAATATGACACTATTTCTGTAGCCGAGCCATTGCCGCATAGCTGTTCTTGCGGAAAGATAAACGAGTATGACTTGCCGATGGCATTGCAACCTGACTGGACCACTTTCGATAGCCGCTCGCAGTATGTGCCGAAGCGCGAGCTCATTCTAGCTTGCTTGGTAATTTAATTATATATCACAGGCCGACTATTCCTGAACAAGTGCATATCGACGAACTTCGCCGCATTTCTGGCCCCGGCAAATTCCTTCCTCGGCTCGAGCTCGCGTATGCAAATTTTAGAAACTCAAATTGTGAGCGTTTTCTCGTCGGATGAAGCCATTAAACTCAATAAAGATTAAACCCGTCGTACGCTTGACGTAGTTTATTACGTTTCTTAACGATGGCATCTACTTAACGGTCGTAAACTAACGTAAACGTATTGGAACTCTTTCACTGGATAGCGTTGAAAGTACACATCGTCATTTCGTCGTGCGAGCGTGTCAAAATTCTACCGTGTTGTCCCTCCCGAGGCCGAATTCTCTTCAGATCGCAAGAGATACGGATGGTATTAAGATAAATGTGCCAATTCTCGGACACATACCCTGGACATTCTCGGACACCGATCCTGGACATTCTGGATTGTTTTGACCTTTAAATACGAATTTTTATAAATTTTCAATATTTAATATATGTATATATTTAATATGTATATATATTTTTTTATATTGAAAATTTAAATATTCAGGATCAGATACGTGTCCGGGCATTGGTACTTTTGCCTGATTTACTTCATGCAGAATTCATCGTACGACGAATGCAGCGAGTTACTGATTTCAGTTTCTGAAAGTATCACCGACGCGAAACAAGATAAATGAGAGAATGGGTGACGAGGGAAAAAATAACGCAACTCGCGGTTGTTTACTCCATTCTGCTTTGAGAATGGCGTTATGAATTGGACACACGCAATGCCGCAGACGTGGTCCCGTTGTGGCTGCTTCTGCATTTAGACGAGAAGCCTTGCCTTTAAGAGCGCGTCGGTCTGTGGGAATTTTTGCGGACTCTAATTACGCTATATAAATCTACTGTCTTATTGAGTGTGTTATTGTTTTGACTGCGCGCAGTCAACACTCAACGAGTTTCGTAATATAGATATATTATCCGTAGATCATTCATTATCAGATAAATCTTATATTCTGACCTCTCTTTTCCTTTTTTCTAAAAGAAAGAAAAGACTATTAATAACCTTTTTCTTCGAGAAAGAAGAATTACACGGTTCGCGTACGAAGCGCGGCGGAAGAGAAACATTTTCGCCTGTTTATGTAGTTTTGAAACAACGTCGCGGCAACGAGTTGAAATATTGTTAGTCCAGCTTTTACCAGGAATTTAGCTACATTTGCAATATTATCAGATTACTCATCGTCGCTTCGGATTCTTGCATAAACGCGTCACGCTGAAAGAGACACGTTTATTTAATTATATGTTACACACGTATCCACCGTGGAGGCACGTCTCGTCGTTAGTTCCGACTCGTGCTTCGGCGCGTTTTCGTCGCTTCGCGAATTTTTGCGTCGCCTCGCGCTCGTGTTCAAGGAGATTCAGCCAGACTCGATCTAGATAACCGTGATGCTGATTATTACGTCTACGTCACCCCGGCACTGACATGACGTGACACGGCGGAACGTGACGTGGTCTCGCGGCGCCGAGCGGTCCGGCACAATGCTCCAAGTGGCATAAGCGACTTAGGGGGCTTTCTCGTGTGGAACTACCACACATCCGCCTGAGGATCGTACAGGAAAACGATGAGACCGGCTCTCTCGTCGAAAATAAATTCAAACGCGACTGTTCCGGCTGGAATTCGGTCTATGTACTCGTTCCGACGACGAGACAAGATAGTCGAGCTACATCGAATTCGAGAGACTACTACGAATTCTAGTCACACAGTCTCACGATCTCGAAATCGAGATCGTCTCGATGAATATTTCATAAGCGGACATCATTTTTGCTACTTCCTGATCTGTTTGCATGCGCACGTGGAAGAAAGCGCACGGCAGCTTCATGCATTGGTCATCCCGAAAATAATCGCGCGCTTCTAACTTCAATTTCAAATGAAAAGAAAATAAGTTTGAGCCAAAATATCTGAACTTACAATATTTCGTTTGGTCGCGTTAATTTACAGAAATGTTAATTTACAGAAAATTTTACTATTACTCATAAATGCACAAATATCTTAAAGATATTTTTGTGACTATATGTTGCACTGCAAGAGGAAAAAACTTGAAAATATAGAAGAGAGTTGTCGAACTGGTCTCCTATATCGCACCTCGTCAATTTCTCTATTATTACTGAATGTAAACGAGATCTAACGGTAAAAATGAGAAATAAGTAAACAATGAAAAAATAAATAGAAAATGTCAGATTATATTTTATTTTGTGCATGTTACAAATATTTGAAAAAATAATCAAGTACGACTGATGAGATGCGATTTTGACAACTTTCTCATATTTATGGGATGGTTAGATTATTAAGGTTTATTTCTGTGAAATAAACTTTTATCCCGCGGATAAATTTTCCAGCATTCTTATTTTAGTGTACATGAAAAATTGTGTCGAAACAGATATCATTGACCGGCTTATCCAACACTGGTTGTAGATTTCATATCGACGAACACGTGTCGCGGATAAAGCACGCAGAAGATTGCATTTCACCGGAGGTGATTATGCCTCTTCAGCGCACCGGACATAGTACGTCGAGTGAAATCTCTCTTATCGCACGTGGCTACGCGTGCATTTGACAGCACGCGCGACTTTTATTGCTCGTGCAATCCATTACCGGCGCATCAGCTTTCTTCCTTTGGCTCGCGAGGATCGCGGATGAGGATGTTGCACTTCCTCCCCTCACGAATTATGCGATAGTGACGTGGACGGAACTGTTGCTACCGCTTGCTAACGCGAAGTAATGTACAGGATGTTTGATGAAGAGTGCGGAAACTATCGTGGGTTGGTGTATATTAGCGTCACAAAAATTTCCGGGATTTTCCCTTATAGACATTTAATCAATTGACTCGTCATTATCATTTGTGTTATTTGTGTATTATGATCTTTCACGTACGCAGAAACGTTTTAATGCCTCTTGCGTGTCCGTGATGATTGGAAACGCGTTATTGATAAAGCAAGGAGGAAGAGGCACGCACGCCGGGAAACACCTCCTCCTTCCGAGAGCGGAGAAATTATTCCATGAGTTTACGAGAATCGTGATAGCGTTTACAACATTCTTGCTGGTCGCGTGATAACTCCCTTCTTTCCACGTTGCCATCGGCAACATCGTTTCTTGCGGATCGCCGCGCGAGCAGCGCTTACGATGATTTACGGTATTCGCGAAATTCGCGGTAACGCCACACAGTAAATAGCACAGTGTGCTTCGAGCTTCCCAAGTCGGCTTCGCGTCGCCTTTTTCGACCGTGAATAGACACACGGGACAAGAGCGTGGGTGTCGCTGATTATATAAATGTAATTGCTACAATTATCCCATTTTTCACCGAGAAGTTCACCGGAGGGAGAACACAGCACCGGCTTTCGCGACGCGTGCTCTTCTGCGTGGGTTTTTCACAACGGGCGCGTTTCGCTGATTTGCGGCACGGCGGCGAAATAGGACTATCTCGTTGAGAGAAAGAGAAACCGATAGACGCGAGCGTGTTTCTCTCTATTTCTCACGGCGAACATAATTCCCGCCAGACAGCGGCAGTAATGTCAGGCCGGCGGACGTGAAATGTCGACTCCGCGTCGCCGATGGCCCGAGAGTAATTCTTCGAGGGAATATTAATTACGGCGGATACATTAGAGAGATTTGAACATCGCCCGATGCTCTTTGCTCTTTTCGAATTCGACGTAAGTAATCTGATTCCGATACGCGTGATCGTAAAGACGCAAAAATGGGAGACTAATCTGCGCTATCGTGTATTATCGCGCGCTCTCAAGCGTTGAATTTATGCTGCTCTTACTATGTTATCTGCCATTGCAAGAACATAAACTAACATTTATCGATTAAAGCTAATTGCAATTTCCAACTAAATATATATGCCGTGCGTGCACAGTCGGGCGTAGAAAGCGAATTGAACATTCTGCAAAATGAACGCCCCACAGCGTCCGCGATCACACGTGACACTAAGTGACGCGTCTGTATCGTTTTGCATAAAATCCGCGATCACCTGTCTCTGATCACACGATTATCTGTTTTACGCGCGGATAGACACCACGTCGGTGGAAACTAGTGCCGTTTTTTGCGATCGGTAGCACTCGCAAGTGATTCATACTGCTCAATGAGCCAGTTGTATCTTAATGAGTAGAGATTAGCTGAGAATGGCAAAAGTCCACTTTTCCCAGGTTTTATTCCAGCTCGACGCTCGCGCTAATCGTCGCACAACGTTGCCGGGTACTTAACGTGTCGATGTCTCGCGAAATCCACGCGATTGCGGCGGCGGCGGCGGTGGTAATGCGCGATCCGCGAACAGAGGCGATGCCGGCCGGAAGCTATAGCGCTGTCTCTTTGAGAAAGTGAATAAGATAAAAAATCACTATAGAATGGCAACGATCGCCGGGCCGACTGGATAAGAAATTGCTCCAGGATTATTTAACGAGCTGTCAATAATGAACTTCGCGAGAGAGTGAGCCGGCGAAACTCGCGACATGAGGCGAACGTCACGGTGTATATTTACACTTCCTGCACCAAATTTGACCGTGTTTTTACGTCATTCCGACGATTAATCTGAGCCGTGTCTAATTAACTACAATTAACTTTTTTAATTGTGTAAAAAAGTTGTTTCAGTAACAGGATGTGTGTCGTTTCGCGAATTATTCATGCTATAAATAAAGGCGTGGCTGTCTCCTGGTTAAAAGTCTCTTGGTTGAAGGCGCGCCTCTTTCTTGTGAATCCGCCGAAAATAATTTTTCGTTCAATTTCTCACAGGATTTCTTGTCCGCGCTTTCTATTTGTCTGGCAGGCATACCATCTCGATACGCGCGCTAAGATAGACGAATTTTAACACGCGTCACGTTACCGTCGCGTTTCGCTCACGAGAGCTACCCGCACTATTACGCGCGCAGCTATCGCGTGAGCGTCAGCGTCCATCTCGCAGAGTCACGCGAGACGTTCGTTGGAGATTGAATTAATATTCGACCTTCTCTAATCTCGCAGTCTCTGGATAACGGAATTCATTCATTTGGATCATTTAGATCATTTATGTTGAATATCATAAATATTGATATTTTTACGAATATTTTTTGTAGTAGTATGGTGATAACTTCACGCAGTTGATATCATTTGTAATAATTAATTGAGAAAGATTCATCGATGCAATAAAATATATATAGGCGAAATTAATTAAATGTAAATTAAGAAAGCATGTATAATTAAATTTTTTATAAGACGTTTTTCGAACTCGCAGCTTTTGCGATTGATTGCGGAAGAAAGTGAATTGTGGATTAGTATGCATCTGGAAAAGTAAATAACAGGTACGCGTCGCGAATAGTCGGCGGAAATTTTGGTCGACAGTGGCGCGTGTTCGTCATTACAACATACGCGTGACGTGCATATCTTCACGTTCTCTAACTGAGAAAGACAATCATCTTCGAAATTTCTATAACCATCCTTCCATCTGTCAGTCTTTTCGATTTACCTTTTCAGTTCATAAAGAATTTTTTTAAAGAAATCATTAGAAAACTCCTATTATAAAATCGTTCTTGAAAAGACTATCTTTACTATTACTTGAAAAGATTATCTTTACTTGTGGTTTTTACTACTTCAAAACTTTCGTTATTTTAATGCTTAGATTGCTACAATTTTAGCTGCACTGTGTTTGCGCAACGCATGATCGGTAATTTTATCTCGTTGTTATGTCAATCATCCGTTTGCAATCGTCTTGAGGTTACTCCGCACCTAACCAATGGCAAGTGCAACCGGTGCACGTTAAAGGTCACGCAATGTAAGACGAGAGGGCCCGCCATAATTGGGACAGAAAGATCACGACTCGCACGTGCATACGACGACGCGGGGAAACCGCGGCACGCTCGTGTCCGTCAGTGCACGTACGTATCTACTGCGTGGCCTCGATCCTCCGTATCTCGCCCGAAAATCGTGCTCACTGAATTCCCGACTCTTTGGGATGCGTCAAAGCTCCCGCAGTGGGGGAGAAGTGAACGTTACATCACAATGCACGTCATGATACCGCGGGAAACGAACGCGGGGAACGCACGAAACCCTACGAGCGCGCGAAGCTCCTAAAAAACGTCGTTCATACTGGATTAATCGCGAATTAGTCATCGGATTCCGTCACGACGCGACGTGTCAATTTAATAAAGTCTCCGGCGATAAAGATAAATCAACGCGTCAATAAAATGAAATGTATGAACGGAAACCTGTTGGTCACGTCGGACGTCTATTATTCTATTTACATAAAATGATCATTAAGATAAAAAGCGGTCCCTATTAACAACTTTATCGCGAGCGCCACTGGAACTTTCAAAATAGCTGAAAAAGTTTTATGATAAATGACAGTGACGCGCGGCTGCTCTTTTCGACAGTGACAAATTATGCGCTATATAGGTCGCGAGCGTGATCGTTTTATCCCGAAGTTTCTAAAACGCAGTAAAATAACAAAGTCTATTTGCCCGTTTTGCAGGAGAGTTGAGCCGCGCGTAACTTATTAACGATAAGTTCAGGCGTGATTTTCACTGCGCCAAACGCATCAACTGAAGTGCTTACCGCGCGTTTCAAACAAATGTTTGGTGTGTTACACATTTTATCTTGCACGAACACGTTTACAACTTGTCATCGTATGCTCCTTGCGTTACCGATAAACGACTCGTTTTTCTGTAATTGTAGCCATCACACAAATTACTCTCACATTTCTCAAATCCTTTTACTGTCGCGTTACAAATAGAAAGAAGAAATCGTTAAAGTAGCGATTGAATTGAACCATTAATTAAGTCCAATTACTTCGCTCGGTTCGTGACCAGATTTACGGTGCGCGAAATAACGATCGGTATGGGTTTCCTTTTGCGGGGGTTTCTTTCCGGTTGCGACCTGATTGCACCGTGAAAACAGTGCTGAATGGCAAAGTGTGCATCCACATTAACCAATTAAGCGCCACGAATAACTTTCTTTTCTGCAATGCTCATGCTGCGTTTCCCAAATTCTGCGCATTCGCCGTGTTCAAGATATTATCTGAATAAGCTAAATTCGCAATTTGGTTATAAAGTATGTCGAACATTACACTTCTTCTCCTTTTCAATGACACACATACTCGAACGAAGTGCAATGAGCACTATCGTTGCTTGTCGAGGGAAAGCCGCGGGTGACACCTGCATATCCTTAAAAGTAACTTATGAAGAATCACGTGGAGAATTCGAATAGCGGTTTTTGCGAAACTCCCTGTGTATTCACGGCTCTCGATACCTTTTCAATCATGATGATACATCGTGACAAGCCGTATCTCAGCTCATCGTCAGCCGTTAAGGACACGACGTTAAAAACAAGTTGTAGCACAACGGAAAAACACGACCATATAACACAGCGAATTAAAGTGCACCTTCCTCCGCAAGCACTCGTGTGTTGGTATTTGCACCGTGTACACATTAATCTCGCAAACTCCAAATTCGAAAAGAAACATGTAATTTACATAATCGGAGATATTTTTCGATCGCTTTTCAATTAATACGAGAATTCATCATAAAAGTTTATGAGTAGAAAAATTTCGATTTTACATCGGATATTTTCAGATTAGAATTTTGCATTGATATTTCCAGATGGTAAAGATAAATTCCACCTTAAATGTGGTAAAAAATTCAATACTGAAGAAATTTTATGTGATATGCATAATTTTTTATCATATTTACAACTTTTTATTGTGCACGATTCTCTGCGATCCCGTCACTTGACTTCCATAAAGCGCCAAGCATGAAGTACTCAGAATTAATAATTAACAACCCTCGAACGCATAACTAGCAATTATACTTGTAAAACGAGACGTTCTCGAGCGGTCGATGATCCATGGTGATCCACGGGACGGATCGATTTGTTCTGTAGCGGGCGCAGGTATTTAATTAGTAGGCTGTGCAACGAGGGGGGGATCATTAGCCGTACAAGTCCGTTAATTAACTTAATTGCTACCGCGGGGCAAAAACCATTCGCGTTTTCCGAAGCATCTCCATAAAGGAAGCATCGATCCCGACGCCCACGTGTGTTTGCTCGCCAGACTGGCGACAATTTATATTACTGTCAATGCTACGAAGGTGTCCTTTCGCGGCGCCTACTGCTACTGGCGTACTGTTGACATCGAAGTATTAGCATATTTGAGAACTTCTCTAATTCTCTGCTATTCAAATTAATTTCTCATGTTTAAAAAATATTTTATGTGCATAGGATATTTAAAACTAAAGTATTTAACATATATAAGGTGAAATTTTGCTTTTCTAATTTTTTATTTTCCCAAAATAAGTTTGTTACTCTGAGGTCACGTTAGGCAATTACTATCGCTGCCGACATACTAAAAAAAAGCAGCTATATTGTGACTTTTACGTCACATTGATCAAGACAGGAGCAACATTCATATTGGAGATAAATAATAATGAAACTGGATTGAGACTTTAGAGTCACAGTGGGCAGTAGAGGATTAATTTACGACCTCAATTACTTACTTCGAGCGCAATGCGTCTTGAAAAGTTATATTGCGGAAAAATGAAAGTCCTCTTATTTTTTAAAATACAATCAGTATATCTGAAATGTTACATCTATAACTGTTAGTTTGGTTAAAATTATACTCTCTACAATCAGTAAAATCTCGTTGAAGAATTAGTAACAACGACTGTTCTTGTTATTGATGCAATTTGCAAGACAGTGTTATTGCATGCGCATCGCGTAAAAGCCGTCAATTTCGTCGTCCCAATCGCAGAAAGTTGGATTTGGCACAGCGTGTAACGAATGTCTGTACAGATTCTCAATGGAATCTTACTTCCATTGATCACACAAAATCAGTGAGATGTAAAATGGAGCAGTAAAGTAGAAACGTTTCCACTAAAAATCAGTGAATATTGATGAAATCAATTGATAAACTCACTGATTATTAGTGAAATATTTTCTTTTTCTGATTCAATCGGAAATTTTTACTGATTCACCTTAAGAGAGTAAATTCTTTTCTATAATACATTTAAATGGCGCGAGTGGATGCTTTTGTAACATCATAAAAAAATATTTAAATTTATCTCGCCCACCCGTCGGGGCATTTAGAGTTAAATGACCTCGCCGAGTCTTCTTTACGTAACGATCGCGCGCACTCTGGGTGAGCTCATTAAGTCGGTGTTAAACGAAATGGAGGCGGCCTCTGGGGTTCCTTGAGCGCGTGCACTTGACATTGGCGAAGACCAGCGGCGGGTCCGATGCGCGACCTCACGAAACTAGTCCGGCAGCTTTCCCGCCGGTCGTTGACTGCTTAATACCATCTTTCATCGACTGAACAGCGCTGGTACCGTTCGGCAAGGTCGAACGGCGATTTTTTTACCGGATCCCGTCACGGCCACGTCGATCGAAGAAACGCCCGTGAATTGAATCGTTCCGCTTATAATAATGATTTCGCAGCGCGTTGGCATAAACGGGACGATGTGACGTAGGTAGACCGTTAGGAAGCCTATTTGATGACGCGGACGAAATTGCCCGAGAAGAAGAAGGAGATCCAGAACTGAGCCTTCGAAAGTATCTTTGATGGGAGAGTTTCGAATATCGAACATTACATATCCGTTCTTAAAAATGAAGCTGTCAAATGACGAATCGTCGTTTATCTCTGCCGAGCAGAGTTTCTGCAAACTCGAAGAGGGAAATTCCCCAAGGGAAAACACGCGGCGCTGCTTTCTTTTTGCATTCGCGCAAACTTTAACTGTGCCGTCATTACACGACAATTCCGAATCGCACACATCTCCCTGACCGTACAAACGGGAAACGTATGGTCGTAAACGCGTTAGCGGTTTCGCGAAAAGAATTCAAGGCGAGCCTCATTACCAGCTGATTACCGAAAGACCACAGCGGTACGTGCACCCCGATATCCGGCGAAGGCGAAAGGTAATTTCGCCGGTGAAAACACCGCGGACGCGGGGAGAGGACGTCTATCTGGATCTGCGCGCGCGGAACAAACCGACCACTCTCTATTTCCGAAGCAGCTGTCTCCGGCGTCAGTCGTCGAAAACTGTGTCACGCTTTCTGCATCACTTCGCCAACCACATAGGCGGTCGATCAAACCCAACGATCGAAATCGATTTTGCGCGGCCGACTGATCGATCATCGCCCAGATCGCGACGAACAATCGGATGCGGACGATTTTTCGAAGCTGACTTTCGAGTCTCACATTGTATTTGAAGCAGGCGGAGGAACATCGAGTCGCCTGTCAGGCAGTGTTGGACGTTGATCGATTAAAATTGTCACTGATCAAAATAATCGGCAAATCAATAATCAAAATTAACGTCGTATATATTAATATATATATAATAATATGATAGAATCACTAATAATCGTGTCGATTGACATAATTAATTATTCATCAAACTTTAATACGGTTCATTATACTCTGATTAATAATTAATCTCATCAGTCGATAAAATTATTCGTGATTACATACACTGAAAGAAAAATATACATATTGGTACCAACAATATATACATATATATTTACTCATACTCTTATATAAAATATTTTTTAAAATATACGTTTTGTGAAAACTTCAGTTTTTTACTATAACATTTGTTTATTCTCTTTAAATAAAAGAATTTTAATTTCTAAATATGTACAAGTAAATGTACTTTCTTATAGTACCTACTGAATAAATATTTATATAATTTTTTAAATCATTTTTCTCTCAGTGTATATGATGATTGATTAATTTTGAGATTATTCATTATTTTAGAGAAAACTTTTAATCGATTAATGCCCAAGACTGCTTGATGCAGTGGCCTGCGTGGGTAGCTCATCGAATATAACCAGATCGTAATGAGAATGGAAAAGAGAGGATGGGGGGAGTGAGAGAGTATGAGATCGTGCTTCCTCGTAAGTCAAGTAGATCCACACAAGCTACCAGCTTATGGCTTGCCACTTGTCCTGCGCGCGTATGTTGCGGACATGTTACGCGTACATATGTTACAGTGTCCAATGATGAATGAGCCGCATGACGCCGTCTATCGGTCGCGAAAGGGTAGGCTCGTTTGTAAAGTGTATTCCTGTGTTCGCTTAATTAATGTCCCGATTAAAAAATATGACTCAGTACTTGGAAGTGTCGATCAATTACGCGCGCGTTACGCACGCTGCCATTGCGGAGATCGCCCTTTCGATTTACCTTGTTTGCTTTGATATGTGGATCATATAATATTTCGACACATATGGAATCACGCGAAATGTTCCGCGAGAAACTGATAAACGGACGCTCAATTAGAATTAGTCTTTTTAACCGATCGATAAAGCACCATGCGTTCAAATATTATGTCGCGAAACTTGCCTCACGATAATAAGAATTATTGGGTGATAAATTTTCTTGCACTAACTCAATTTGCATATGACGCATTTCCATATCGCAGAAACACGATCGAAACTTTCTTTTCAATCTGTACATTGCGCGCGCTACAAGACGCACGCGTGTCACTTCGGCGTGACATTTGCATAAAGCCATCGCGTCAGATTATAGTCGGACAGATAAAACAAACTGTACGTACGTCGCGGACGTTGAATGACGCAGTGAGAATGATTCGCCGGTCTCGTACCCATCGTCTTCACCTCGCAACTTTGGATGACCCAAAATTGATCGGCTTGGCCACGATTCGGGGAAGATCGCTTTCGATCTCGCTTTCTTTCACTCTCCGGCAAGAAACGGCGGTTCCGAAAGTGCTGATACACCCTGACAGTGCGAGTGCTGAAACTTCAATTATGGCGTACGTTGCAAAAAAAAAAGACGTAAAAACAAGTGGAAACGCTTCACTTGTTTGCGGTGAAATGGAGAGAAACTCGCACCGGATATTCTTGATGAAGATTTTCGGGATGACGTGTTTATTAAACACAAAAAAAAATTACACACTTGTTAATAGCAGGAAGACTAACTGCTTGCTTAATCAATCGCGCTCGCTTCAAGTGTAATTAAATGGGCACTTTGGTCGCACGGCTGTCCACGATCATGCGTTCGTCTTGAAAGAATTCTGTCGGCGCCAATAATCGCATCATTATTATTCCGCGCAATTTCTCGCTCTCAGCGAGCAGTTCCTATTACATAAGGTCTTACCAAGACAATGTAACAGTCGCTATGAAATTACGAACTTCCCCGGCTTGCTTTTGCATAACTCGGCGTCGACTCGGCATCGTATTGGATAACGTTGCGGTGGTAACTGCGCTTCAAGAAACTATTCCAGACCGTCAAATAACGCGACGAAACACAAGGCTACGTACATATCATTCCCTGCAATAATCGTAGGGAGCTTTGCTCGCTGACGCTCAAGATGCATAATCTCGCTGCAACAGACCGCAAAGCGATCGCGAGCCAACGCTCGTTTCGCCGCGGCGCGCGCCGACGGACGAAAATGAGAAAAATTATTCAGAGGAGAAAGGAGCGAGCTCTCTTTCCCGACAAGTGGCAATGACCCAGACGCATCGTAACTATACCATTACGGGATATATAATCTAGACATTTGCCCGGAGATCCTATAGCCGATAACAGCGCCTATAACAGCGCATAATCCGAATACCTTTCAGTGAAGTATACTCTGAAAGATACTAAGATCAAGACATCTTTACCGGTTTATTTTTAGACGGCTCGTAATAATCAACATACTGTTGATCTCTTTTCTAAATTAATTGAATATTCGATTCTAAAAATACGACCCGTAAAGTAAATGAAAATGTAGATCAATTATATAATTACTTGATTATATGTAATCAACTTATCGCTATACATGTTATTAGATTACATGTTACTTAACAGCTCGTTTATTATTATGGGTAATGAAGAGATAATCACATTTACAAATTGGCAAAATAATCGCTTATTACTTATGAAAAACGACCATAGCTTGACATAATTTGCAACGTTGTACGTTCTAACACGCAAATCTTCGTCGAAATGTCCGTTAAAGTCTATTTGTGTATCAAAATATTAAATAAGTTAAATGAGAGGCAGGGCTAATTGATCGAAATCCTCGTGAAACGAAATGTTGCGATGTAGGCCAAATGAAAAAGCAAAATGTCGATAATGAGTGGTATTAGCACTAAATTACAGTTCTATAGGATCGTAATCGATACTTTCTCGACGTAGTAACTGATAACGTTTACACTCCCGACTTGGGCTAAGGTGCGAATTTAATGACGTTTAATAGCAATAATATAACGATAATAGATTGCCCTAGATACTCCCGCACGTTTTACACGTATAATTCTCACACAATCGCGAAAATAAATTTATATTTTATTGATTTCTCTTTTAATGGCTAATATAAAAATTATATTTTTTATATTTTGTAGCAGTTATCATACGAGTCGTGATTAAAATAGAAACTATAAACTTAGATTTCGAATATTCAAACATCATCGATGAAATGAAAAGTAAATTAATATGAGGTTAAATCTTATAAATTATATATGCACTAATTATAGAATCTTGAGAAATAATTCCTGGGAATATTTTGCGTTTTCTACTTTACGAGTAGAAACCGTTTGGTATAGCATTGGCCGCGGTAATTATAACGCGCGAGCGCATTTCTATTCGTTAGATCGAGAAACAGCGATTAATTCTTTATAATTAGGTATTTTTAACGCGGCTCATTATTCACGTATAAAAGGTAACATCGTAAACGCAGGAAAGAAGCGTTGTTGAACACCTGTTTTGCTTAACATTGCTAAACAAACGAGCATCTAATCACGATTCTTCCTGATGAGAAGCAAGCAAAATCCTGCTGATCGTGCCGTGTGTGAGCATCGAGTGTGAAATTATTTGGCAAACTCAGTGCGAAGTAAAGATTCAAAAGATTCTCGCAAGTATACTTTCATTGCACGATATTGCGAGGATTCCATCCGGAAGTTTACAAATAAAATACAAATTTAAACGCGATCTTTATGTTGCTTTTACATCTCAAATATTAGAATAACCTCTCTGATTTTACTTGTCTCTCATTTAATTAGGGATTTGCGGAAGTTCGTCAGGTCGTCAATATAATTTGTTGGTTAAAAAAAAATAAGTTATTTCGCAGACACGAAATCAAATTATCTGGATCGGTTGCAGGAAATGAGATACTTTAATTGAACATGGCATGCGTTTCGTTATTATCAATGAAAGAAACTGCTAAAAGACCGAGAAACTCTCGCAGGCCCCTTAATATTTACCGCGACAAGCGTGGAAGAGGAAGAGAAGAGCAACGTGTGCCTAACTCTCCGCGGAAAAACACTCGGTGTTCTCGGCGTAACGGTCCATTAAGTTCAGCTTTTGTAACGCTCTCGTGCGGCTGACACTAATTGGCCAGTTCTCCCGATGCACTTGCAATGAAGACGCCCGGCGTCGGTTGAACCTACGAGAGAGAGGAGGATACGCGGCGCGCGATTGAACTCGGCTGCTGCACGACACGTGCACCTAGCCATCGCGATACAACGGTATCCGCGGACCAAGACCTTCGCGAGATTAGTAGAAGGCGCTCGTCGAGTCTGCGAGCGTGACGTGATCCTACGTGGCAATTACCGCGCGTCTCTCGACGGGCCGCGTAAGAAAGTTACGGCACAAACCCGGTTACTCAAAGTGCCTCGCCGCGCGTCGATCGGCAAATAGAGATACATCCTCCGTAACTCTATTCGTTGCCAATATCAAGATCAAGAAGTGGCATTGTGAGAACGTCGAACCCTCGAACTCTCCAGTGAAAATGTGTAATTACTACGCACCGCAGCGGGCATTGCGAAATATTCGATTGCTTTCGTGCGAGTCCGAGTTGAATTCGTTTCGAATTGATCATTCAGAATCGACGATTACAATTGATTCCCGCGTAGAACGCTATTGCGAAATGTTTTATGTATTGGCGGGATCGCAGGGACTCATGAAATGCCTTGCAAGATCGAGGATGCGACAAAACACTCTGCGCGTGAGAGAACGAAAACATTTAAACAAATACTATTCGATAGATTAAAAGCCTTTAGAAAGCCGTGCGCGCGACTCGAGCTCGAGTCTCGTGTATCATTGGACAATTAAATAGAGATGAATGAGACATGGAGAATCGGACGGTAACGATGTATTCTGTTTAATCATGTCTGTTTGTTGCAACTCGCCACGTGCGCATTATTACGACGACTAAAGTCTTACTTTCCTAACTCAGTATCTTAATCTTAGAATTCTAAACAAGGACAAAATTTACCTAAACAAACTTTTTTAACATTACCGCTCTCAAAAACATGCATTTTGTTCTTTCATTATAACGTTTTGTCCAACTTTATTGAATTTCGAAAACATTAATAGATTCACATCGAAAACATTAATAGATTCCTGCATGTCTTCTACGCCGATTAAGAGGGTTAAATTTCGATTATTTTTCTGGAGGTTATGAGCAAATTTATCCATATTTAGGGTTTACGTAACTTTTTGATTTTTAAGATACTAGGATTAACGTAATGATTCGCAGCTTATCCTTATTGCGATCGAATTACTTCGCTGTTACATTTCACACGCCGCCGCTGGCGTGATTGCATTAAGATCGTTGGGTAAATTTCACATCCATGACTGACCGAAACTCCGACTGCACTGCGCTTTTTCTATATCGCAATCGAGCATGCAAACGCGAAGGTCGGCCTCGATCAAACTCAAGATTAAGGCTAGACGTACATCGAGGAATAGCCGGTGATATAGAGTACCGTGGCTCATTGTTTCGAGTTACGTTATTTCGAATTAGGGTAAATCGCACAATTATTTGTATCCTCCTTATTCGTTGGTATTCTAAAGAAAACCTGGTTTTTCTTACAACTAACGTTGCAGTTCAGCTTGCCTGCACTTCATGATTTCAAAAGAGATCTTTGCAATTAAACTATATAGAAATAAGAATCTGGTTGGATTAACCAAATTTCTGATAAGGTATGAACAAAACAGGAATTGAAGTTATTACCAATTGCCCTGCAAAATATCAATGACCTAAGAGAGTGCCAATAATCGTTCACTTTCTATTTCTGTGAAAATACACATCATAATTTATTCGCTAAAGTCGTTTTCTGCAATTATTTTTCATTTTAACGAAGTCAGTGAAACGGAATACGATTTTTTTTCATCTTCCACGTGACAAGAAAAGTTCAGATTTCAATACACTGCGCGTTAAGTTTTCATATTATCTTATCTGATAAAAGCGACATAACTATCTCAATACCTGCACTAAACAATTTCTGGGCTGTAACGCTATTTTCCATCCATATAACTTGACATTATCTGACATTATCACGTATCTGAATGCGCGCCCAAACTAATCTCTCGATCATGCGACAGCCGGCTTTCCGTTATCTTCCGCCGCTGGCGCCGAAATGAGAGGAGCTTCTTAATCGCAGCGATTATCCTATATAATAATTACACAATTCACGATAATTATCGAACCCCGTTCATTCAAGAAACGACGGAAGAAGACGATGCAGAAACGCCGCGAGGCGATCAACCGCGATAACGACGGACGGATTATTAGAAACACCGAAGCTCGTCGACAGAAGGGAAAGTATCGCAGGGGAATATTTTACGATCGCAATCTATATATCGCTAGGCAAGCGGCACCGATAATTACGGTACCGCGAAAATTACAATGCGTGAACTACCGTTCGAGGCGGCCAGCCGGCCGACCGACCGGTCGGTTGGTTGGTCGATACGAAAAACTCGGCTATTCCTCTTTTGCACTGCGCTATGTCGGTCGACTCCGAGGGTGGGTGGAGTTGCAATTTCATGCCACGATCGCTAACGAGAATGCCGTATTGCGAAATTACGCACTGACAGAAAAATATGCGCTGAGAAAATTATTTCTGTATTTGAAACTAAAATATCTGGTACATATACGATTTAGTTGGCATTACATGTTTACTTGTGTTAAGTACATGCATTGTTGAGGAAGCAAAACACATGTCGTGGCAATTAGATTACGGCTCGATCTAGCAAACTTTCTCTCGACAATAAAATCCCTTTTTCGGTTGACCCGACTGAAATTGTAGTTTTTGATCTCAGTTCAATTTGGTAGTTCAATTTTGGTAGTTCCAACATGAAAATAACAGTAGCAACTTGCTCACAAGGTTATTATCACTTACATTATAGTGGAATTTAGTAAAAGAAATGGTTTTCTTGACCATAATTTAGTAATTATAGTAATTTTCTATGTGATTATAGTGACAAGTATCAAACATCTCTTTCTCAGTGTAGGAGAGAAACGGAGACGAAATGTTTAGCGGTATTTGAACTAGGAATGAACAGAACGTTCGAACGGACGATATTGTCGGCTATGAAATTTATTCTTGCGAACACTTCCGGCGTCGGTGGTGACTGCGACGTCTCCAGCGGCAGAAACGGCCGCGACGCAGGAGGAAGACAAGCCTTTCTCTTGTAACGATCGTTCAGGCGAATCATTTATTTAAGTGGCTCGCGATCGTCTTATTTGCGCCACGGAGGCGCTAGGAAAGCAGGTGCTCACCCGCGGCTAGCGCAATCGCCGGTAGGATCTTTACAAACGACGACGAGGATCGAATGAGAAAAGTCGACCTCGATGTCCGGTATTAATTATCGGTTAATTGCCCGCGCTATCTCGGGATTAATCTGCCGGAGATCGCCCGGTCTTATTCTGCGCAGCATAAGCCGCAACAACTTTATTCTCGTGCGGAAGATAAATCGCGCGGAATCAAAGCGTCGACCCTTGAAGATTGATGAGTGGACGGAAGAACAAAAATGGTACAAGGCGTTTCTTTTCTGTTTTTTACGCGGATCTTCGTTTTAACTCGGATGAGCGAATAAACGGGCGAATGAGAAATAGGCGGGATAATCTCTCTCGAACACGCAACAAGTCTTGCACAGTTCTGAAACTCGGCTTCGAGGTATCAACCGTACACTGTACACGGATGTATCCGTCTGAAAAAGATTATTGCTTCTTCGGCAACTGTCTTGGCGTAATTGAGGCGTTTTTCGAGGCCGCTTTTCGAGCCCGGAGCGGGTCTCGCGTCTCACTCTTGCGGCAATCCTGTCCGTGGAAAGACGTGTTTCTCCAGTCACACCCGCTTTAACGAGAGAAACGTTTGCCGCGCGTACTTTCAATAACGTGTCGATTGAACTCGAAATTGGCGGTACGCTAATGATGAATACGCCCGTCAAGATAATTTCTCCTCTCTCGGCGCACACGCGGTTGACTTTCGTGCACGTTCGTGGCTTGTAGTTCGAAACATAGCTCGCACGTTACCGGGAAGACCCACCCTCGATTTGCGGAGTAAACTGTCGTTATTACGTCCATTAGCGTAATCGAAGCGGCGTTTATGTGCCGTCATTACGCGCCAATCTTGACGGGATCGCTCCTCCTTGGCGACGCCGAGCTACTCTCTTTTTCTGTTTCTCCGTCTTTTTCCTTCTCTCTGCCGCGGCGGTTTGCACAATACCGCACGGGAGAGCAACGGCTTCGTTCCGTAAGATGAGACGGGGGCAAGGACAAGGCCAAGTTTGCGAGCGGATCATCGCACTTTCCATCTGCGCTCCCTGCGGCCTGCGCGCTTCTCGGCTGAACCTCGCCAACCAGCCGCAGATGGATTCTTGTACAAGAAACGCCAGCTTGAATTAATTTCTCATTTCCCGCGTTTCGAAATACGGCTACTTAGATCGCACGTATTAGAGCGCGACCCAGCGAATTAAGACGATCGTTTTGGAATGTTTATATCTGCAGAAATACGTATTCTAAAATATGTAAATTTCTTCTCCGTTTCGCGAAGTATATCTAAAAATGTCGAGGCATTCGAGAAATATATTGACAAAAATATGTTGAAAAATTTATTGTGGAGGATATAAAGTTTATTCACAGAAATAAACTTTATATATTTCGGAGGAATGGACTTCATGCTCCACAAGTAAATTTTTGAATCTTTTTTTAATGCATGTTTTAAAAACTGAATTACATTTTCTAGCATTACAAGCGCGTTATTTTCACATTTTCCGCGAAGAAATTTTCAGCAAGTGATTGAATATGCTTGCGTTGATTAAGGAAGACTCTGATGAAATCTCTCAATTTAATGGCACATGACGCGGATTATACAGCGTATTATCTTCCTCCGCTCATTAAGTATATAACGTTATCGTGAAGATTTTAGTCGAAAAGTACGGAGCAAATATGTCGAGATGTCAGTAGTTTATGAAATATAAGCGATTGAGAAAACAAGATTTTCCGCAGATTATGCTTCAGACAAACAAGTGGATAGCAAATCTATTTTCTTCGATTAATTTTAAACGGATTTTATTTGAATAAATTTTTAGTTAAAGGACTTAGCTATAAAGATGTGTTATATTAAATGTTGAAAAGTTACTATAAATAAGAACTTGTTTCGACAAAATAATTCAGGACTTTTCGACTCAGTTTTCCATAAGAAATAATGCTATGTGCTTAGTGGATAGAGAGAAAAATAACACTCTGTATAATTGCTAACATGAATTCGCCCAAATCCCGATTTGACATTCTTGATGATGAAACGACGGAGAGCTGTGATCGAGATGCGACATTAAACGTACCCGGCTCGATACCGTCGCGTCATGAGCCGACTTATGGCCTTTTATTTGAACTTTCACAAGACGAGTCGCAGTGCAATCTCGGCTTAGCGACTCCCACGGTAAATATCAATAACGACGTGCATACGTGGTGAGAAGAAAAGGCGCGATCCTTCCGAAAGGCGGATAATACTGAGATTTTTCTCACTCGCGTTTTGCGACTTGCAGGCGCAATCGTCGGAAGCGAGCGTGCATCTCTTCCTGCGCGCTCGTTGCTAGTTTCACACTTTCGTACCCCCTAATGCGCCGAATCAATATTTCCATATTTATGAGACAGAGAGGCTCGCGTAAGATCCTTGTCTCTTGCGATTCGGCACGCGAGTATTTAACTGCTCGAAACGAAAGTGCATTTTTATCACGCAACTTCTTGGATTCCGCTCTCACTTCCTCGCGTGTTTCATTGTCCGCTCGTAAAACGCCGTTCTCGCCGTTTCCTTAACTTTGGCCTTCAGGTGTTACGCCATGTTCGAAAAGTAACTGTCAAAATTGACGACTCACGAAAAAATATCGGACGCGCGCGGCAACGCTCCATCCAGACTCAACGCGTCCTCGTCTTCAACGTCGTCTTTCGTTGAATTCAACGTTTCAAGAATCTTGTACAATGTGGTCGCAATTACGTCTTAAAGTCGTAATACTGGTTTGTGAATCGATCATGTACCTTTCTCCTTCGTGCAAACTCGTAAAAAATGGAAAGCCTTATCGAGCTCGTCAATGGAACTTTTCATTTTTCATGAATTCACGCGAAGGAAACAGATACACGATCGATTCACAGACTGGTGCTACGACGTTAAAACGTAACCGCGCAGCGCATAGTAGACGACCCTTCATTCCTTCCATCCAACAGCGATCACGAAGTGAATACTCAGTACTCACTTCATGAGAAACCGCATCCTCTTGCGCGAACACCCGATATGCGCGCATCTATTCACCGCGATATCGCGTATCCTACGTGTCTGACTTGACATTTAGTTACATTAACTGCCGACAGTTAGTTATGCTCGCTTCGACCGTCACTCCTGATTTCCTGTCGAGCGATGATACTCCCGCGCTGGTAGTCGATAAGGTCCTATCACCTCGAGGAAAATACCAACCGATCAGAGTGCAATCACCCGCGATTGTGTCTCTTCGCGTGTCACGTTCCTTTACATTGTACGTAACTCGTTCCGCAAACGTCATTCATGCTCGAACGAACGTACGTATCGTCTGCTGAAGCATTTCTCCGATATGGGAAAGTCGATCCAACTTTTGCTCAGTTGTGTAAAACAATCCGAAATTGTGAGCAAAAGAGGAAAGAAAAAAAAAAAGCTGGAATCGTGCTGCATCCACAAAAAAATGCATCAAATTGAGTTACCTGAGAGGCATTCCTGTCAAGTAAGACGTCAAGATAATTAACGAGGGCGAACGACCGACGTCTCTGAGTGATCCAGGCGCGAACTTAATCACACGTCTGCTATGAAAATGTACTTTATTATGCAGCGTGTCAAGTCACGTAAAAGAAAGATAGGGAATCATGAAGTGATCGAAGAAAGCGCCGCTGGACACATGCGCGATTGCGTGCGAATCAAGCGATCAAGAATAAGCTGTGGCTTCCGCTTCGATGCTGAAAGGGTGTTGAATTCTTAAAGAGCCTATTAGTGTCTCCTCTCTATAGAAGCTGAGTGAAGTCTGAGATATATCAATGATTAAACAGAGTGCTAAAGAAAGAAAAAGTAAACATGTCCCGTCGTTGAAAAATTGAGAGAAATTTGAAAATTTAAAGATACTACTAAAAAATTTAGAAGCAAGCAGTCTGTCACTTCCTAAATCTTTCAACTATCAGAATCAAATAGAATCAGGATAATCTTTTTAAAATCTTTATAAATATTATTACACGAAAAAGTGGAACAAGATAAATAGAGAGATAGATTCGTGTATTTCTGACAGAATACGGGCATAGGAATCGGAGCAATATTGGGAGATGGCACGATATTTTATCCTTCAATTATCTGAAACTTAATGGATTTTCTCCGAGTGCTTTCACCAATTGCCATCACATTCCGCGCTAGTTTTTGCTGCCTCCTTTTTCGCGGCGAATATAAAAGAGAAAAAAGTAAAAGAAGGAAGTGAAGGATAGTGCCAATATAAACCGAGACGCGCGGAAAGAAAATTATGTAAATTACACGTTATGCTATGGTTTTAGCGCGCGTGTATCTTGCGAAGCGATACCGTACATTCGTTTTGTACAATTACACGCGAGCCACATCGTGCTGGGTAACGAGTCTTCTTACTCGTTATAATGGGATCGGCATAATTATCTCGTTGAAAGTAAATTCTTTACACTGAGGTTCGGCTTGTTCAACCTTTCGACAGGGACATCGAGAATCGATGGCGTTGCCACACGAAGAAAGTACTTCGTGGATTCATGACTCGTCGGCGTCCTTACCTCAATACCTCCATTTACGATCGACGTTTCTGAACTCCGTTGAGCGCGAACGTGTCGAAGCTTGAAGTATATGCAGAAGAGCCCTCGAGTCCTGATCCTCAAGTAAGAAGAGTTCTAGGTTTCTCTCTTGGCCTTTTCGTGTGAAACCGAAAAATTTTTCCTTCTCGCGGTCACTCGTCGGAGAAAAGTCGTCTCGTCAGCGACGATTAAGGACAATGCGAAGGCGCATTGTGTGGTCGCGGCCACGCGGGATGCACAGTTACTTGGAAACCGGTCGAACAATCGTGACAGGCGTAAAAATGGAGGTGTGACGGATTAATTGCCGCGCGAAAGGAGCGGTCGGGCTAGCACCGTGAAAGCGCGATTTTGTCTTACTTAATTCATTGTTTTTTTTTTCTATCTTGCACAACCGCGACTTCTCGCTCACGGGGATGTCTTACGACAGCGTCTAGTCGCGTCACCCATCCCGCGCGGCATAATGAACGCGCCCGTGTCTCTGCGAGAGCGTCGTTATACGCGGCCGTGTTATGCGCCCGCTCTAAATGACGCGACCGAGCCAGCGCGACATTGCCTCATCGCCTTATTGTGGTCGTCACGTTGCGGGCACCCATGTGCGGTTCCTGTCGGCCACGCAAGTAGACTCTTTCGAAGTCTAAGTCGTGTCTTTGACATTTAGATCCTCTTTGAGTGTTTTCCTGAAAGCCCAACGCCAGGCGCCAAGTTTCGCAACGTTCTCCGTTCGTGTATAGCCCGATAATCCGTACGCGCCGAGGAATTCGTGTTGACCGGACGAAACGACGCGGCTTGTGCAGTCGGACTGCAATAAGTCGCCATTTCGTCGGCGGGTGGAAAATATACCGCCATTACCCGCCGCAGTGGCGAAATGTGGCCGGCGCGGTGGTGCGCGCCGCGACTTTCATCGGGGTATAAATCATTCGACACTCGGAACGGTACTTTTCGTGGTGCATTACCGGCGATACGGTTAACCGGGCCGGAAAACGCCCGCTCCGATATTCAGCGAGACTGACGCTGATCCAACTCTCGATCGAACGGAGAGCCGGGAAATCATAGTCCAATGTTCGTTACGTCAGCACGGCTCTCCCGTACAGCACGTAACGACAGCGGTGGTGAAAAAAGGGAAAAAGAACGATTAATGGCCGCTGCGTGCGTTGTGTTGCAATTCCGCGAAACTCGAAATGCGAACGACTGCGGATCAGAATGCGTCAAGTCATCCGCAAGTGGTGGTCTTGGAATAAATCACGGGGTGAAACGGCCTAGAGTGATTTAACTCGTGATTTGTTTCAGTCGTCGTTCGTTTATGTCATCGAGAAGAAACGGTCTATCGCGAAAAATACGCGAGCAGAAGAGTAACTTAAAAGTCACTTATGTAACCTTTCAGACTTCTGAAGATATTTCATGGAAACGGTCGATTCTCAGATTTGAAATCCGATTCTGCTAAGAAGAAATTATCCCCAACATTTTATTACGTAGCGTACCCCTTCGCGTTTGCACTTCATAAAGTTCCGTCTGATGAGTAGGCAAGGTTGCCGGCATCACGAAGGTCTCACGCGATTGTTTCATTGACGGCCACAACGAGACAGTCCGCGAAATCGCCACGACGAAAGAAAGCTGTTCGCAAAAAACTCCCTTCGAAATAGTTTCGCCTGGGCGCAAGAGCGGGAGGAGATGTCGGTGCCACCGCGGCACGCAAAAGAGCGGCACAATGTTGCGTTCTGGTAATAATCGCGTTAGGCTGCTCGCCGTAATTATAGGAAATCGCCATTCCCTTTATTACGATGAAGGTTATAAATTTTTCAACATCGATCCGCCGCCTCGCGATTTTTCGCCCGGATCATCATCAAGTGGCGTAGGATGCGCTGCACATTCGAAACATCGCGCACGTTCGATGTGGAAATTAGATATATGCGATCCCTCGTATTTCCACTTTGGAAGGTACACTGAGGACGATGTAACGTGTAATTTCAGAGATAATTGCAAACTCACTCTTTCGGAACATTGTTTAACTAGAAATAACGCAACGCCAGAAAGCGTGCAACTCTCCTAAATCTTCCGCATGCGATATTAGATGAAACGTTATCGCGTCGTTCTTCATCGTGAACTTATCCGAACAGGCCTCGCGATCAGCCGGTATAAAGCATGAAATATTAGACGCCATATTTGAAAAATCCCGCGAGATAAATCTCAGCCGGCCGCGGCTGATCTTTACTAATAGCACATTCTACCGCGGCATACCGTTACTGACTTCAGACGTGACTACAATGCGCGAGTGATTTCTTCTTTTTCTCCCCTTCCCCGATATGGATCGAGAAATTGCGTGTCAAAAAAGTCGATCCTATCGTTACATAACAGTGAAGATTCCTTGCCAATCGATGGCGGAAGATGCACGCGAGCACACGATCATTTTTCTCGTATAAAATTCTACAAGAGAGAATCTCGTTATTCCGGATGGTGCACGATTTAAATGAGAACTCAAGTCTGCAATTCAGAATGTTATTTTAGTTTCAGCAAATGAAATTCTGCAATCTTGCGCATTTGCAAAATTACGGCGCGTCCACGTAAATCGGATACGTTACGAAGCTGCGTGAACATTTTGGTTCTCTTGATTAAGTCGACCTCTTCATCGCTCACGCCTATCTCGTCATCTTAATGATCGTCTTTATCGTTACCAACTGTACCGTTCGTTAAGGTCTATCGATCAATTTCATCTGCCACGCACATAAATTTTACACACACCGGGTCGTATCGTACTTTCACGTTTTGTTTCGTGTGCACTCATAGGTCTGATCATCGCTAACAATCAAAGAACCCGGCTTTCTACTCCATTCGAAAATCACTTCCTCTCCGGGCGGTAATATCGCAGAGCGCTTTTGAAAGCTGCGACCGTTTGACTGCGCATATGTTGTGAACTGCATTTGCAAGGCTAAGGAGACTATCGTTAGATCTCGTGTGTATATATCTCGTGTGTATTCGTATCTTAAGATAGAAAGAGAGAGAAACACATACGCCATTCGATCCGGAGTTCTTGATCTCGTTATGTGTACAACATTCCATGTATCGATAGAAGTTGGGTTCACGTTGCACGTGACCAACTACTAGACACGTAACAAGCTGAAACGTCCCGCTTCTGCTGCGTCCTATGTCTGCGCGACTGATCGAAGCAGAAGCAAAACGAATGCTCGTAATGATCCTGTTGCGCCACTGCACTCGTAGCTGACCGACGAAATAATGATACGACGGAATAATGATAATCGCACGCCGGTCGCACGAAATCCACGAATAAGAAGGAACTTATTAGACATTTCGCAAGATTGGAAATTCGCCGTATCATAATTATGATACGTATTAATGTCTGAATTCGAGTTTCGCACAATCCCACGCCTTTAAAATTAAATTCCAGAATTATTATTACTCCCTCTGTGCCGTAATAAAGAACTAATACTCTATATCTAAGATTATAGATTAAGGCTTTGCATCTCTCTTGCCGTGTCTTTCAGCTGCTCGCACTGCCTCTCTCCAAAATACACTCGCAAAAATATTGCCATTCTAACCGGCTCTCGCGAGCTATCGTTTTTATTTGAATCTCATCTATTTACAGTGGATCAATCGACGGCAGCGGATCAGTCAGCCTCATCCTCCTTCTGGTCCCCCACTCTCAAAACCGAAGACATCTTTCAGCAGGACAACAGCGCGAGCTTTTTCCCCACAGCCCATGGCCTCGTGCAGACCCATCCGACCAGCAGTGGCGGCGTGTTCCGCAGCGGATTCGGCGGAATCGACAATCTCGGTAGTCGAGGGGTGACGATGAGACCGCCGAGGACGCGACCCCTCGACTACAATGAGCGAGCCACCGCCGAATTGCGTCGGAACCCGTCGCTCTCGTCGCCGGACGAATGCGCTCGCGCCTGCCGCGAGAATGAGCCACCCAGGATATGCTACTACCACTTCACGCTCGAATATTACACGGTGCTCGGCGCGTAAGTGCATCGCTGCGAATCGACTCGAGACGCGATCATCACTCAGCTCGTATCGATCGACGTTGCGAAACGATCCTCCCTCTCTATCTCTCTCCGTCCGTTACGATGACGCGAATGTTTATTCCGCGATAACGAATGAAAGCAAAATTGGTAAATTCGTTAATGTGAAATTGTACATACATTTTAATTACATCATATGAGATTTATATTTGATTGCAAATCTATATTTAATTGCGCATCGTGCGTTCATGCGGTCTATAAAATAATGCAGGGTTTGGAGGAATACCTTTTGAAAAGTATTGATTTGTAAAGAATTGAAAAGTAGATACTTTTGATAACAGAGCGGTCGATGAATCAGACTATCGCGTGCTCGTGAAAAGCCGTTTACCCAACTTCCCTAGTTAGTGTCGGTGCAAACTTGCCGCTAATTTTCAGAGCGTGTCAGGTATGCACACCGAACGCAACCAACTCCGTATGGAGTGAGTGTCAATGCGTTCTGGCGGACGGCGTGGAGCGTGGTATCCTGACTGCGAACAGAATGATCCCCGGGCCAAGTATCCAGGTGTGCCAGGGTGACAAAGTCGTAGTCGACGTGGAAAATCACATGGAGGGAATGGAAGTCACAATTCACTGGCACGGTGTCTGGCAACGAGGATCTCAGTATTACGACGGCGTGCCTTACGTGACGCAGTGTCCCATTCAAGAGGGTAACACATTCAGGTACAGAGAAGGGAGATCTTACTTTCGGCGTGAGGAGGATCAAATTCGTTTATCTTCATATAGAGAATACTCTGTATAGAAAAAGTTATAATTGTTAATTTTACGCCGCGATGTGCAGATCACTGTTTCCAAATTTCTTGCTTAATGATACTCCGTCAGATTCATCGTAAATCTCAAACTGAAGCACAAAACTTGGAGAGAAGTACAATTTAAGAAATTACATACCACTCTGACGCGTCGCTCAATAATAGATTATTGGAATACATTTGCTCAGAGGCACTTTGAAAATTCAAACTTTCCAACTAAGCAGCATTTTGTACGCCGTAAACATGACCTAACGCAAAACGAGTGAAATGATTGTATGGTGTATAAAGATATCAGTGGACGGCGGGCAACGAGGGTACGCATTTCTGGCATGCTCACACCGGCATGCAAAAGATCGACGGTCTTTACGGAAGTATAGTGATCCGACAGCCACCGAGCAAGGACCCCAACAGCAATCTGTACGACTACGATTTAACTACGCATGTGGTGCTCATCAGCGACTGGTTCCACGAGAGCGCTATCGAGCGTTACCCTGGTCGTCTCGCGGTCAACACCGGTCAGGCGCCTGAAAGCGTGTTGATTAACGGGAAAGGTCAATTTAGGGTACGTTGATTAGGAAGTTAATCGACTTTGAATTAAAAGAACGATATTATTTAATAGAAAATCACATTAAACAAATATATACTGCAATTTATGATTCGCGATAAGATCTTTTTTGGAAATACATTCAAGTCCTGCTGTACCAATTATTGCAAAAATAATGGAACATTTAAGAAGTTCCAAATAAAATTGCGCGAACAAGATTTCTTGGGCGATAAATTCACTGTATAATTCATTAAGTGATCCGTCGATTAATTGCGTTACGATCTCATCGATGGCTGGTATCTTTCAGCATATCTCATACCTTTCATTGCAGGATCCCAACACCGGCTTCATGACGAATACGCCTCTCGAAGTGTTCACTATAACTCCAGGCCGTCGTTACCGATTCCGATTGATCAACTCGTACGGATCAGTATGCCCCTCTCAAATTACTGTCGAGGGTCACACTCTCACTATTATCGCCACCGATGGTGAAGCAGTGCGTCCAGTACAAGTTAACACCATAATCTCTTTCTCGGGTAAAGTGTCCATTTCGCAAATTTCTTATTCAAGTTGGACAAAAGATCAGATGATAATAGACAAAAGCAGTCATTTTGGGATAATAGATTTCAAAAGAAAAATTCATTAAGAAAGATTATTTGACTACGTGTGCTTTTGCGAAAAGAGATTCTGCTAGTCCAGATGGTGACTCCTTTGCGAGGCCAGTTGAAATATTTTATTTCATCATTCCCGCGTCAAATATCGTTTACACAGTTTTACGTTCCCTCGTTAGGTGAACGTTACGATTTCGTCATAAACGCTGACCAGCCAGCCGGCGCTTATTGGATCCAACTTCGGTCGCTCGGAGAATGTGGAATTCCTCGAGCTCAACAGCTGGCTATTCTGCGATACGCTCGTGGTCCTTATCAACCTTCTACCGCGCCACCTACGTATGACTTCGGTCTGCCACAAGGCGTCGTAAGCATATATCTATTATTTACGCTAAGAATACCTGTTTACGATAGAACTTGAAAGTAAGATCTAAACTTCCGCTGGTCTGTTGAAAAATCCGTGTTTACAGAGTCTTTTAAAGTCTCATCTTAGCATGCTTTCTGTTCAAGTATTATGGCAGAAGAGAATCAGCCGAGAAAATTAACTATAATGACTTATTTAAATTTAAAAAATTAATACGTGTACTCTTCACCAAGAGATGGTACTTCCAACGTGACTTGGCACGAACCATAAGATGTAACGGCAAGAGAGAGTCGGAATTTTATTTTCAATCGATAAGATAGAGACTGTCTTAATCCTTATCCGATATAGAAGGAAATATCTGTTTGGCACTAGGAAATATCACGTTGTACAAGGAAGAATCCTTTTTAGTAAATATTTCAATGTTAGTCTTTCTTGTAGTATAGCTAAAAATGTAGCTAGAAATATTTATTAAAAAGAAGAAAAATTTCGAAGATGTATTAAATATCGTAAATAACGATTCGAAACGATATTAATTTGAGAAGATATCGATTATGAAGAATGCTGGATCGCTTGAAAGAATTCATAATATACTTGAATACTCATATATTTCAATAATGTTATAATTAGGGTTACAGTATAACAAAAATTTTTCGCTATTAAACTTGGGAATGTTTCTAAAAATAGTGAACAATGTTGCTTGCGTTGTGTAAGCACGTCGGAAGGAGCAAATTTTCGAGCTTTCTCTCTTCAGGTTCTGAATCCTCTGGATGCCATTTGCAACCGACCGCGCCAGGATGCGATTTGCGTGAACCAGTTGAAAAACGCCCGCCACATTGATCAGGGCATCCTTCAGCAACGCCCTGACGTGAAAATCTTCCTGCCATTCCGCTTCCTGTTCTATAGACCAGAAGAGGTCTTCCAACCGCAGACCTACAATCGCTTCCTCGGTAAGGACGCGCTAATGAGCATAATAGGCGATTTAATCCGCGAAGATGAGGCAAACACGCCACGCGATGGTTGCGCTTGATTTTCGCCTGACATCCCCCGGGTATACTTTGAGAGGTATGCTCAGAAAGGGATACTATCGCGCGCGTTGCATGCAACATCATCCGGTGATGCTCGGAGCACCAGGAATTACGTGAGGTACATCGCGAAGTATGTTGCTCATAAACGGTGGTATTTTTTCTCGAGACAATTAGCTTCGCTAGAGTATGGAGAACGCGAGCCAGCTCGTGTGTGGTATCGAGATGCGAGGAGAGGTTACTTCAAAACAATCGCCGTATCTTGTATCTTTGCCCGTTAGTTCGAAGCCATATTTCCGTATCGATAAATCGATCGCGCAATTTGTCTACGAAATATGTCGCAGTCGTGGAGCCCGCTTGAGGGTTTACAGCGCGAAACTTACTGTGTGTTCGGTGTGTTTGCAGTTGCGCCGACCGGCGACCATGTAATTTCTCTCGTTGATGAGATCTCGTTCACGTTTCCTCCGGCACCCCCGCTCTCGCAAATCGATGACATTCCACCCGAACAATTCTGCAACGGTGATAACAGACCGGCCGACTGCGGCGCCAACTGCATGTGTACGCACCAGGTTGACATTCCACATAATGCGGTCGTCGAGGTGGTTCTCGTTGACGAAGGTATGTGCTACGCGTTTGTCTTTGCTGTAATGATTATCATCGCAATGACAATTTGCACTGTTCCATGCTCTCTTTGTGTGAGATCTGTGGAGTTGAATTAATGCGAGAGATATGTTTCAAAGAAATTCAACTTGGAACACAAAAGTTTTAAAAGAATTACGTTGATGATTTATTTAAGAAATATTTTTATATTTCGAAAATGTACAAGAAAAGGATATAAGAACCAAATTGTAAGTCTAATTTACATATATTTGTAACATATTCTGTACACAGATGTGCAAATCATCTTAATATCGGAGCGTTTCAATCGTATTTTACTCTTACATTTCTTCTTATATTTGTTATTCAAACATGGTCTCACGCGCGCTGCTCAGTTCGATAAAATTAAGCATCTTCTATCTTCGTCTACGATTGCAGTACAACAACCAAACTTGTCGCATCCCTTCCACTTGCACGGATACGCGTTCAACGTGGTCGGTATCGGCCGTTCTCCCGATAAAAATGTGAAAAAGATCAACCTGAAGCATGCTCTAGACCTCGATAAACGTGGTCTTTTGCACAGACAGTTCAACCTGCCTCCCGCTAAGGACACTATCGCCGTTCCCAACAACGGCTACGTCATCTTCCGGTTCCGCGCAGATAATCCGGGTAAGTTAACAACGACAATTCCGAACTTTTCGCGCGCGCGCGCACTCACGGTAGTCTGATGAGATGCAAACCACTTCCGCTCGCAGCTGCTCACGTAATTGCGAAAGTTTGCACGGCACATCTGCATACGACGATTATTTCACTATAGTGCGTGTAAAATATCACAAGTGATGGGCACTTCCTATCGACCGCAGATTTCTTGGCGAACTTGACACTTCTCCCGAGCAAGCGTCTTGTTAGACATGACTTTAGCTATTAGTATTACTTCTGCTAAAAGAGGAGTGAGTAGAGACGATTAAATATATCCGTGGTTTTACGAACAAACGACTGCGTATCTTATTAGAAAGGAAACTATCACTGCAATCATTAACATAAAGAGTCGCAATTAATACCTGCCGCGTTACGTTAATAATACGTAAGTGGAAATTAACGCCGAGCGATACCTCCTTCACAGGATATTGGCTGTTCCACTGCCACTTCCTGTTCCACATACTGATCGGCATGAATCTGATTCTGCACGTGGGGACACACGGAGACCTGCCGCCGATACCGCCCAACTTCCCGACCTGCGGTGATCATTTGCCACCCATCACACCGCCGTTGTCGCTGGACAACTTGTTCCACTGATGCGTGAATGCGAGCGACCAGCTCGGAGAAGCCGAGAAAAAAAGAAAGGGAGAGAAAGAGAGAGAGAGGGGGAGAGAGAGAGAGAGAGACGCTCCAAAGTCCATACGATACTTGTAGCATATTCCTGTAAAGTAGCGCGCGAGCCTGTAATATTTTCTATCTTCTCTTTTCTCAATTCCTCTCGACCTGGCCGGTCGTCCTCGAGAGCGCGCTCGGCTCGAAAGGTGACGATCGATCGGGGAGCGAGGAATTCGAGGGATGTCGAGCCGTTGCCTCGCGAGACCGGCCGAAGACGGGATGGCGGCGCGAGACAACTCGAACGACGTGGAGAAGAGGCTCGCGAGGCGACGGATCAACGAGAGGCGATCGACGTCCCGCTGGACGTCGCGAAACGACGAACGTTCACAGAGGCGATGATGACTTTACGTTGACGACAGTCGATAATTTATTGTGTTCCAGATGCTTCATCCGCCACCGTGTCACTCGCGTTGCGAGTTTTACCCCTCTTGTTATTTCGAATGC
Organism: Odontomachus brunneus; assembly: GCF_010583005.1. NCBI lineage: Eukaryota > Metazoa > Arthropoda > Insecta > Hymenoptera > Formicidae > Odontomachus > Odontomachus brunneus. The sequence continues at coordinate 145,433 of NW_022639495.1, read as the reverse complement.
AGCTGACCGCCCGCTGCGAATCCCGTAGAGCGCGGATATTCAGATACAGCGATTGCATAATGCAGTCATAACGATTTGTCCTCGCATCGAGCGTATCGTGTCACGTCATTTAGACAACTTTGAAAGACAAGATTTCGTCGGATATTTACGCTGTACGGGAACCACGGATGGCGACCGCAAACCCCGTTGTGACGAGTGAAGCATCTCAGCTGGAAACGTACGAACGTTTTCGATTAACGTTTGCAACGCTGTAAATAATGTAGAAATAGTCACTACAGTTAACGAGATATTAAGGGGGGAAATCCAATTAGAACGAGGAAAAATAAGCTATTTTCAAGAATTTTTTTATAGGAGAAAGAATTTTTCTATATTTTTCAAACTTAAACATTTATTTATATATGTTTTGGACTGTCCATACGTATTTTTTTTTCCAAAAATATTTAAAAATGGCGGACATATGAAGCATCCCATTTGGCAGATACGCGTGCGAGTTGCTCAGCTGCTGGACAAATGGCGTCCGTGATATTGATCCTATAACAGGCAGCGAAAAAATTCTTATTATTTATACCCATAATTCGTAATTGAACCTAAAAAAATTGAAAAAAGTCAAAAATTTTGAATATGAAACGCTTATGAAAATAAATTTCCATTTTTTGACGTTTTCTCTGCACAATTTTTGCAATAAATAAGTGATTTTTTATTATAATTTTCACAAACATTTAGGTTCACCGACATTGTACTGATGTCATGAAGTTGTGTGCGAAAGTTCAGCGCGATCGGTTGAATAGTTTTTAAATGAGAGTTCCAGCAGTGCAAAAAAGTACAGTTTTGAGAAAAACGTGTTTAAAGTTTTGACAAGTAAAAGATACAAGATATCTATAA